>NC_088609.1:30793664-31146164 GCF_036013475.1 Columba livia
TGCAGATCTATTTTTTAATGTAACAGAATGGCTCGTTTGCATGTTTTCCCAAGGGAACAAGCAGTAAGAATTAAATTCTCCTAAGAATTAGACCGCTGCTATTGGAAAGGATGTGGTGTTGAGTGGGGATGTTGAATAGTGTGGGTGAGTATTCGAATTTTTTGGATTTGCTGTCATAGTAAAGTTCTGGATAAGCCAAAAAACTAATGTAACCCTTGATCAGGTGAATGAAAGTATAGTAATTCATGTAGCCTAGGCCATATTTTTGTGAAGATTGAAGGTAATTCTTTGTAGTTTTTTACTGTTTCCTGCGCCAAACAAACATTTAAGAAGCTATTAAATATATTAATATGCTGTATTGCTGTCTTGTTCTCTGGATTTTATAACCTCTGGTGCTTCAAGACGTGCATTTTCAAGTGAATCTGAGGCTTGTGCTTCTGTCAGCATTTAGGATGCGGGCGATACTGATCCCCAAAGTGGTGATGCTGTTTGTATTTTTTATTTTATTTAAGTTAGACAAGTGAGCAGCGTTTTCCTGCCTCTCCTTTTGTTCACCGAACCCCATCGCCGCTGGCAGCACATCCTCCTCGTTTGTGCCTAGAATCCAAATGCAGCCCTTGCGGCTCCCGAATGGGCTCGTGCCCCAGCTTTTGAGGTAGTTTCAGGAATTGGAGAAGAATTTTAAGTTGCAATTTCAATTTCCCGTTGTCTGTGGTGAGCTTTTATTCTCCGGTCTGCATTCCTGCTCCGTGTTTGCTTTCCACAGCTCGAGCGCCTCTGGCTCTGCAGTTGAAGTTACAGCTGGTTTGTAAAGGGCGGGGAGTTGGGTTTGTTGGTTTTATTTTGGCTTCTTTTCTGAATTTCAAATTATTTTACGTCTCACGCAATTATATCTGTATATAGGGCAGACTAGCAGTCTTTGCAGAATCAGAGCTTGCTATATCAGCTCTGAAATAATTGTTATTTGCGGTAAAAGTGCTTTCTTGCTGCATTAAAAGGTTGTGCCCCTTATGTGTCAGCCAATTTGATCATTATATTAATGTGAACTGTTGACTACATAATCTCATACATTTTAGCTCACCAGAGATTATTTATAAAGCGTAATGAATAAACTGTGCTATCATGAGGCCTGGTAGGTACCATTTTTAAGGTGCTACGTTAAGATGTGTTTCATTTAGTCTGCTAAAATTTACTTTTATTACAGTTTACTGTTTGCATTCCAACAACTTTGACACCTTTAATTGACACTGCTCAGCTCTTTGCTCACCTTCAAGAATACTTGGGATTTTACAGGCTGAACAGGACGTGATACTTCTCACAGAATCACAGAATTTCCCCCCAAATACTTTCTACTACAAGCTTTATTTTCTTGGCAGAAACCCAGCTTTTTCTTCAAAATTATATCTGCATTTATACACTGAAAAAAGCCACACTTTTTTCTTAATCTTTTTGTCCAAGTACTAATTATTTAATTTGTATGAAAACATCAGACTTCAAATTCAGCATATTGCCATTTTAAAGGATAAAACTAGTGTGCTATTTGTTTTCTTTTAATGCTGTTTAAAAAAAAGGCATAAGTGAGCGGGTCTGCCGTGTACACAATTCTTTAAGAACATCGTTCCTAGGATAACCAAATCCCTAAAGCTTTAAGCTTCTCTTTGATCCAAGGGATTATGGGAGATTTCCATTTTCGCGTGGCAAATTTGGGGGCTGAGGATGGGCGTTAAGGATGCGCCGAGGAGCCGTGTTTACATGGGAGAAGAGTCATGTGGGAGCGACATCCCAGAGTTGGTAAAACTACCGTGCTCACACTGAACGAGCCTGGAGACGGACCCCAGGATGACATTTCTCTTTAGGAAGGAATTGCCGCGATACAGTTTCTTCTCACTCAGACAACCTTTTCCAAAAGTTTTGTGCTCAAGGAGGGTCTTCCAGTTGAAATGTGAAACCAGAAAACAGCAAAAAAATCATGCAATAGCCCTGTCTTTGCTTACTCTGATCCTTGACCAAGGCCAACAGTGTTGTCATCTTTTGGAAGATGCTCTAATCCCCCCAAAACCTTCGTGGTGGACGCATAGACCATAGTGCTGCTGATTTATGGTTTGGCTCATCTGAGCACAAAGAGACAAAGGACACTTAATGGCCTCAAGTTGCGCCAGGGGAGGTTGAGGTTGTATCTGGGGAACAATTTCTTCCCCAAAGGGCTGTGGGGCATTGGAACAGGCTGCCCAGGGCAGTGCTGGAGTCACCATCCCTGGAGGGTTGGACAGACGGACATGAGGTTCTCAGGACATGGGGCAGTGCCAGGGGTGGGTTAATGGTTGGACTCAATCTTAAGGGTCCCTTCCAACCAAAATGATTCTGTGATTCTCTGACACCCCTCATTCTCAGGATTCCGCTGCTCTAGAAGAGGGAAACGTCATTACCATGTCGAAGAGTCCAAAGTGCTTCTGCACTGATTGTGGAAGGAGCACGTACAATGTCTGGGGAACCAAGAGTCCCCCAAGCCTTTGGGACGGGCTCTGCAGCTCTGGAAAGGCATCGAAGGGGCAATAAGCTTTTGCATTCCATGTTACATTTTGCCACGTAATATTCTATTTTTCTAGCAACTGCATGGGTGAATATTATGAAAAAAAATATATGTATCACTCCACCAATTTGCATAGGGGGTGGGAATGATACAATAAAAAAAACCCAAACAAACAGGGTTGAAGGAAGAAAGAGCAGCTTTCACATGCAGAAGCACAACACAGAGGAGTCAGAGTCCATTATGAAATCCATGATGAAGATGCCTCCATCACCACCATCACTTTTTTTTGCGTGCAGGTCATATGCTGACAGACGGAGGTGAGGTTCTCAGGGACATGGAGTAGCACCAGTGTTGGGTTAACAGCTGGACTCGATGATCTTGAGGTTTTTTTTCAACCAAAATGATTCTAAGCGTGGTTGGTGTCTCACCACATACCTGTCATGATGCTTCTAGAACACTTTGATCGTGATGAAAGCTGCAGCAAAAAAGACCCCAGGAAGGGGATTTTCAGGGATGAGGAGAAAAATCAAATGTGAAATAAGAAGATAAGACATTAGTAGTATTTAGAAGAATAGCAGTTTTGTAAGCCCACAATATCTGTATGTAAGAGAAGGGCTGATTTGTATCAGCCATTTATGCGGCTCAAATTGGTATTTACAGTATAAATACTGTAAGGTGCTTGTAGCATCTCTTCTGGTGGCGATCATGAGCAGCGCAAGAATCGTGTTGAACATTGTTGGGGTTCGGCTGTCCACTGAGCTGTGGCATTTGGACAAGCTTGCTTTCAGGCCAGAGCTATTTTGAATTTAAAACCGAACGATGAAACAGCATCGGGCAAAAGAAATGCTCAAATAAAGAATAGGAACTGTCTCAAAGGATTATCAAACCCGTCAATCTGCTGATTTCATCTGTCCGTCAAAAGGTTCGGAAGCTGTGATCCCGGTCTGATCCCTCTTCTCCGGAGATAACTCGGGGCAGGGATGTTAGCACAGGAGGTCGGTGGTTTATCTTGATTTTATTGAGTGCTATGGTTACTCTTAATCTTTATTGTGCATCCCCAAATCAGCTTCCTTGGTTAGAAAATCGTGTGTTCTGTCCCTGGTGAAATGAGATGAGCTACTTTGACATTTGTGGTTGTTAAAACCTGATTTTTCTAAATAATCTACTTGCAGTCGGCCGTTACCATCGGAGCAGCTGCAGCTCTCCCTCTGCAGGTGAGAATCGAGGTCCTTGGTGAATATTTCTTCGTCTCTCAAGGGCTTTTGTTGGTAGGGACTAAAGCAAGAAAATTCAGGGTTGTAAAATACATGCGCTCAGAGACAAATATTTGAAGGTGCAGGGAGAAGTCGTGCGAGAACTTCCATAGAACTCCACGTGTTCTTTTGTTACCTGAAGCAAGAAAACAAGATGCTGCACTCTGCAGATGAGAGCAAATTTAAAATAGGGGTTAAAATGCAAGCAAAACAGGCAAAAACCTACAATACCTTTTTTATTATTTGAAGTTGAACTACTCTCCCACTGGTTTGCTTGAGATAGTTGTTTGGTCATTTATTTTCTGCAAGGAATAGGTTAGGTATTTACGAATGGCATAAGCAAATTTTAATTGATGTGCCCCTCAGGTCAGGAAAGACATTGAAGTGCTGGAGCGGGTCCAGAGAAGAGCAACAAGACTGGTGAAGGGACTTGAACACAAGACCTATGGGGAGAGGCTGAGGGAGCTGGGCTTGTTTAGTCTGGAGAAGAGGAGGCTTAGAGCTGAGCTCAGCACTCTCTAGAACTACCTGAAGGGCAGTTCTAGCCAGGTGGGGATTGGTCTCTTCTCCCAGGCAGTCAGCAATAGGACAGGGGGGCATGGGCTTCAACTCTGCCAGGGGAGATTTAGGCTGGAGATTAGAAAGAAATTCTTTGCAGAGAGAGTGGTCAGGCATTGGAATGGCTGCCCAGGGAGGTGCTGGACTCACCGGCCCTGGAGGTTTTTAAACTGAGATTGGACATGGCACTTAGTGCCATGATCTAGTCAATGGACTGGAGTTGGACCAAGGGTTGGACTCGATGATCTCTGAGGTCTTTTCCAACCCAGTCCATTCTGTGATTCTGAGTGAATTTTATTTTTTCCATGGATGTTTTTTCCATCCACTGTAATTTGAAGTTCTAATAGTGGAAGCCTACTATTAGATAAGGGTATTAGTAATATCTGAAGTTTTCTATAAAATAGTTCTTCAGGTTTCTGAGCATATGTGCTTTGCGCTTGTCTCTCACTTTGAAGCCTTCGGTAGTATATGCTGTGAGAAGTTTTGTTTTGCATGATAAGGATATTGTCAGTGTGTAACAAATGCTTAGTTTTTCATGAAAATAAGACTTCCAAGCAATACAGTGCTAAAAGTACCACTCTTCAGTGCAGACACCAAACTGATGCTCCTGGACAACTGTGTTTTAATTAAACCCATCTTACTATTAGTCGCAACCAAAGTTATTTCCTCTGTTGCAAGGCCTGTCTTGACACTTGAACGTGATGCTCAGCCAGCCTGGTAAATATATTAAAAATATGTTATACTTTTAATCTGATGTTAGAAAACAGCGCAGCAAGCATAACTACAGGAGGGTGCAGCTCTTTCTTTGTTTGGCGAGGTGTAGCTGGAATTTTACTGTGATTTCACGGCCTTTGCTTACCCTGAACCAGCAGAGCAAAACTCAGCAGAGGCTGCTGCCCGTTGCTTGGCATCAAGAAGAAATCAGATCAATCTGAAGGCTTGAGTTGTTCCTGTCAGAAATGATAAATAAATGTAGCTTTTATAATCACAGGAAGTAGTTGCCGCAATTCCAAAAAATTATTTTAAGAAAACAGTGTTAGGATAATGAACAGAAAAATGGTTTTATACCTTGCCTTACAACAAACTCCAGAAAGCAAGTTTGATGTTTAGGAGGATGAGAGATGTTTTCTGTCCTCTAAACCAGCCTGGTTGAGCCAGGGGAGGAGGAAATGAGGTAAGGATGGGCCTTTTTAGGAATTTGGGGTTTGAAATACGAATATGTGTGTGTTTGTGTCTTCTAAATGTTTTGTTTGGCTTTACAGGGTATATATTTATGTGTCTGTGTATGCACACATATATACACGCACATATACTAATGTGTATGTATATATTTATACTAATGCGCGTGTATATATATATGTTACATATATATATATATACACACACATACACCTTTCTAACATTTTCATGTTGAAGGGAAGGGTGTAGAGGAGGACATGGACACATATCCGGAGTTTCCTGGTGTTATGGCCTTCACCTTGGAGCATAATAGTCTCTAGCACAGCTTCTGCTCGGTCGCTTGTTCATATCTTGTACTAAATTTGCCTGGTTTTACCTCAGGGGGTTGGAAGAGACATTTTTTTTTCTCTCTGAACCACGTGTAGAGGTGTTGGGAAGCTGAAGATGGCTGGGCTTTTACTTCTAGCAAGTAGTACTTCTTGAACAACATCTAAAGATCTTCCATAAAATGTCAAAGGGGGGAAAAAAGCTGATCTAGAGTTTGACTCCAGAGCTTTTCTAGGCTAAAAAGCTAATCCAAAATACTCGTTGAAAACAGGAAATTCAGTTAACTCCGTGAGATAAATGACAATGTATGGGCTAGGTGTGTGGGACCAACATAAGGTGATCCAAGGGGGAAGGATCTATTGCTTCGCGTCTAGGGAAATGGGAGCAAAAATGTAGGAGTCTGGATTGTTTTAATTTCATCTTGCTCTATTATTTTGATCGAGCCTCCTCACACAGAATATGATGCCTATTTACAGGGAAAAAGCAACAGGGCAACTTGTGGAACGGGAAGCTTAGCGTTGAGTTGAAGACTTAACGAAGGGACGTTAGCGAGGAGCTGTCTGGTAGCGTAAGCTGACGGCGCTATTCTTCAAGAATACAAATTCTTCCCTCTTAAGGAATGCATCTGAATGTGCATATGGAGTCTCCTGCTAAGCATGAATAATCATTCAGGGTAAGTGAGATACCCTGGTTGGTGGAAACTGGGAACCAGGAGCTGCAGCTCATGGGTCTAATAGTGCAGAGCAACAAGGTGCTCGGGGTTTCATCAGAGATGACACAAGAGATGGGCATCAGATGCGGGAACTGTCTTTGCATATTATTGTGCCACATCATGACAGCTCTTCCAAGCCTTTCCCACGGACTAAAACTTGCTGTGGAATGGTGCTATGCCTTCAAGAGGGTTTTTTAGAAATTGTGAGAGATCTACCGAATTACAGTGTATCAGGGTGAAGCCTTTTGGTAGTAGAGACCAGTTGACTGTTCATTTGTATAAACAAAGTGTGTGTGAGGATGATGGCGACAGAGAATCATGATCACCAAAAAATATTTGAGTACCTGTTATATCTCCTCTTGTTATACCAATTAGCACAAATAATCTTTTTGCTGTTTTGATTTACGTTTTACTTTAATTCAGTGTGCAGAATGTCCTACGGTAAATAATGACATGAAGGCAAGAATGAAATATTACAGTGCTGATGTAGCTTTATGTCTTTATGTGTTGTTTTTCGTCATGTTTTCGGGGTGTTCTCCAAATCTCAACGATATGTTGCCATTGAGCTGTCTACAGTAAAGCCCAGCCCATAGTTGTATATTATTCCTCCTAATCTGTGTTGCCTTGTGCTTGTCAAGATAAGTTTATTCCGCTCTCAGGCAGCTTAATTGTCCGGCTTTTCTTTGGCCCTTTGGGATTCTGCAGTTTTCTCTTGTCTTCATTAATTTCCACGGTTTGGTGCCACCCATCATGTAGAGGTCTTCCATGGCCACTCTTTTCTTGAGATGTGATTTAACCCATCTCTATATTTAATGCAAATGTGGGGGTTTGGGTTGTAATAATAAGCCGCAATACTGGAAAAAAAACATGTTTTGGGGAGTTAATGAGGACTAAATGAAGGCGGGCAGGCTGTAGGACTACAGCTGTCTTGCTCTGGAGCATTTCTGGAGGAGTGGTTTCCTTGTGCTGATGTTCAAGGAAGCCTGTTGATGGTGAACTTGCCCTTGTGAAGATGATCTTCTTGCTCTCCTCCTCCTTTTCTTCCTCCTTTTCTTCCTCCTTTTCTTCCTCCTTTTCTTCCTCCTTTTCTTCCTCCTTTTCTTCCTCCTTTTCTTCCTCCTTTTCTTCCTCCTTTTCTTCCTCCTTTTCTTCCTCCTTTTCTTCCTCCTTTTCTTCCTCCTTTTCTTCCTCCTTTTCTTCCTCCTTTTCTTCCTCCTTTTCTTCCTCCTTTTCTTCCTCCTTTTCTTCCTCCTTTTCTTCCTCCTTTTCTTCCTCCTTTTCTTCCTCCTTTTCTTCCTCCTTTTCTTCCTCCTTTTCTTCCTCCTTTTCTTCCTCCTTTTCTTCCTCCTTTTCTTCCTCCTTTTCTTCCTCCTTTTCTTCCTCCTTTTCTTCCTCCTTTTCTTCCTCCTTTTCTTCCTCCTTTTCTTCCTCCTTTTCTTCCTCCTTTTCTTCCTCCTTTTCTTCCTCCTTTTCTTCCTCCTTTTCTTCCTCCTTTTCTTCCTCCTTTTCTTCCTCCTTTTCTTCCTCCTTTTCTTCCTCCTTTTCTTCCTCCTTTTCTTCCTCCTTTTCTTCCTCCTTTTCTTCCTCCTTTTCTTCCTCCTTTTCTTCCTCCTTTTCTTCCTCCTTTTCTTCCTCCTTTTCTTCCTCCTTTTCTTCCTCCTTTTCTTCCTCCTTTCCCTCCACCTCCTTCTCCCAATGGCAGACCAAGTGACTTTCTAAGGTGCCTTCCAAGCCACTTGCTGGGGTTCAGCAATAAAGATGCTGTCACTGTCTTCTGAACATTCAAATAACAGTGGTGTTTTCTTCATCCAAAGTAGCTGAGCATGCTGGCATCCGTGACTGAAGCCAGGTTAATTTTTTTAAATTTTATTTAACTTTTTTTTCTAGTTGTTTTCAAACACTATCACTAATTCTGATTTCAAACCGCTTGTAAGGCTGATTGATCTGTAATTTTCGAGGTCATTCCAGAGCATTTCCTACTCCTCCCTCTATCTAGTTTAGATGGAAAAGGGGCTATTTTCCCTTGTAGTTTTTCAATAAATGAAACATTGAGTCTTCTTGCAAACTGGGGAATAGGAAAATGCTGCGGACGTACTACTGCACCTCAAACACTACCTGTAATATACCCGCCAGATACCGGGTGAGAAGCGGTTGGGGCAATGTATTTATTTTTTAGTATTCAGTTCAGTTTGGTAAAATAAACAGGAGTTGTTCCTGCCGGCCTGTTTTGGATCCCTTGCTGGATCACCAGCCGTGCCACCCCGTGTCATTGATATTCCGGGAGGGTGCGCGGCCGCTCGCAGGGAGCGAGATCCTTGGGGCTCGGGGGGGAAATCACCACTTTTCACTCGCAAACCACCAAGCTAAGCTGAGTGCTGCCCTGGAAACACAAAAGCGGGGGATTTTTATCATGGAAAAATTGGATTACCTGCTCCCCTCCTTCTGAAAAAAGTCTGCTGTGTTCTGAAACACCAGGCTTGGTTTTTATAAGCAATTAAAGGTCCGCTAATGTCCTTCTGTGAGTCTGTGCTTTGGCTTATGTAAAATCTAATAATTTTATTTTTTTCCTTAAGCAGCCTTAAATGAAGATAAACATTCCATTGCACTTTTATCAGTTACATTGCAGACCGAAATGCGCTGGTCACATGAGGATTGATCTGTGTCAAATAATAGCCAAAATCAATAGTTTTATTGCTTTTAAAAATCAATATATATACAGAAACACTTGTTTGCATCAAGTAACTCCTGTGTTTTATTGAGTTTTTCTCTGGGGTTCCGGGGAGTGTGTTGTCCAGAGTGAAGATGCGAAGCCATTGGTAAGCCCAGCTTTAAACCCCGGAGTATTTGAGCATCCGTGTTGTTCCTCCCGTTGCATTTTAATGTTATCATTTGAATGCAGAGGCCTGTGTAAGATCTTCTTATTGCCTAAAAAGAGAGGGGAAGCCGAGCCGCTGGGGTTCCAGCTGGGCCCGTCTGTGCCTGCTGGCTGGCATCACCCCAGGAATTGCTATTCCTCCTTTTGCATCTTGGCTGTATTTAAAGTTTGATCTCTGGTGCCTTCTCAAAAACTCTCTTCTTGGGATGCTTGGAGGTGATGGAATCCAAGCAGCTGCTTTGTATGCCTCATATCTAGAGCTTGAAGGTGATCAGGGCTTCTTTCCCCAGGTTTTAGCCCTGCGACTGTCACCCCAGCGATGTGATTCACCTTAGCGTAGGACCTTGTAGAAAGCAAAGTTTCTCTGTTTAAATCCTTCACCATTATACTTTGAATTCCTTTCACTCAACTGAGCTGTCAGAGAGTTGCTAAGCAACTTCTTCCCTTATTGCTGTGGCGTTTCTCTCCTTTCCCGGCGCTTTTGGGGACTTGAGAGGGTCTTTTCCAGCCTGACAACCAGGTGATAATTCGTATCATCTTGCTGCGAGGGGGCAGGATAGTGTTGGGAACACAAAGCTGATTTCACCTAATTCCTCATCAAAACTGCCTCTCGCACTGCTTGGGTTCCTTCTGAGCTTGTAGGGCCGGTTTCAAACCCCAATTTCCTCAATTTAACTGCAATTAAAGCACTTTTGCTCTGTGCACCACAGCACTGTGGGGACTTGAAAAACCTCTTCTGGTGTCAGAAATAGGGAAACCCAGGTTTTATCGCACAGCAAAATAACGTAGTGAGAGAGCGTTACGTTATGGCAAGCTGTGATTTCGAGGCAGAACATCCTGATTTTATTCATTTTTAAGCTTTACAGCATATTGGGTAAACCTGAGCACTTAGACTTGGCTTCACTTTTAGCAAAGTGAATTTTAAAAAGTGCCAATTTTTAGATTTTATTTCAATATATTTAAAAACTTGTCAGTCTTCCGATGGTCACTAAGAGGAGTCTCCATGTTCTCCGCTCTTCTCTGCACAAAACCTTGATGAGCCAGAAATACCGTCTCTGGCCTTGCTCTTTTTTAGCTTCATGCTCTTGCGTTGATGTTCTGGATTTAGTCTTTGGAGTTCCAAAGGTCTGAACTTCGCCTTGATGAAGTGCCGTTTATTTATGAGCACTGACATATGTATTAAATGATTCACTGTAGATGACAAAACGGTGGCTATTCATCATGTAATTTTTAATTACAAAAAAATGCAATTGAGGAAAAACAAGGTGAAGAGAGAAGAATCTTGTCATCAGCTTCTGGGGTTGATGTTCTTCCTCTGTCTCTATCCTAATGACGTTTTTTTGCAGTGGGATGTAGGCACCTTTAAATAGTCTGTTTAAAATATAATTGGGAAGCGCTCGGCTACAATATCATAGTTCATTTGCGCAGAATTCACATATAACATGCGGATGGAAAAACATCGTCATAGTGACTGGCGGATTTATGGTGTTTTGGTGCGTATGGCCCCGGAAGCTGATTTTCAGGTGACTGTGTTTATCAGTTGTCTGGCAATATAGGATTTACAGGTTCTATAAATGACGCCAGCATTTACAGGTATGTTGTTTGGAGTTAAATGCTGTTCTGGGAAACTGGACTCGGTTATATGTTTTTTCTCATGAAAAACATTGAACTAGTTTCAAGTTTCAGGCTCCTTGCTCAGTTGTGACCATCCACGTTCATGGGTTTGGGTGGGACGCGCACAATCTGCACCTCTAGTTTATAACTGGGGCTGAAGAGCTGCCCTGTTTTCAAAAGGGAAAGCCAGGATTAGAGAGCTGGATGGGACTGGTGTTATTTAACAATTTTCTTGCTGTTGCCTTGCTTTAAAAACAATTATTGTAAATAGTAAGAGAGCTGCTTTGGGCGCTTTGCTCTGCCTTGCTTTGCTCTGATGGGAGTGGGTTTGTGTCCTTTAGGCTTCTGGTAAACTCTGATATTGAGTGTTAGCTTTTGGACAAGTACTACAATTTGCAATAGTTTCATTCTTCCCCGCCCCGTGCCCTTCTTAATTAATATAAAATTGAACGTTTTTTGAGTTCAGTCTCAATATTGCTTTCTCAACATAATAAAAACATATCCAAGGGAGCCTGCCTGCTGTTAGAGTTCATAAACTTATTTATTTTTCTAGTTTTAAAAAGAAATCCTTCTCACACTTGAAGCTAAAACCAGGGAGGGAGAGGAAAGGCTATAAAGATAGTGCAGAATTTGCTCTCAGGAAAGCAGCTGCTGTTTTCCTGTGCAAAAAAAGCTAAATGTGGGAGCAAAGGGGCCAGCGAGCTTAACATCGTACAGCTGTTGGTTGGCTCCTTTTAACGTGGGATGCAGCTGTGTTGAGGTTTTAGTGTTGAGGGGAATCACACATCCCAGTTGGTGAAATGGTCTTGCTGGGCCAGACCCGGCCGGGGATGGTGAACCTGCAGAGATGGAGATGGTTCAACTCAACAAGTTATTGCAATTAGTCCTTGCTGCCTGCGAGGAGGGAAATAACGACAAAATGAGGGAGGAACAACGGTAGAAATGAAGTTTAACCAACGCTACATTTCTTCTCAAAGTAAGAAACATGCCAGGGCTGAAGGTTTTGAAGTAAGTCCTGGAATAACTTGATAAGCCAGGTGACATCCTTGTAGAGAGGTTATCAAAAAACCCCAAACAATACTACGCTGTTGAGTATAAGCACTGTTGAAACGTGACGGTTTTCAGGTAGTTTCTACACAAATATCAGCAGCAGGTCAAAATATTTTAAGTTGGAAGGCTGTGGAGGGGGCTTTAGCAGTTCTTCATGGCTCTTTGGGCAGTATGGAGAGGTATGT
Organism: Columba livia; assembly: GCF_036013475.1. NCBI lineage: Eukaryota > Metazoa > Chordata > Aves > Columbiformes > Columbidae > Columba > Columba livia. The sequence continues at coordinate 30,805,948 of NC_088609.1, forward strand.
GTTGTTCCTTGGCCCATAAGGACAGTATATGATAACTAAGGCCTTGAAGATCTTAGCGTGGTGGACATTGAATTGGAGAAGGAGCAATATTTGAGCATTTGAATATTAAGGGCATTGGAAGGGGAGTCCATTGTGTGCAGAAGGAAAAGGAGTGCAAACGGCTCCTGGGTGGCCAGCTCAGTGCAGCCCAGGAGAAAGGAGACCTGCTTGGAGCCGAGCAGAACAAATGGGAAAACACTTTCAAAACAGGTTTGTCCTTCTGGTCTCAAGGTGATGAAAACAGAGCAGTGGGTGGAATTTCTGCTTGTCTATGGATGTTGTCCGGTGCCCTCGAGTACAGCCGAGAGGCCCAGGATGGACCGGGGGAGATGTGCTTGCATCCTGGGAGCCACCACTGCTCAGCCCCCCCAAAATCCAGCTCTTCTCAATCTTTTGCAATCCATATTTCTATTTTCTTTGGGGGACCTGTATTATTTTGTTCCACTCCTGCAAGGTGACCAGTGTTGCATTAACTTTTCTTCCCATCAGTTTTCCTGGGTCAGCGTCTGCCGAGCTTTAGCGTTTTTGGACGTCTGCGCTGGCATATTTTGGTGTGGTTATCCACAGGAGTTATAATCCTATAGCCATTTGTATTGTTCTGGCAGCACAATCCTTAAAAAAAAAAAAAAAAAGAAAGAAAAAATCCTATTACACTTCAATTCCTACTGATTGTATTCAATGGAAACTTTTTCAGTTATTTATTATACGTTTCTTCCCTGTTCCTGCAGTTGAGCAGAATGTATTTTTCTCTTCGGCTTCTCTGTATGGGTTTCTCTCTTTGCTTGGACTGCTGTGAGGCCGTAATGTTTTCGGCTGTGTTTGGGTGTTTTTGGTTTTCCTTTTGCCCTCATTCTATTCACGTATCGGTTTGGCAGAGGAACCACAATGAGCACTCAAGCGTGTGGCTGTGCGGCTGTGAGGGACGTGGGAGAGCGCTTGGTTTGCTGTTTTCTTTCAGGATTATTTCCCCCCGCTCGTTGGTGCCCAGCCGTACACCTTTCGCAACCGCAGCACCTCGGGCCGGCAGTTCACACCTCGACTTTAGAAACCTGTGCTGGACTGATGGGTGACCCACGAGTCCTGTTCTGTGTGTGCCTGGAAGGAGTTTGGAGCAGCACCTGAAATATTTTGGGGTGGTTCCCGGTCCTCGGGTCACTTCTAGTTTCAGTTTTTGATGGTGAGCGGCACTGATTAGTTTATAATCTTCCTCGAGAGACGTGAAGGCACCTGCACGCTTTGCAAAGACAGTCTGATGTTATTTAACACCTTTTGCGGCCACGGAGCCCGTCTTGTGTCTCTCTGTGGTGACTATGGAAAAACCTTATTATGTTCTGACTTTTTTTTTTTTAAATAAATAAAAAAGGAAAGGTGTTTTGCAAGTGCTGAGCCTCCATCGGGGATGTCCAGAAGCATCTGTGCCTCAGCTGGGTGGGAAAATGCGACCACAACAGATTGTACGTGCTGCTCTTACGTCTCCTCTCTCGCTGGTGTTTTTCCAGCTGCCTGTTCAGTCGGAGGTTTCTGAAGCTCTCCTGGTCTTAAACACAACCTGCAGCCCTCCCGGTTCGGGTTTTGGGGGGAAAACCTGCATGATAGGGTATGGTATCAGACAGGATAGGGCGTAGGGCTCTGGGGTCAAACCACACCAATGCAAATGTACGACTGCTGTGGCTTTCTGCACCAAAAACCCCATTTTCTCCTCCTCGATCCCTGAGGATTAACCCTGCTAAGCAGGAGGGAGAAGGCAGTTAGGAAACATCCCAACTGCATGAAAAATATCCCCGATAGAAATGCTGAACTTGTACAACTGTTCACAAAAAAGCTACGGGTGAAATGAGCCACTTCGTTAGCTTTTAGCATTGATTTTAACTGATGATTTTTGGCTCGGTTGTCGCTGTCGTTTCAGCCATGCATGGGGCTGGGATTGCTCCTCCTGTGGTTTTGAGCAACATCTCTGCACTTATTCTATTGTTTAAGTGTTAGTGGGTTAATGAAGGAAGATTTCATCTTTCTCTAGCTCATCTCCAAAATAAGGAGGCCCCTTTACATTGTTTTGTGCTTTAATTGCACAGAAACAGCAGAGGTACATATGGCAAATGTTTCCTTGCTGACACATTAGCAGCGGGTCCCTGGCATCTCACCTCCTTGGCTTCTGCGTAGCTGAGTTGTTTTGTTTTAATTTCAACCTAAGTGGCACACGAACTAGCTCCTGTCACAGCTTTTTGGATGAAAAATGACTTGGAAGTGACCCTGGGGGCTCTGGATTGCTGCAGGGACATCCAGCAGCCCCTTCCTGACCGCTCCTGCTTCCCCTTCCCTCTGCCAGGATGAATTTGGTCAAAATTGCTGCTTGGCCAAACTTGTGGGGAGCAAGGAGAGGTCTCCAGGTGAAAGCTGGAGGTGATAGTTTGGGGACATGGATTCATTATTGTTGTATTTGCAGCTTGACGGGGAGGGGGAAGGGGGGCGTATGGTGGGCTCTGTAATTTCATTTTTGTACATTTTTGTGTGTTTTTTCAGTCAACCAATTGGAGAGCTTTTTATTGTCAACCTGTTAGGATAGATCGGTGGGTCTAAAGTGGGATGAGACCCTGAAAATATAAAATTACAGATCACAGAATCCCAGAATGTCAGGGGTTGGAAAGGACCTGGAAAGCCCATCCAGTGCAATCCCCCCATGGAGCAGGAACACCCAGATGAGGTTACACAGGAAGGTGTCCAGGCGGGTTGGAATGTCTGCACAGAAGGAGACTCCACAACCTCCCTGGGCAGCCTGGGCCAGGCTCTGCCACCCTCACCAGGAACAAGTTTTTCTCAAATTTAAGTGGAACCTCCTGTGTTCCAGTTTGCACCCATTACCCCTTGTCCTCTCATTGGTTGTCACCGAGAAGAGCCTGGCTCCATCCTCCTGACACTCCCCCTTTATCTATCTGTAAACATGAATGAGTCACCCCTCAGTCTCCTCTTGTCCAGCTCCAGAGCCCCAGCTCCCTCAGCCTTTCCTCACACGGGAGATGCTCCACTCCCTTCAGCATCTTGGTGGCTGCGCTGGACTCTCTCCAGCAGTTCCCTGTCCTGCTGGAACTGAGCGGCCACAACTGGACACAATATTCCAGGTGTGGTCTCACCAGGGCAGAGTAGAGGGGCAGGAGAACCTCTCTCAAACCTCTTCACGTTTTTAGGAAAGACTTGTTGGGGAAAGGGGCAGTCGTAAAAAAGAATGGAGGTCAAAGTCAGTGTTTCCATCTGGAGGAACATCCCCTGTCACTGGTGGAAAGAGAGCAGGAGGGATTTAGGAGAATGAAGCTGTTCTTTTGGAGTGTGGTTATTATCTCTGAAGGTTTTCCTCCAAAGCAAATGCGTTTGTTGATGGCGTTGCTACAGGTATAATTTTATTTCAATCTTAATTTTAAAATTTTATTTTAATCTAATTCTGAATGATGGAGTTGATTGGCTAGGTGCAATGGTTGCATCTTTAAATTATTTTTAGTAAGGCAAAGCAAGGGGAATTGGTTCTCAAAAGGGGGATGATTCTCAGACATGTACAAAACATTGTATAAATCACTGTTCCTGTACCTCAGGGCTTTTTGCTGTGTCTTGCTCAGTAAACCATATCTTGGTCTTAAACCATGAGGACAGAAATAAAATTAAATAGGAGAGGTTATTTTTGGCTTGGTTCATACTTTAGAGGTACTTGGGCACCCCACCCGTTACAGTAAGTTCTGGAGGTTATGCTTAGGTATACAAAAAGGCCTGTACTAAGGCGAGTTTAACTTGGCTTTGCAGCTGTGCTGTCCGTTATCACCCCAGTTTGCTGAACGGGTGCCATCACCAGCGCCACCTTTCCAAAATCCCTTTGGAAATAAATCCCAAACCAATCTTTCTTCTGTGCAATTTGAGTTTTAGGGAGTGACCTCAAGCCGCCTAAAGTCAGTGGAAAGGGTCTCGTTGCCTTTCATCGTGTCCCTCATGCTGGTTTCTGTTGGGTTTTCACTTATCCAGTTCTACCTATGACCCAGAAGAGAAGTTTTATGTATATATTGAGTAATGGGCAGAGATACTTCAGTGACCCACCAGCTTGGAAACGTGTTCAATACACACATCTGAATATTTTGTGTGTGCTGTGGAAATCCCTACTGCAGTTCTATAATGTCCTTGCAACAGCTACAGCCATCCCTTGTATCGAAGCAGGAGATATTTAAGGTCTTCTCAGCTTATTGTCATGTAATCTTATTTTTAATGAAAAGTGCATGTTTTTTCTTTTCCGCCAAGGGAAAGTACGTAGGATAAATGTCCTGATTCTTTGGAAATTCTGGTTGAATAGCACCACCTGCTATGGTAAAGAGAAGCTGGGGCAACCAACGCTCCTGGTTTGAAGGAGGCTGTGCAGGTTGAATATGTAAATATATTGCATGAAAACTTTGCTTTCTCACCAGAAACATACCATGTCTAGTGTGTTTTTCCCAGCCTTCTAAAGTCTTGTCTGTCTTCAATATTTTGTCTATTAATTCTCCTAGAAAGAGGGGAAAAAAAAAAATAATAAAAAAAAAATATATATATATGCTAGAACTGCTTTCTGTAATGGTGGTGGTAATTTTTCTATCACTACTTATGTTTGAGTTTAAAAAAAATAATTAGTTTTATTTGGAAACGGCAAAAATTACAGGCCCTGTGACTTATGTATCTTGCTCCAGTGTTGCTGGGCTTTTCACTCTGGTGTTACTTAAGCTCCAGCCTATGTGGATGAAGAAGAAAGTCGCGATGTGATTCCCCTTCCCTTCTTCATTTGTATTTTACTGTGTGATGTGTGAAATCTCTTCCCAGGTGCTCACTGGTGGTATTTCTCCTTATGAGAACACATTCCCTACAAGTCTTGCCTTGCTTTTAAGAGCTGTTTTATTTGGAAATCACTTGCTGCTCGAATACATCAAAAACCACGTATTGGATCAGCAGAAATGCTGATTGCAAACAAAAGGGAAGAAAATAAGAGGCTAATTTTGCTGATAAAAAAAGGTAAGATAAGCCTCAGCAGAGCAAAGTCTGTCCTGTAACAACCAATAACCTGATGATATATATTAGGAGCATTAATTCAAACCAGGCCCTCCCTGCTGGGAAAAACAGGTAGATGAATTGCTGTGGTTTTTCTGTCAGGTCTCTTTAGCTGTCAAATTGCAACATTCTTGTTTGCTCTTTGTAAAGTGATGGCTTAAAATATGATCTTTTCTGAGCACGGCTTTCCTAGAGGGGATAGAGGCAGTCCCGCCATCCGACTGGGCAACTGGGCTGGTTCAGTTTCACAGAATCACAGAATGATGGTGTATTTTTATTTTTAGGTATTTTTTAGCCTGAGTAAGATGCTAGTAAATGTTTTTCGTTGTGTTTCCTTATGCGTTATTGATTTTAGAGCAGCACCGCGGTCATTTTTCTCCCTTTCAGGCGGTCGCTGCCGCCTTGGCCTAGCAGGCCGGAGCAGTGCGGCTCCAGTAGGACGCTGAAATGTGGGCAGAAACACACAAATTTTGCATCGCAAAGACAAACAAGGGGAGAAAACGCTCAATTTCATGGCTATCGGTACCAAGAGACGGGAGCATCTTCTGCCTGTGGGTTCAAAGCATCACCCCTCACTTTGATTTGCCTATTTTCCCCCCGCTTCTGCCACTGCAAAGTATTTACCCCAGAGCGTTTGCAGCCCTCATTGTGCCGTAACTTCGCCCTGGTCATTTAGCAAATCATTGGCTTAATATTCATTATAACTATGCTCTTCACCAGCAGCGCCGGTTCGAATAAGTCGAAGAAGGAGAAAAAGAACTTATATGATTTTTTTTTTTTAAGTATATTTTTCCTGTCCTCCTTGGTGCGCTTCAGAGGTTAAAAACTCCATCTTTTTGGCTCAAAAATGCCAAAAGGCATTTTTTCTGGCAGAAGTGGTGGTGGGTGGCTGAGCAACAGGGACCCCCAGGTGCTGATTTCCATTGACGCTCATGGGGGGCAAATTCAGCTTTTCAATTTTTCTTTCTTCTTTTTTTTGGGGGGTGAAAAAATAAAATGGAAATCAAACAGTCCTATTCCTTCTAAGATACAAGTATAGTGAATAGCACTAAATTAGATACTTGGGTTGTGCTTGGACTAGGTTGTATTATAGGAAAAAAACAGTCTGTTTTTCCTGTCTGTCAGGCTCTTCTCGGTGACAACCAGTGATAGGACAAGGGGCAATGGGTGCAAACTGGAACACAGGAGGTTCCACTTAAATGTGAGAAGAAACTTGTTCCTGGTGAGGGTGGCAGAGCCTGGCCCAGGCTGCCCAGGGGGGTTGTGGAGTCTCCTTCTGTGCAGACATTCCAACCCGCCTGGACACCTTCCTGTGTAACCTCATCTGGGTGTTCCTGCTCCATGGGGGGATTGCACTGGATGAGCTTTCCAGGGCCCTTCCAGTCCCCAACATTCTGTGAATCTGTGATTTGTAGTTGAAGGTTTTTGTTTTCATGGTTGCACCAAGCTCGTTGCTTTGATCTCTTGAGCTTTGTGAAATTTTAACCTAATTTCCCTGTGTGGTCAACACAGAAGGAAACTTTTAGATGTGTCTGCAGGCTGAGGAAGATGAAAGGTTGGTTATCTCAGTGCAATAAAGCTGGGAACAAATACACCTGTGGTAATAGAAGAATTAACCAACATTTATTGTAAAAGAGTGGAGATCCTCCGTTTGCTGTGAAGTGTTTGGTTTTTGGCTGCGGAAGCAAAATGTGTTTTGTCAAGGATGCTCCTTGGATGTGACTGTCAGAAATAAGAGGTGAGGGGATGACGGGCGGATTAATGAAGCGTTGAAAGAGCCGGTGAAAGAAAAAGCACAATATAGGCACACCTCAAAAAGAAAAACTTAAGTTTCCCAAGAGCAATTTCTATTCTAATTTGAGCTCCCCTTTTTTTGAGCTTAGAAGAAACTTGGGGTACAAAGTACAGCATCTGAGAGCATCTGTAGTCTTCTGACCTGCACATAAAATGATAATCTTAAGCCTGCTGCATTTAATTTGGGGGTGATATAGACACTTTTGATCTGCTGGAGAGATTTTTCTCACCAGCGTTTTGCAGATGGGAGCCTGCAAATTGCCTCTGAGATCTCGATAATTAATGGTGGTGGGTGGTGAACACGAACTGCAAATGGTTTGAGGCTTTTCTTTTTTATTTTTTTTGTTTTAATTATTATTATTTTTGGCTTCTAAAAATCTGTATGCCCCCAAAACCCTCAGGAAGACAAAAGGGAAAATTGTATTTGTGGAAAAGTGGGGGAGGAGGCGTAACAGATGCTGTTATTTTGCTGCTGTTCGGAGGGCTGCGTTTCGCATCCCCAAATCTCTGCCGGTACCCGAACCTTTGGTCCTCGGGCAGGACGGTGCAAGGCTGGGGCACATCACAGGGTTGCCTATCTCTGATTTTGTCACTCATTAAATTAATGCTGCTTTTCTCCCACTTTTTTAAAAATCTGTTTTAAATCCTCTGCTAATTCTGGGCAGTGCTGGTACCCATATCGAAGTGTCACCCATCTCACCGCACTATATTTACAGCACTCCAAGAAACATGCCGGAAAATGTGTGTTGGACTTACCTTGGAGGTCATTTTGGAGTCGCTTTCTCAGCCCAGTTTATTGGCAGCAGGAGGAATTGCCTCCATAACGCAAGAATTTGTTGTGTAGCTGATTCAGGTACCGCTGTGATTACTGTTCTTTAATGTAAAAAGTGGAGCTTCCAGTCCTGTATTCCCATTTTTTTCCTTTAATCACAGTGTGCCTTCGAACATGACCATATTTTTAGTAAGGCTGGCGTGTGCTACCAAGATACAGTTTTCCTTCCCAAAGAGCTTTATCCTTCTGCATTCACGTTCTGCATCTCTTTGCTTCCAATTGCTTCTGGGTGATGGGACCATCACCCTCCTGGGTGCTAACCAACGATTAAGTATTTTGCAACTTGTTTTGCTGCATGTTGGCTGTGTATAAGGCCTCGCAAATAAGAAAAAATAAATCCTTTCCCCAAAACCAACCCACTGCTACGTTATGAAAAGCATTTGGTTTTTATTACTAAGCGGCTGTTTGCCTTTTGTTAAATGGTCCCTGCTGAGAGACAGAAAAAGAAAGAGGAAAAAATAGCTGAATGTGGCAGTGGCGTAATTCATTCAACAGGTACTTGTGTGGGTGCAGTTTGGCTGTTCTGGGACAGAGGTGCAGGGTTTGTGGTTTGCAGTGATTTCCCCATGTCCCGCCTTCACACCTCCTTGTCTTTTTTGGGGTGACACTGGGTCTCCCCTTGCTCTTTTCCGTGTGCTTTTCTCTGGGATGATAGAACTGCTTATATTTTAAATCAGAAATGAAAAATGCTGTTTGCAGGCTCCGCTTACCTTGAACCTCCTGCTTTTATTTGAAATCTGAAACTGGGAATCTGGAGCCAAAAACCTGATTATTTTTTCCCCTTTCATTTCAGCTGGTCTATTAAAATCTATTGTCTTTAAGCAAATTTGCATCCTCTAAGAAAATCAACGCCCGTGTTTCTTTTCCAGCCCACTTAGCAGTTCCTTTTCCCAGTCTGCTGTTATTCCTCCATTGGATTAAAATGGTTTGAAGAACAGCCTTGGCGGTTGCTTGAGGAAGCAGAAAGCTCCCCTAGCTTAATGCTGAATTTTGCTGCAAAACCTAGATTGGGGAATATACAGAACATCAAGAAAAAGGAACATGGATGTGTGAATGGGAGAGCTGGCTGCTTAGAACAGGGATTGAGTGTATAGATGTTGTACGCTTTGAGTGAAACGCCCTCGATAAATGGAGAAAAACACTTTTCTGTGCAGAGGAAGATGGAAGGTGGGAGCTGGTCTTCCCCCTGTTGTTTTACATGACATCTGGATTATTCAGGGAGTCTTATTCCATCTTAAAATGGAGATAGTTGCCGTAATACAGCTGGCTATTGCATTTCACATCTATTAATATAAGATCTTTAATTGATTTAGGGGGAGTATTTTGTCTGAACACTTGCAATTAGCAGCTCTTAATCACTAAAGCACTTTGTAAGAAATCTGGCTTGATAGGTAGATTGGTAGAAGGAAAAGGAGGAGCAGATAATTGCTGGTTTATTTCCTTCCCCCAAAAACCCCTGTGTTCTGTGGGAATGGCTGGATGGGTGGGAAAAGTATCTGTGCTGTGCTGCTTTCTGCAAGCCAGGGATTAAAGAATAGGATGAGTCTACCTGTATCATGATCTACCTATATCAGATGTTTGTTGAGTATGGTTTTAACCACCTAAGATGATGGAGACGGCCTGTGCTCTTGTACTTCATAAACTCTATTATTTGTCTTCTTGGAGGTTTAGAAGGTACTTTTTGTTCACTGTTTTTCTCTCTCTTTTCCCATCTTTAGGTGAAAGGGTCTTGGCAACTGGGCGAGAAGGTGGATTATTTTTCGAACGATGAGCATGCGCCTCTAGAGATGATTTGTGGTTGGGTCCAGCTGGAGCTGTCTGAATGAAGCTATGGGCTGTGCCTCCGCCAAGCATGTTTCTACTGTTCAAAACGAAGAGGAAACTCAGAAGGGGAAAAACTATCAGAACGGAGATGTGTTTGGTGGTAAGTGTTGCCCAATTGCATCCTTCTCCCAGCATCGTGGATGTTCTGGGAGGTATGTTTAGGAACCTTATTCTTTCGCAAAGTATAAGGGAAAATTGATGTTAAAATCACACTGATAGTGCAGTTGGCCCCTCTAAGGGACAGGACAGTGACAGCAGAAACAGGGGTTGGGGTGAAATGCTTAGTGGAAAATGAACATTTGAAGTGATGTACAGTGGCTTTAAGTCTGCACATCCTGGAACAGTTCAGAGACAACGAGTTGCACAACCCCTTCGTAGTTATCTATGTGTCTCTGTAATGTATTTGTCATTAGGTACCAAAATAATTGATTCATTTCCTAAAAATAAGAAGAACAATTCCTCAATACTGCTGTCCTGTAAAGCAATAAAACATCAGTTCTGAAGTCCTGTAGCAAGCAGGGTTTGGAGAAAAACTACAAATAACCCTTCTGCGAGGGATTCAGTGGTGCTGGGAAGCTCTGAACGTGGGATGGAAACATCTGCTTCACTGAGTGGGAAGACTGGTCAGTGATCCAGGTATTTCCACTTGTGCATCAGGAAGGTTGTGTCAGAGAAAACGTTTAGTCACATTCATGATTTTTCTTTGTTTTCTTTCCCTCCACCAGCCCAGATTCTGTTAGTGTAAGCTGGGTATTTTTTAGATAGTGATGTAAATGATCTACGTAATAATTCAGTTTCTAAAATGTTAGGAATTCTTTGGAAAGCTGTTCAGAAGTGAGATCTGCCCAGATATCTGTCTGAAAGTCAGCTCTGAATAAGCTTACTTGGCACTGTTCTTCTTAAAATAGGTGCATTGCTACCAAGTACGCCAAACTTCCCTTCTCTACTGGTTTTTATAGCAGTTCATTGTGTAGAAGTGGGAATGACACATCTAGCAGCAAAAAATATCTCCCTTTGATTTCAAAAGCAATGATATTTCCCTTTTTCAACCCTTGTGGGGGCTAGCTTGCTCCCAACGATGGATCCCAAAGAAAAAACACCTGGAGGCATAATCCAAAGAGAAAGTAGCGGTTCAGTGCGATTCAGGCATAAATGATGGATTGTTTTTCCATGCGTGCAGCTTCACTGAGGGATGCCAGGTTTGGAGTTGTGAGTTCAGAACGTTGCTGTTATTTAAAACACGCTTCAAGTGCTGTCACGAACATAAACCTCTATTAGTTTCTCAAAGAAACTTGAGTTGATATTTTAGCTGATATTTAGTGAGGGAGCAATTTTGGCAATGTGTCTATTTTTTTTTAATTTGACTGCGTGCCGCAGGCTAAAGGTCATAATTTTAATGACGACAAACCTAGAGTAATTTCTGGAGTCAGACGATCAAGAAGATCTCAGGGATTTGAAAAGGCTCCCACTTTATGGAGCTGGCCTGGTGTCAGCAGTGTCATTTAGCTATTCTGGGATCCATTTGAGGGCCGTTAATCATTCCCTGTTTTGCAGATCCCTATCAATAGCAGAAATGCTACCTGCTGTTAACCATTTTCTGGCACGTACTTTAGTTTAGGAACGCCGTTTGTCATCGCCGAAGAACCAGTTCAATGACTGATCCTTTTTTTAGCAAAGAGTTGGAGTCTGTGACTTAACCGACTTGTTAAAAGGTGGCTAGAAGGAGCACAAGAAACGTTTTTCTTCCCTTGCTGCTGAGGCTCAGGCTCCAAATGAGGAATCAGGTGCATGAGAAAGGGGAGCTGGAGTGTACCTGGTTTTACTGCTGCCCTTTTGGGATTTATAAGTGATGAAGAGGATGCTTAGATGCCCAGAAGCAGGAAGCCACGTGTCCAGTGCTTTGCATAGTTCCTGAATATAATTTTTCAAAATTAAAAAAAAAATTATATATATACCTTAATATCACATATATTGTCCTGTCAATTTAAACAGACCATCTCAGCCAGGATGACAAATGTCAGCAGAATAAGTTCCCAGAGATAGAGGAGGAACCACAGAGTTAACAAAGGTTAAAAAATCACCTTTCATCCTGTGTTCCCCTGTCCAGTTCCAGGTGCCAAGAGCTGCTCAATGTCTCTTTGCTTATTGCTGGGGATGGACAGGGGTGAGACCACATCTGGAATATTGTGTCCAGTTGTGGCCCCTCAGTTCCAGAAGGACAGGGAACTGCTGGAGAGGGTCCAGCATAGGGCAACGAAGATGATTAAGGGAGTGGAGCACCTCCCTTATGAGGAAAGGCTGAGGGAGCTGGGGCTCTTTAGTTTGGAGAAGAGGAGACTAAGGGGGAACCTTATTAATGTTTATAAATATATAAAGGGTGAGTGCCATGAGGATGGAGCCAGGCTCTTCTCGGTGGCAAACAATGATAGGACAAGGGGTAATGGGATCAAGCTGGAACACAAGAGGTTCCGCTTAAATTTGAGAAGAAACTTCTTCTCAGTGAGGGTGGCAGACACTGGCCCAGGCTGCCCAGGGAGGTTGTGGAGTCTCCTTCCCTGGAGACATTCAAAACCCGCCTGGACATGTTCCTGTGTGACCTCACCTGGGCGTTCCTGCTCCAGCAGGGGGATTGGACTGGATGATCTTTTGAGGTCCCTTCCAATCCCAAACATACTGTGATACTGTGATACTGTGTCTCATCCAGCCAGTGGCCAAGAGCAGAGCATCTCAGCAGCCTGTAGAGACTGAAAATGAGCTGCGGAATGCAAATGAGCTGGGCAGGGCAAGGGCACAGGAGCAAGAAGGTAATGGAAAGGGAATTAAGAGGCAGTCACTAAAAGAAGTCGTTTTGGGGAAGGAGGCAGCAAACTAAAAGAAATGGAGATGACATGTGGGGTTGGAAGGTGGCTGATGTAATGACAGCACTGATAACATCCTGAGAATATTAGTATCTGTAAATAAAGATGTTAATAGATGATGAACGCTTGCAGCATTCACATCTGGGGACTAACCTGACGTGCAGAACAAGCAGGTACAAGCTTCGTGGTCGTAGTAGCCCAGATTGCCTTAGATGTCTCACAAGTGGAGAAAATCCTGAAGGATTTGGAACAGCAGTGACAGAAATAAAGGAAAATAGCGCAGTGCTGGTGCTGCCTTCCCTGGGCAGCCGGTGTGATTTGAAAGACATGCTGTACAGAACATCTCCCCTCGCTGTTTGCCCAGCGCCTGAGATGAACATCATTCTCCACCTTCTTCCTTGAACATCATCCCCAGACAAGTTGCAGGCAGGAAGAGTCAGCAGTAAGGATTGCACTATTATACTTTCCATCTTGCTTTTGCTTTAAATAAGTCATTTTGAGTGACGGGATGTATGAAAATACTTTATTTAGTTCTGGCCAATTTTGCTCCTACCTTTCCCTTAGGCTGCTGGGGTTTTCTTTTTGCCACTTAGGGATTTTTATCATGGGTGGTCGAAAGCGTTCACCACATAGCTGACAAACCTTTTGCTTTCTGCCTTTTCCCACAAATAAGTGCAGTTGTTCACGTGATTTTCTGTGAGCTCCATCTTCCATCTTTCCTGTTTTGCTCCACTGTTATAATTGCAAGTGGAGCTACTGCGGGATGAACTTAGATGGTCATAGTGAGTGTTGCAGTTATTTTGCAGCTGGACAATAAGAACTGGTGCCAGAACTCCTCTGCCCCAGCTCTGCTGTCCAGGGTGAGTCAAGATGGAAGGTCCAGAGGGCAGAGAAGAAGGGGCTTGGTCATAACCTGGCGTCTAAGTTTCCCACTTCTAAATGATAGACAAGAGCTGTAACTATATGAGGGTGTTTGCTGTGGAGAGAAGAACCCATCTGGTTGTTGTTAAACATGGATTCTTGCTGTGAAGAATCACAGAATCCCAGAATGTCAGGGATTGGAAGGGGCTTGGAAAGCTCATGCAGTGCAATCCCCCCATGGAGCAGGAACACCCAGATGAGGTTACACAGGAAGGTGTCCAGGCGGGTTGGAATGTCTGCACAGAAGGAGACTCCACAACCTCCCTGGGCAGCCTGGGCCAGGCTCTGACACCCTCACCGGGAGCAAGTTTCTTCCAATCTTTAAGTGGAACCTCCTGTGTTCCAGTTTGAACCCATTACCCCTTGTCCTATCATTGGTCGTCACTGAGAAGAGCCTGGCTCCATCCTCCTGACAGTCCCCCTTTATCTATCTGTAAACATGAATGAGTCCCCCCTCAGTCTCCTCTTGTCCAGCTCCAGAGCCCCAGCTCCCTCAGCCTTTCCTCACACGGGAGATGCTCCACTCCCTTCAGCATCTTGGTGGCTGCGCTGGACTCTCTCCAGCAGTTCCCTGTCCTGCTGGAACTGAGGGGCCACAACTGGACACAATATTCCAGGTGTGGTCTCCCCAGGGCAGAGCAGAGGGGCAGGAGAACCTCTCTGACCTACTGACCACCCCTTTCTAACCCACCCCAGGTACCATTGGCCTTCCTGGCCACAAGGGCCCAGTGCTGGCTCATGGTCACCCTGCTGTCCCCAGGACCCCCAGGTCCCTTTCCCCTACACTGCTCTCCAACAGATCATTCCCCAACTTAGACTGGAAATAGTGTCTGCTGGACATGGAGTTGAGGCAGGGAAACACCCTTCATTGTCTGGACTGAAGAAGACATGAAGGAGGTCTGCCCTCTGCCTTTTTGTTGTCTCGCATGCCACAAGCCTTACTCTTGTTTTATCGTAGAATCATTTTGGTTGGAAGAGACCCTCAAGATCATCGAATCCAACCGTTTTGCGGCCCTCCCTCCCAGCCTGCAGAGGGTGGCCTGTCTAGAAGGCCACTTAACATGTCCAAAGCTTTCTTCAGGGGCTGTCTTCAGGGTTTAGCCACCCTGCTTTAGAAGAGAAATAGATTTATTTTTTTTTTCCTTTTACAAGTCACTGCAGGTTAATGTTGTGCTCCAGTGCTTTATTTCTTCCCCAGCTTTTAACCTTCTTTTCAGTTGAGCAGACACATTGAGCCAGGTGTTTGCTGGCAATTTGAAACTCTAGCATTTAAAACAGAGAAACCCACTGTGAAACTCATGAATTCTGTAAGAACAGATTCTGGTTGACCTAGAACAAAACAGAAAAATTTCCATCTTATCCTGAGCTGTAGAAGGCACACTGCATTTTGCTGCAATGTATATTTAAATAATTGAGTTAGCAGGCCTATCAAAGGAGATGTTCTAGAGAAGATTGAGTATAACATGATTATTATGTCTTGTTGGTCTCTAATGACTTAAAAATCCCTCTAATAAGTATAGTAACAATAAATCTTCATTTATTCATCATTCCACTTCAAAGCTGATTTCCAGGGCAATACATAAGAACTATAATAATGTAAATGCCAATGAAGAACAGAATACCATGACAGAGCCTGTTGTTGACTTCAGCATATATTTATATAATATAACATCTCTTGGAGATTAATTTTATTTAAAAAAATCATGAGATGTTCATTTAGGGAGGAGGTTATTGACGTAATTTTTTGTGTAAGAAAATAACCGGTGATGTGATTTGTTGTGTGGGAAAAAAATAGATTTTAGAATCTGTTTGTTAATCTGAGAGGATAATCCAGATATTTATATGGAGCTCTTGGGTGCTTTGCAAAATTAAGTGTAAACGTGGCAGGTAAGAATCTTCTGGCAAATTGGGAATATCCATGCTGTGGTTGCCAGATAGGATTTCAGTTATTAACAGCAGCTCTAACTGCTAAACTAGTCTAAAGAAAGCTGAACACCAAGGCTTGGTTTAGAGATGGGCAGCACGGAGAAGGCGTGTGATGGATCTCAGGTTGCTCACGGGTGTGCACGCCCCCATCTCTGCCCTTCCTCACTCGCCTTTCTCTGCAGTTTTTCCCTGTGTTGATGCTTTTCCCCGAATCTTTTGACAATGCCCATGGTTGAAAAGCCAAGCGGGAAAGTGCGAGGGTTTAACTCGGGCACATGTGGATGTGTGGTGTGCCGCTCTGCAGGGTCAGGACAGCAGCCACCCAGCTCACAGGGAAATCTCCTTTTCCCCCCAAAAATGTTCAGTTTCCCCACCCAAAACAAATTGGTGCCATAACTGAGGGGGAAGGAGGTGGCTTTACTTGACGGCCTGTTCACCAATACCACCATTTAAAACCCCAAATCTTTTATCACATCATCATGAGTGTTCTCAATGTAGTGTTTTCTTTCTTCCTGCATGTTTTATGAGTTTATATTGCTCCTGCTAACCCCTGCCTCGTGACAGTCAAGTATTTCTTTCCTCATGTCTCCTCCACCTGTGTGTAGCTTGTTCTGCTGCCCAGGACAGCAGAGCTCTGACTTACCTGCATTTAAGTAAGTGCTAAAAGGTGCTAAAATGATTCAAGTTTTAAAAACATGTCCACGATATACAGGAAGAGAATGGCAAGGGGAATGTGGGACTATGACTTCCTAAATATGCGTCGTCTTCTCCAGAAATATTGGGCCCAAACCTTTGTAGAGATTACTTTGTTTTGAAGGCTCTTGATGTGATTGACAGGCCTAGAAGCACTATCTTAATCAAAACTTCAGGCTTAGGTTGTCTCTCAGGACTCTTTGAAATACCTGTGAGCCTGGCAAAAACTGTTCAGATGTCCTTAATTAATACAGGATCAGCTTTCCTAAAACTGCCTTGTTCCTGTGCTCCAAATTCTGCAGGTCATCTTCTGGCCTTTTACAGATCTGAATTTGGGAAGTTCTTAGAGAAAACTTGAAGTAAGATATATGAGAAGTGTTCTCGGTGAATAACACCTTCCTGTTACCTCTCCCTTTCCCCTTACTGTCAGAAAACCAAAACCACAAAAACACCACTAAAGTTGAGAATGAGAAATCCTTTCTTCTGGCCGTCTGAACTGAAGCTGTCTGCAAAGAAGTAGCTTAAGGAACGTAATTGCCGTCATGTTGGCCATGAATTCACGCCCTGATCACGGGGTCCCTGCAGCTCACTTTGCCTGGCAGCGTTTATTCTATTGATTCTGCTGATCAGCTGATTAGCACTCAGAGTAATTGCTCCAGCTCATTTGGCTGTCCTGACGTGCTTCTGCAATGTCAGACCTTATTCGTTTTGGGGACAGTAGTGATTATGCATCACTAGGACCAGCACCATGCAGTGTCCTAATACCCCGCTGGGTATTTTCAGACAAAAACCTTTTTAAAAGACATTTTTGGACATGAACAAATATCTCTGTTACAACCACCGGCACTTGTTCCATGCGGTGCTTAATCTGAACTCCATGGAGGTGAGTGGCACGTAGACACTTGGCCTCAGAGGTGCAAAGCTTTAAATATCCCCAGGAGTTTCAAAGGAGGAGATTTTCATTGCTTAAATTCACATTCCAGCTGAGCTCCCGCAAGAGTAGCTTTCACCTTATTCATGATTTCAGCAACTCGTGTTATGATACAAAGTAGATCTTGCTTCGGTGGTTGAAAGGTTAAGAAAAGCAAGCGAGTGTGTTGCTGCATGGGGTTGAGGTGCATATTAGTATGAGCATCTTCCAGAATTAAACTGGACTGGTTCTCCTCACTTCTTGTATTCGGCTGAAATGGTATTTTTTGAGTTTAACATCATCTTTATTTTTATCCATCTTGGTTTAGTGATAGCCTGCTTTCTTATCTGAGTAGACATGGCTTAGTCCTAGACGTGGGTTTCAGGAAGTGAGAGA
The DNA here is from genome assembly GCF_036013475.1 of Columba livia. Lineage (NCBI taxonomy): Eukaryota > Metazoa > Chordata > Aves > Columbiformes > Columbidae > Columba > Columba livia. The sequence goes on from NC_088609.1 coordinate 30,823,190, forward strand.
GAAGAATAGAACCAAAACACGCTTCAGTGATACGTTCATGTGGGAAATGTAATAAAATCACATTTGTTATCTAGGTTTATGGTGTATTTGTGTAATTCTGAGAACACTCTTGGTAAGTCAATCATTTACTATTTTATTCCCATAAAGAAGCAAAAAAATCAAAACAAAACCAAAGCACACCCTCAGGTTTTCTCTAGTCAGGTGTTTGTGATCAATGTGTACAGTGTCTTCTACATGAATTAAAACTCTGTATTTTCACCTTCTGTGAATCGAAGTGGCTCGTCTTTATATTAATATCTCTCTTGGAAAAGGTAAGAAGAAGCTGTTCTGGGCTCTGGATTTGCTCAGAGAGCGGTAGCAGAACAAGCTCTTCGTGCACTTGCAAGGGGAGCAGTGCTGGCCTGGTGGTCCTTGCGGATGAGCTCCAAATCAATGGAAAGGTTCCTGTAGGCTCCTTCTAACACGCTTGGTTTTCGGCATCTGGTTTCACTGATCCAGCAGTGAAGAAAACTAGTTCAAAAGGGATGGTAGGGTAGCTGTTTAAACGCTTGGGTGTTGGAAAATTGCTTAGCTGTAAATCATTGTGGTGAAGTTGAGCAATAGTGGTTGAAGAGGTTCCTCAATCAGGTGTAGTAATCGCTGAACTCCACTGAATGGGTTCCCGTTCAGGGCGAATAAAAGAGCTTGTCCCACCCTGCAGTGCTGTACACATGAGGATGAATAACTTGTGTTTTGATAGCTCTCCGGAGTCTTATCAGGGCTGGGCAGGACGGAGCTGGCGATGGAACGTGGGCAGAGACACGTCCTGCTTCCCTCTCGCTGCCTTCGCATCTCACGCAGCAGCCACCGCCTCTTTCGTACTGTTGACCTTACAGCTACAGGAGCTTTTTGTTTGTTTTAAGTCAAAGTATAAAGAAAGAAGAAAACACCGACCCTTGGAAGCTGATCACACCAAGACAGGCCTGTGCTAGGGAGCAGATTGACCGAGCAGATGCACGGAAACAAATCGTTCTCGGTCACTGGCAGGGTGAGGTTGTGCATTTATATCCATCAAGTGGCTGATTTACCAGAACAAGCCTTCCCGTTCTTAGTCATGACTTCTCCTGGCAGGAAGCAAAAATGAGCAATAAAGAAAAATGGTCCATAGTTAGAGTTCTGTCTCCTATTATTTCAGTTCTTGCCTTTGAAAATATTCAGAAAGACCCTAAATAAGATTATTTTTCCCAAATGGATCTTTGCCATGTAACTATTGCCGAGTTTTTCTTCCTATGAGTAGAGAACAACTGAATAAATTTAGCAAAACAAATTCTTAATTTTGTTGCTGCTTTTTGAGATAACTGTATCAGATGACTAAGCTGGTATAGCAGTGTGCGACCCTTAGCTTAAAAAATAATCCCTGTAGCTTAAACCACCATTGTTATCTAGCCAGAAGATGTTAAAGTACCTTTCTTCTTTACAGCCCTTTTACCTTAGTATATGGTTTGACATCAAACATTTAACTTAACATCTTAGCTTTGGAACAGTTGAAAAGACATACAAATACTTTTGAAATAGGCAAGCTGAAGAGGGGATGACCTTTTACATTATTTTTTGTGAAACCACAGTTTTGTAGAGTTTTCACTTGCGCAGGATGAATTTCAAATTCCTTGGCGCCTTCAAAAGAGCTGGACTTAAAGCCGAGTGGGTATCTATAAATGAAGAGTATAGTCAAGGCTGGGGTTTGCGTTGCACAATCGCAGCAGCGTGCTATAAATAGGGGCACGCATCCGCCTTCAGTATTCGCTAGAGAGAAGCCAGGATGTATTTTCTGGCAGCCTTGGTGCTGGAGGAAATCAGTTTATTTTATGGTACAGACAAACTTACGTTTTACTTGATCTTTTAAACACACAATCTTCAATGTTCGTCGGCTACCTGTAGGTGCGAATGGGGAAAAAATCACGACAAAAATACCACTGTATTTTCAGTGTACTTTTGTCATTTTTCAAGTGGTGTATTTATTGGCCACAAAGTAAAACACAAACCAACCAAAACAAAACACCCCCACAAAACAAAATCCGAAGACTGAAATTTGTCGGGGAAAACCTCAGTCTGGGGGATAATCCTTTGATTCCCAGATGAGCCTCATGAAGCTGCATGGATGCGTATTCATTTCAGCAACACAAGGGTATAATTTTGTAATAAGAATATCTGCTAATGGAAATAACCTGTGCAATACAAGGAAAAAATACCCTACCAGTGAGTATTTGTGCACCTTTGAAGGTCCCTTCCAACCCAAAATATTCCGTGATTCTACCCTTGCGTGCAAAGCCAGACCTGCCTTTATAAGTTTGTTGCTATGAAAGTCTGATTTCTAAACAGCTGCCAAGTGCTTTGCTGCCCTGTGTGCGCAGCCACTGCAGTGAAACCTCCCTTTGTAACGTAGAAAAGCGTTTTTCCATTAGGTATTTCTGTAAAACACTATGCCGTGGGGGGTAAGGATCTGTTGAAAAGGATCAGGTTTAAGGTGCTCTTAAATTATGTTTTACCTTTCTGCTCTTGTAACAGGAGCGCTGCAAGGGGCTGTTCAGGCAACAGAGGCACGGAGCGCTTCGTGTCCTGCCGTACTGGGGAGTAGCATGAACTCACCTTTGTTCCGGGATTTGTGGTTTCGGGAATGATCTTAATCTATTCAAAGGGGAAAAAAAGACGGTGTAATTTTTTAATGGAAGTCTCCTAAATTGTATTTATTAAAATTACATAGGTTTTATCCCCTGTGTTTTGTAGTCAAGTATATATTGAATTTCTAACTATAGGAACGGTCCCTCGCTGCCCAGCGCCACTCCGGTTCTGGGAATTTTCTTAGGATGTTCCCTCATTACCCTTGATTGCTTGAATGTTGCTCCTCCATCAGCGCTGGGGGGGGGTCACTGTTTGCTTTTAGGGATTTAGATAAAGCTTTTACAACGTGGATGCTGCTCAGGGAAGTAGGCGTCTTTCAGAGATAACAAATTAACTCTGAGCATTGTAAAATATTAATCTTTCCGATGGGTTAATTTTGTAGCTCTTTGGGTGGCCTGTAAGTAAAGTAATGTGATTAACTTTGGTATCTTTTGCATCTGGAAATGTGTGCTGTATTTTATAAATTAACTTTTCGTTAGTCCTTCCCTCCCCTCTTGGTTTACAGCGATACTGGCAATAAGGAGACATTTATGCTCATCATGAATTCTCACTACGTAACTGATCCTGGATAATTATTCTGACCCTTTCATAATGCAATTAATAAAAATCAAATAGAATATTTACAAATATTCTTTGAGGTACATGAGCAGTGAAAATTTGGTAGACTGATATTAATACGCACAAAGCTACTGTGCCCGAAAGGATGTGAAAATACATTTCGAGTCACACGTTGCGGGGCAACAATCTCATTTAATAGTTGACTGATTGGGAGTGGCATTACTTGTTAAGTAAAGAGGCTTTTTTATTGACAAGGAAGCTGAAGACACCTCATGTACTTGCAGTAATAGGAAATGTGTAATTTTGGGGGTGTGGCATGGTAATGACTGTTTTTTTCAGGGAACTATTTGGGTCGTCTCAGTTTGGGAGAGGTTTTTGGCGTCTGGAGTAATTGGTTGATGTGTTAGTGGGGCTGTAGGGAGCAGGATCTCTGCTGTACAAGGGATGCTCAGAGTAGCGATCAATTAAGTATATATTCTGGAATCTGAATAGTCCCTGACAGGTCCTGTATCAAGGCAGTTTCTGGGGTGCGGTGTGGAGAGGCGAGAGGACAGCCCATGTCTCTCCTCTATGATCAAGGAGATCTTACTGTCACTGCCTACAAGCTTGCCAAGTTTTTGCCATCTAGTTGGATTGTAGAAGCTTTAGCCCTTGTGCTCTATTTGCATGTTTGCTCCCCAGCTGCCGTTCCTCTTCTCTGTCTTTCCCTTTCACAACAAAGAGGTTTATGGCAGTGAAGCTGATTCTTCAAGCTTTGTTTTTGAAGTCTGAGTGGCACAGGGTGTTTTATTTGAGGGCAGGGCCATGCAATTTTGTTTAAAATAAGCGTTTGACGCTGTTTCCCATGGCATTCTTCTGGGGAAACTGGCTGCTAATGGCTTGGACATGTGTACTCTTCGCTGGCTAAAAATTGGCTGAATGGTCAGGCACAAAAAGTTTTGAATAAAATCAAATGCAGTTGTTGGCCGGTCATGAGTGGTGTCCCCATGGCTCAGCACTGGGGCCAGTTCTGTTTAATCTCTTTATCAATGGTCTGGATGAGGGGATCGAGGGCACCCCCAGTCAGTTTGCAGATGACACCAGGTTGGGTGGAGTGTTGATGTGCTGGAGGCTGGGAAGGCCATACAGAGGGGTCTGGCCTGGCTGGATCCATGGGCTGAGGCCGATTGTCTGAGGTTCACCAAGGTCCTGCACTTGGGTCACAACAACCCCATGAACGCTGCAGGCTGGGGAAGAGCGGCTGGAAAGTGCCCCAGGAAAAGGCCCTGGGGGTGTTGGTGACAGTGGCTGATCATGAGCCAGCGTGTGCCCAGGTGGCCAAGAGGCCACCAGTGTCCTGGCTGGTCCCAGCACTGGTGTGGCCAGCAGGCCCAGGGCAGTGACCGTCCCTGTGCTGGGACCTGGGGAGGACAAACCGCCAACCCTGGGGGCAGTTCTGGGCCCCTCAGCTCAGGGCTCAAAATGGCGGCACCAGGGGTGGCGGGATCACCTCAGTGCACAAAATGGCGGCGCCAGTGGCACCAAAATCACCTGAGGGCTCAAGAAAGGCCTTGAGGTGCTGGAGCAAGTTGAGAGAAGGGAACGGAGCTGGTGAGGGGCTGGAGCACAAGTGTGGTGGGAGCGGCTGAGGGACCTGGGGGGTTCAGCTGGAGAACAGGAGCTGAGGGGAGACCTTCTGATCTCTGAACTGCCTGAAAGGAGCTTGGAGCCAGGGGGTGTCGGGCTCTGCTCCCCAGGAACAAGCGCCAGAACCGGAGGAAATGGCCTCAGGTTGGACCAGGTGAGGCTGAGGTTGGATCTGGGGAACAATTTCTTCCCCAAAGGGCTGTGGGGCATTGGAACAGGCTGCCCAGGGCAGTGCTGGAGTCACCATCCCTGGAGGGTTGGACAGACGGACATGAGGTTCTCAGGGACATGGGGCAGTGCCGGGGGTGGGTTGTGGTTGGACTTGATGATTTTGAGGGTCTCTTCCAACCAAAATGATTCTGTGATTCCATGATAAATTTGTGGTTTTTAAATGTAGTAAGTGATGGGGAATGCTAAACTTGCAGCTTCTTCAAGATGCAGGGCGGCCCACACAGTGCAACCTGGATCCAAAACCCCGTTGGTTTCATATGAGCAGCAATATTTTCAAGGCACAGACCCTTTGTTTTCCTCCTGTCTATTCCTTTAATTAATCTCTCTGCTGCTTGTTTCCTCTCCTGCTTTCGTTTCTCAATTTGATCTTTTTAGTGGGCTAGATAATTGTGTTTACTGAGTTTCCTTCCTGCCGAGCGCCATGGCTGTAATCTCCACCTGAGAAATTATTTCCTTTGAACAACCTGGCGTCTGGCTCCAAGTTATGTGTTAATTAAAAAGTAAAAAAAGTCTGTGTATGTGTGTATATATATATACACACACACACACACGTATATATGAGTTATATAGTTTCAGCAGGGAAAATCTGGAAGCTGAAAGACAGTTACGAGTGCACAACACCAGCACTGCTTTTTGGCTTCTTTATTACAGGCAAGTGCACAAAACCCTTTCATTATATGATCACATGGCTGTTTTTTTCAATACCATCTTATAGATGAAGTTTCCTCAGATCTTACATACAAATGGGTGTCTAAAAGATCTGGAGATTTCGTCTTTAAGGACATTACAGGCAAGGCAGAAATTGTGTGTTTAGCGGTAACTGGTTTTTTGGATGTTGAGGTTGTATTTCTGAGTCGTCTTCTGTGATAATGAAACTGCCCCTGAGGTTGTGCATATAAAAATATAAAAATATATTTTTTTAAAAAATTATATAGATATATATATAAACCACTCCTCTGACCTACCTACCACTAAGGTAGACCTGACAGATACACTGTAGTGGGCCTGTGCCTTTGGTGCAAGTTAAGTTAACATGATCCTTTATACACAAAACTCTAGTTTTCACAGTGCTTAGATTATGCGACAATCCCAATGCCTTGAACTTTTTGGCCAAGAATAAACCAAGTAGTAGAAGAAACCAAGTAATGGGTTTCTTGATTCAGCTGCACATCTCCTGCACACAGAGATGGGTCTCTGCAGATTGTGTACCCAATTCGAAAATTAAACCTCTAGAAACAAGGGAGTGCAATTATGGCTTCGTCATCATCTGCCACTTTATTAGATCAGAGGGAAAAGAAATCAGAAAACCCAAGATGCATATACTGAGGCCCGTGATGAGCGGTGGCATTGCAGGTGTTGCGATGGCACCTTCTGCCCCAGGCTGGGCCTTTCGTGGGAGAGGACAGAGATACCCAAAGGAGTGACAACTGCAAGCGGTTTGCAGCACTGGAAACTTCTGACAGCATTAATGAAGGATGGGTTAAATGACAAGACGAGGTTTTGTGCTTCTACAGCGGCAAAGATCAAGATGATGTCTATTAAAGTGAATGGAGCCGTGTTGCTGTCAAAGCTGCTGGCCCCAGGGAAATGTTGTTGAAAGCTGTCATGATTTGGGACTGAAAAAGGGTCGTGTGATAAAGAAGAAGGGAATTTGCTAAAATCTTCCAGTTTAGTTTCAAGAAGGCATCGCTCTTGAGGGAGTTGATGTTTCATAAAGTGCTGGACGTGATATGGAGCTGTAGTTGGAACCTCTCGATAGCATAGAAAAGAGCTACCCATATCTTGCCTTGCATTAGGGTGAGTGTCCTTCCAATACTGCAGAAGTCCTCCACATACAGTCTGGTTTTTGTTAAACTGGATGTCTCATTCTCCTTTTTACCCCCCAAAACACAACCCTATCCATCACATCTGCCTCGTGCAGACGCAGTAATTAGCATTCCTAGTCAACACGTGGTAGGATTGCGTAGGAAGAAGAAAAAAATACGTGAGGGTGGTCTCCAGATGTGCTGTGATCTGTGTAATACATTCAGTTTTTTAAACAGCGTTGCTTTCAGAGGATTTATATTTTGTTGGCAGAATGAGTGTGTTGTTTGTGCACCTGTTCTCTGTTTAATATCTGGTGGTGTCCACTGCCTTGGCTTCCAGCAGTGGCTGTATTTTAGCTCGGATTAAAGTAAGGCAACTTCATGTGGGAGATGTAACTGAACATTTTCAGTTAGTTCCTTGAGAGAAATAGATTGGCTTATTTCCTAAGGTATTTTCTTCTATTTACTTCATGTTAGTGAAAAACAATATAATCGCTAAAATCTAGAATTGATAGCTCTGAGTTGGTGACAGAGGAACATGACAGGCTGCTCACCCACTGCTGGGACATCTCCAAAGAAACTTCACTCTCAACCCACGTCCAGGTGGATCGGAAGTCCACCCCCGCAGCTGCAAATCTCAGCAATTAAGTCAGAATCGAAATAATAACCATGTAGAATCAAAAAAACCATGTAGATGCTGCTTTTTTTCAGTGCTTGAAGCTGAAGCTAAGATAACTTAGATATTCACCATTACCTAGTGGTTAGTTCTAGAAATATTGCAACTTCTTTCTCTAACTGTTGACTCTTTTTTTTGGATCTTTGACATAGCTTCTGCTGGTATCCAGGCAGCTGATACCCACACACAGTCACAGAGCTGGAATAATCTGAAGAGCAAACCTCGTCCCTCTTGTGCTCCAAAGCAGGATGGACTTTAACCTGCGGTGCACAAGGCTGATGACTTGAAAGACCTCTGATGATGGAAACTGCAGCCACCCAAGCAACCTTGGAGTATTCCTCCTTTGCGGTGGCACTGTAGATGACATGGGGCAAAGTCCAGTTGGAGGCCTGTACCTAGCGCAGTGCCCCAAGGGTCAGTGCTGGGTCTGGTGTTATTCAATATATTCATCAATGACTTGGATGAGGGGATAGAGTGACTGTCAGCAAGTTTGCTGCTGACACCAAGCTGGGAGGAGTGGCTGACACTGGAAGCTGTGCTGCCATCCAGAGACCTGGACAGGCTGGAGAGTTGGGTGGGGGAAAAATTTAATGAAATATAACAAGGGCAAATGTAGAGTATTGCATCTGGGCAGGAACAACCCCAGGTTCCACTGTAAGCTGGGGAATGAGCTGTTGGAGAGCAGCGTAGGTAAAAGGGACCTGGGGGTCCTGGGGGCAGCAGAATGGCCATGAGCCAGCACTGGGCCCTTGTGGCCAGGAAGCCAATGGTACCTGGGGTGGGTTAGAAGGGGGTGGTCAGTAGGTCAGAGAGGTTCTCCTGCCCCTCTGCTCTGCCCTGGGGAGACCACACCTGGAATATTGTGTCCAGTTGTGGCCCCTCAGTTCCAGCAGGACAGGGAACTGCTGGAGAGAGTCCAGCGCAGCCACCAAGATGCTGAAGGGAGTGGAGCATCTCCCGTGTGAGGAAAGGCTGAGGGAGCTGGGGCTCTGGAGCTGGACAAGAGGAGACTGAGGGGTGACTCATTCATGGGGATCAGTATGGAAAGGGGGAGTGTCAGGAGGATGGAGCCAGGCTCTTCTCAGTGACGACCAATGATAGGACAAGGGGTAATGGGTGCAAACTGGAACGTAATCCCTAACATTCTGTGATTCTGTGATTTGGCATGTTCTGTGCTTAGAATCTAAGTGCCTTGCGTCCCGTTAAATGTTTCAGTTAAGTTGCATCAAAATCTCTTAGGATTTTTACCAAATATTTTTAGAAAGAGCGATTGGGTCCTTTATCTAAATATAGTTTTTGGCTTTCAAGTCTTTGAGAGAGGAGAGCACGTGAATCTTTGATCCGTGGCATTCCTCGTGATGGCAGCGGTAGGAGTCGTTTCTGCACCTGGCGGAAAGAAGTACAGTGCGGAGAAATCTGTCAGACAAAAAGCTCACATTTTGCAGAGTAGACGCGTTGTATTATGGATGAAGGATAAATGTTGGCACGTCCTTCGATACAAAGACAAGAGATACTGAAGAACAGATTTGAAGCACAGGTGTGGCTAGAAACGTTCTTCTTGGTGGTGTGACTGAAGAACCACTTTAGCTTCTGTCTGATACTTGATATGTCGCTAAAAATAAAGAAGAGAGGCTCACCCATCGTCCCTGTCGGTGACAGCAGAGCCAAATCTGTTCGTCCTTATATGTCGGAAATGGGAATGCAATATAAATCAGCTTTTCAATTTTATTTTTTCTCTAAGACTTGATGTTTAACAAAAGATTTCTCCAGAAGTCACAGATATCTTTGATGGAGTGGGTTTTTTGGGGGTTTTTTGTTTGTTTTTCTTTTAACTGAGCCGCAAATAGCATCATTGCTGATCCTGCTGTGGTAATGACACAGCGATGTCTGGACGTGCTGAAGAAGTTTTTCTCATAGGAACAACCACAGTTTTCTTGTTTCCCCCCTCTAGTAATTGATTCAATATTATAAATTGATATGCTCATGTATCACTGAAATAATTATTAATGAGTGCTGTTGTTCTTTGTCACGTTGCCATGGCAACCGGATGACATGTTTGAGTAGAATGATCTGTTTCCAGCTGGAGATCTTCATTCATAAGATTTGCCTAATGAGATTTTTTTCTGGCATATTCAACCTAAAAATTCTTCCTCCCTTGCTCTTCCAAAGAGTTTTTCATGCCATAGGTGTTACTGCTTTCTGATGTATATCCTGTGATGGCTTTTGTGATGGGTGTTATGCTCGATAATACTTCTGCCTTTTGTTTTTCCGTCATTTATGTTCTTTTTCTTTCAATTCAATTGGACTGCTTTTCTTCAACTCGCTATTTGCTGTGGCAGTCCTGTAAACCCATTCCTCACCGAACTGAGTTGCTGGAAATCATCTCTTTTTATGTAATAGGCCACACATTTTTTTACTCTTATGCATGATTTTTTACTCTTATGCATGAAAGAAGCATAAAGATGTATTTTTCTTTATATATCGTATCACACACTGAGAGTGATAGTGTCCTAAAATTTGTATTGCATTCACTACTTGATTGTTAGTTTTGCACATGAGAGAAACTTTTATTTGATTTTGATATAAAATTCTATTAGGAAAGAGAAAGGTGTTACTCTTTAGCAAGGTAAATATGCATAGAACTTTGTATAATTTCCTTTATCCTGAACTTTTTACAGTTTTAAAGGTCTTGTTGACTGTCAGACTTGATTGAGATCAAGTAGGGCATAATTAACATTCCAGGATTTCTCTGGGTTCATTTCTAATCGCTCATCATATGTATCTTAACTACAGAAGATAACATTTATCTTCACCTAGTCAAAAAAGACTATTTCTAGTTGTGTCCTCCCAATAATAACAAAAAATAACGTGGGACCTGTCTCCTCTAAATACTTCCTTGAATTTAATTGCTATACTTAGTATATTTGAAAAATTGAATGTTTTCTTATGTGTGAAGAACAAGGTGTTACACATCAGATTAGTTTCTTCTCAGTTACACCAACTAGTAGCATCTTCCCCAGTGAAGCTGCTCGCTACGTTCTCCTCCTTTACACCCTTTAGTTGCCCTTCTGGTTGGCTCCTCATTGCAGCCAACAATCTTGGCTGGGAATGTGCTAAATATTGACTGGTCCCCTCCTCATACCTGGGAAGCTGTCGGCTTGTAGTTAGCTCAATACTCCTCCTTTTTCTTTCTCTGTGATTACTTAGCTGTTTTTTCCCCCCTTTGAAAGTGGAAGGATATCTATTTATACCTATCTTCAGGAAGCAACTACTCAATATGAACTAATGTTGCCAATGTATTGTATTCTCCGTATTCTAAGGAGAATATTTTGCCTGTGATCAGAAATTATGAGAGCTTATGAGTAATCATATATCTTCAAACTTAACGTTGCTGATCCGTTCCCTTCATCTCTGTGTATCTGATAAAGCAGTTGTTTGTGGCTCAGTCCCCTCATTTGTTCCCATTAACTGAAATTAGGGTGATTTTTCGCTTTCTGTTCAACTGTTTATCTGATATTAGTACATGCACCACTTGCACAAAACACAGGGGTTAATGGAGTTTCTAGCTGCTTGGCACTCCTGTCTGATAATCTTTTATTTAGGCACTGAATGTACCTTCTTGGCCTGTAAGGTGGGTCATCAGCTTTAGATTGTGTCAAATTTACATTGCTTTTTGGGCTACAAGTACAGATTTCTTATGCCCAAACACATATAACAGATAATAAGACACTTTCTACTAAAAGACTAATTCTGCCAACATCTACAGAAGCAGGTGTCTTCTACTTTGACCGCCTGATTTTTTTTAATCTCTATTCTCCCAAAAAGAAGGTGAAATTCTCTGAAGTGAGACTTGCATGTTGGCAAGTTGGCATATCCAAAATATCCAAAAATAGAAATGAAAAATTACTGTTTTATTTTTTGGAAACTTTCTTGTTGCTGCATTTCTCGGGCATGAATTGTCCAGGCGTCTGCATTTCTCCTGCAGTTGGTAGGATGGAGAGAAAAGCAACACCAACTGTGCTGTGCTCCACAGATAATTGAGTAGTTCTTGTATTTGTAAGTAAAGTATTGGGGCAAAGCACATTTACTAACATGGTTGTAAATATCTGTGGAAATTACACAAGAAGTTGACACTTGGTGATGATGGTCACCAGACTTAATAGGGATGAAGAAAAAGCAGGGGCATTCAATGCTTTTTTTCTTTTTTTTAATCTCAGTCTCTAAGAATCCTGATAGACCTTGGGCTGCCCATTCCTCTGAGGCAGCTGCCGTCCCTCGCAGCGTCCTTCTGGCCATGTTGTCCAGCTGTGGGGTGGGTGGCCTGGTGATATGCTGGGTGAATCCCAGAATGTCAGGGGTTGAAGGGCCCTGGAAAGCTCATCCAGTGCAATCCCCCCATGGAGCAGGAACACCCCGATGAGGTTACACAGGAAGGTGTCCAGGCGGGTTGGAATGTCTGCACAGAAGGAGACTCCACAACCCCCCTGGGCAGCCTGGGCCAGGCTCTGACACCCTCACTGGGAACAAGTTTCTTCTCAAATTTAAGTGGAACTTTTTGTGTTCCAGTTTGCACCCATTACCCCTTGTCCTATCATTGGTTGTCACCGAGAAGAGCCTGGCTCCATCCTCCTGACACTCACCCTTTCCATACTGATCCCCATGAATGAGTCCCCCCTCAGTCTCCTCTTGTCCAGCTCCAGAGCCCCAGCTCCCTCAGCCTTTCCTCACACGGGAGATGCTCCACTCCCTTCAGCATCTTGGTGGCTGCGCTGGACTCTCTCCAGCAGTTCCCTGTCCTGCTGGAACTGAATGTATCAATGACCTGATGCTGGAGTTGAACGTGGCATTGACAAGTTTGCTGATGACACCACACTTGGAGGTGCTGTCGACTCTCCTGAGGGACAAGGAGGCCTCATGGAGGGATCTAGGCAGATGGGAGCATTGGGCAGTTATTAATAGGATGGAATTTAACGAGGGAAGTTTAAACTGGACGTTATGAACCATTTCTTTACCAAGAGGGGTGTCAAACAGTGGAACAGGCTTCCTGGAGAGCCAGTCGTCGTCCCAAGCCTGTGTTTTAGAGGCATTTGGACAAGGCCATTAACAATGCACTTGAACTTGTGGTCAGCCCTGAAGAGGTCGGGCAGGTGGACTAGATGGTCATTGTAGGTCCCTTCCAACTGAAGGAGTCTATTTTATTCTACTCCAGTCACTCGGTAAGAGCAGCACAAATTTCTAAGTAGTAATGGTGCAATAATTACAAGATTGTTGTCATGATAGTGATGATGAATTTGAGAAGCCCCAGTGCAGATAACTGAGCAGTGACGCCTGGCAGCACTTTCTGACGATCAGGGCAGAAATACAGAATTAAGTTTCCAACAAAAGCCTTAAAAGCCTTCCATCCTGTCTTGCCTCCATCCTATGGAACCATATCTGTCATATGTAAATCAGATTATACTGGTTATCAGTCATGGGCTCCTCAGTGCCCCGGTCCACTCGCTACCAGAGATGATACCTTCCAAGCAAGCATCCCTTACATGCCGTCTGCTGCCCGGACGTGCGCTTGGTGTTCGATCACAATCTTTTGGAATAAACAGGAGACACATTTCAGAGGTTATTTTTGCCCCTGAACATCAGGGCCTCCGTACCCAACTTGTTTTTTACAGGGCTGGGTTGAACACACCTCACTTCTGGTGAATGTGGACGAGCTGTGGGTTGTGCAAACTTCCTTTGTGCTATTTTTTCTTTCTCATCTCTTTTCCTATTCAAATCTGTACAAGCCACCCTGGGAGTTTTATGCTTTTTCTGCATGTGGGTTTTATTGCTAATCACAACAGAGATCATTGAAGGAGCGAGAAAAATGTAAGTTAGATATTGCAGTCAATCAACTACTTCTAATTCCCAGGCTTTATTGTGTTCAGCCTTTTTGGTTTTATGAATTGTCACCTCCAGACTACCTAAATTCTATTGAGAAAAAAAATTTAGAGGAGTTGTTCACATTTACCAGTCTAATAATATTGTCTTAAATTCTTCCATCTGCTTTGAGGCTCTGCATCTGAGATGCTGCTATTTGAGAAATTCACAGTTTTATTTAAACTATAATAAGAAAAGCATATTGCTTTTCTAAGTTAGGCTTGTTTGACTTACATACTCTGTGGTTAAAAGTTTCTGGAAAATGAGCTTCCTTCTAAATAATTTTGATTAGGCAGGGTTGGTACTTGAAGCACTGTGTTCTAGGGCCAGAAAGAAGAATCACCAAATCCTTTCTTGTCCTCCCAGTGAAAAAAACACCCTCTTTATTTGAGTTTTAGTGAGGCTGTTTACTTATAGTATGTAAGATATTTCAGTACTGGGAGAGGAGCTGGAAATTTATGATTTGAAGGGCTGAAATGCCTAGCTCAGAGATATTAAGGGCAAACTAGGAATGTTACTTATTACTCATTTTCATGCTGTGTTTGTATCTGGGTAGTATTAATGCAGAAGAAAAATAGTCATGGTGGGGGGAGTGGGGAGAGAAAGATGCTCAGAATGGGGCCTTTTCTCCAGAAATCACTGTGTGACTGTACATTGTGTCCCTTGTGCTTTAGCTGCGTTTAAAAAGTACAGGAAAAAAACCAAGATAATAATTAAAAAAGCAGCGGGGCTTGGGGGCATGTGTGAGCTTTTGTTGTTTTTTTTTTTTTTGCAGCTTTTAACTGAAATTTCAAATAGCTTCCATCAGCATTGCTTTTCCAAGGAGGTTTTTTCAATGGAAGGAACACCTACAAGCAGACTCCTCTCTGTAGTAGCTACTGTACCTCACGGCTTTGCCCGCTGATAATAAAAACCCAGGGCGATTGCAGGATCAAAGAACATGTTTGTATTAAACATATGATACAGAAAAGTAGGAATTTGAGGGCAAGTACATACCAAACATCCCCTGTTTGTGGTGCCGTGGCTGTACTAGACCAAATCACTACTGAACAATTTCTGGAAGCCAGAACTGGAAATTCTTACTGAAGCTTCATTGAGGAAAAACTTCTTTGATATCCGTCACATTTAAGCCTTTGAAACTATATACATGTAATTTTTAGTCGCTTTGCTTAATTAGGGTCTTTTCTAGTCAGCTGTTTTGGTTTTTGTTGGTTTGGTTTGGTTTTTTCCAGCTGCTGAACTACACTGGTTCAAAATTTTGTTTTCTTTTGTTTTTTTGTTCTTTTCTTGGTGCTCAGATGAGTATAGGATCAAACCAGTGGAAGAGGTCAAATACATGAAAAATGGGGGAGAAGATGATCAGAAAATAGCAGCCAGGAACCAAGAAAACTTGGTAAGGATTGAACTTATCGCTTCTCTAATGAAATAACGTGGCTCTGCTTTTCTAATGAAATATGCAACGTGTGGCACATTCGTACTGCAGCTTACACGTGGCGGGAGGATTTTCTTGAAAATGTCATCACTCCCTGCTAAGCTCAAAGTTGCAAAATATGACTTTTTCCTGCTTGTCTTTCTGAATTAGGCTCTACTTGAGCTTGGAGCCAGTGCTTCCGCCATTATACTCGCTCACCTCCTTTGCAGATGTGAATATACGTGCTTGGAAATGTCTGTGTCTATATTGCAAACGAGTTGGTAGTAAACCAGCAGTGCCATTAAGAAAATGACCTACTTATGTAGATATTATTTGCTCTGTGCTTTCTGGTTTTACGTATTTTGAAATTCACAGGGAAGGCAGTTTGGAATAGAAAAAGCAATATATTCAATGTATTCATAACACAGCAGTCACAAGAATCAATTTTGAGTGTGTTTCTTTTACCCCGATTTGAGCACCTTGCCAGCTCGTAGTTCCACTTAAAGGAAGAAAATCTCAGGTAAACTCTTAGTACTCCTTGAAGTAACCAGGACGCTCTTGAA
Organism: Columba livia; assembly: GCF_036013475.1. Lineage (NCBI taxonomy): Eukaryota > Metazoa > Chordata > Aves > Columbiformes > Columbidae > Columba > Columba livia. The sequence goes on from NC_088609.1 coordinate 30,838,631, forward strand.
GCGGCTTAAAAACTCACGGTTGAGTCACTTCTGGCATTTCAGAGAAGTCGTTTCCTCTCTTATAGAGCTGAACGAATGTCAAGGTTATAACTGGCTGACTGGGGCTTTGGCCAGTTTCACTTTTTGAAGGCACCTCACAATTGTAATAGTTGGGTGCAGAATTTCACATCTGCCCCCACCCATTCATTGCCAGTTTTCTTCACGTAAGGGTGGTTTTTTTCCTCCATCTCTAAGACTGAAGGGGGAACATCCAGCAGCAGATTTCCCTGGAGCCACAACCGTTATCACCAGCTGACAATTTGCCTTTTGCCATCATTGGGCAGCTGTACAAAAATCCACTTTTTGGGATGTTTTTTCTCTCTTTCTGAAGATGTAAAGAGCCCCAAGCAACTTCAATACTTTATATTCCCTCTTCTAGACCCACAAACTTGCCTTACACAACCACACATGCATTCCTGTGGTAAACAGAAGAGTTTATGTTGCTGTGTGCTGTCCTTATGTCGTTGCTCGAGTGGTGGTTGAGCGACACGATTTCTGCTTTGCTCTCCAGATCAGGTATTTTGTCACCTGCTGATGCTCCAGGGGATTGCACAACTTCATCTGGAAGCAGGATTTAGGTGGTTTTTTTTAGTGCTGAGAATATCACTGTTTCGAGCAGCATCCCCAGTGCATTCAGCTTTATGGCCAATGTAAGCACGTTTGTTTTGAACAGGAAGAAATGTGACTGCAGGAATTCTTTTATCATTTTAGAGACCCCGGTGCTTTGTTGGTAAGCAGAGAAAAAGGAAAAATGAGCACAATCCTCAGGGGTTTTTTTGATTTTTTTTAAAAATGGAGAAAGCCTAGCAGGTTGAACTTTAAACTAGCCTTCAGCTCTAGTTACATTGGAATATTTGCCAAAGGTAACGTGCCACTTGAATGACACCAAGGAAGAGTCCAGGCAAACTTAGGTCTGCTCAGGTGACGCAGTTGCCGGAGTTGTATTTGAAATTAGATACAGATATTTTGCATGGCTTTTTTTAGTGCCTGCCTAAGTGTTAGCCTGATTAAATTTAGGAAAAGACATTCCTACGGCACGGTGCTTATTGTTTTATTACTGACGGGCCATGTTTGATGGGAGCAGTGGGTTTGTTGGAAAATACGACTTGATATGGAGTTGGAGGGCTGGTATAGCTCTCTCCTCTGACACATCTATCAGGAGGGAAAAAAAAGGACAATAACACAAGGAAGTGTTCAATCAGAGAGGATGTGTATACTTTAAAACAAAAACTGTCTTGCACACCAAAAAGGCTTTATTTTCCTTTTCCTCTTATTACTAGAAAGAGATTACATTGTCTGTAATGTATGCAGCTTTTTAATCCTGGGAATTGTCAAGTCCTTGTCACTCCTGGATTTATTTTTTTAGAGGGGTTTCACTGTGTGAGTTCACCTTGGTAAACAGGTTTTAGTTCACTGCTCAGAGGCCGGGTTAAGCTACCCATCACTCAGGCTTTCGTTTACTTAACGTGTGAGCAAGTTGGCAAGTGCTTACATAATCCTGCCTGCTCATCAGCCATTTCCAGGCAACAAGAAATTTTAGGAAGAAGAAAAGGCAATGGGAGAATCGACCGGCCTTTTTCCCTTCTCTCTTGTTTTTTAATTGTCCCAGTGTTGCTGATTCACAGCTCCTTCGAAACGCAGCCCAGACGAGATGTATAACTTGAATTTTCCCTGGGAGCTGCACCAGTGTGGGTTACCTTACCCTCTGATGTTTGTGCTTGAATTATGTTATTCAGATGCCATCAAATTTTTCAGTCCCATTATCATCACTGTTACTTTTTTAAGGTATTTTGAAGCCTTGCTTAAAAATAAAATCTCTGCTCAAAGTGAAAATAAAACCGCTTCCCTTATAACTGAGGCTCTTTGATGTGGTGCCATCCCTGCCTTTGGTGTTGCGATATTTCTGAGTCAGGGGAAAAAAAGAAAGCTTATGCAAGTAGATAAAGAGGATGGGAGGACATGGCAGACACCAGGCAAATTGTCATTTTGTGCCAGGATTCTGCAGTCAGGGCTTTATTCTGTTCAAGGAGAGAACCGGAGAAGGGCTGGTAGAAGCACAGGTAGCCCTGGGGGAAATGAGGTTCTGTCATTGAATCCCCGTCTTCAACCTGAGGCTTAAGCAGGGCTCGAAACCTGAGCAAGGCTGACGCTGTAAAGCAGAAATACTCCTGAGCTGGCTTGACAACGGGAATGGCTGTGCTAGGGCTGTGTGCCAGGTGGAACAGAAGATGCTCCACGCAAAGACATTTTCTGGCAGAATCAAAGGCCTCCTTGAATTAAAATGTAGGCTCTTGACAGGGAAAAGGAAAAAAATAAACAACAAAACAAAAAAAAAGCCAGGCTTGTTTCAGACTCTGTCAAAGCCACTTACTGCTTTCCCTGTGCTTCCTTTGTATCCATCAGCCCCATTCACTTCTTTACCCACGTTGTTTCTCCAGTTCTCCACTTGCTTGGTGTCGTTCCTGGTTCCTCCATCTGGCTCCTGGCACGCTCCCAAGCGTCCTGCCTGGGCGTCCCCACCCTCCAAAGGAAGCCAGATGTGCTGCCTTTGGTGGGGACGATCCTGAGCTGACAGTCACACGTCCTTGTAGCTGCTGCTGCGAACGGGATGTCGCAGGATTAGGTGCCGGAGACACACGGTTACACTGCAGGCTGGCACTGCCCAGCTAAACCAGGGATGTTTGGAGTCACATCTGCAAAGAACTAGTAGATAAGGAAGAAAAAAACCTTTTTTACACTGGTTTTCAAAAGTATTTACAATTTTTAATCACAAGTGTTGGGCTGTACGTATATAACCCCACACAGAGCCTGGTGACAACGTGCCAAGGGAGGTGATGAACCCCTGTGTGTTAAAATTAACCCTCAGGTCCCTGTGGATCCACTCTGCAAAACCCCACTGGGGCAGTGGGGAGCTCTCTTGTGTTTCCCTGTCTTTTTGGGGGAAATCTGAGTTGATTAAGGGTTTTTTTTATTATAAACTTTCTCCAAGGCAAAAAGTGTTTTACCAACTCTGAGGTTACCACTCAGCAGATCAGGATGGGCTTTTTTGGCCATAAATATTAGCAAAGGCTAATGATGGCTAGTCACATACATCACATAGCTGATTTTGTTACTTTAGAAAGCTAAAATGCTAAAAAAAAATCTGTATTCTCAAAGTCCAAATTGATTCTAAAGCATACCTGTTATGAGCAGGTATGACCAGAATGAATAAAACATTTCTGAAGACCTGTTAACTTTTTGTTTGGAAAGGACTCGCTGTTTAGCCCTATGGCATCACGTTAGATGTACAATCGTAACAGCCTATTTAGCATTCATAACAGGATGGATTTAATTGTCCTCATTTCCATACTCTCACAGCACTAATGGCTTTCCACTGTAAGATCTTATTGTCAGAAAAGGTAAAATAAGAAGGTGTTGCGTATTTGTACAGTTTTGGGGAACTCAATGAACTGTATCAGTTTTCCTCTGTAATAGTACAGAGACCTCTGAAAATATCAAATACCTAAAACTACATTTTTTGTGTGTCAGCTGGTTAAATCAATATTTATTGTGGTTCAGGTGCTGGATGTCTTTGTAACTTGTCCTAACAGAAATCTTTCTGCGCTCCGCATTGGCACAAAAGGCTACTTATTGGGATTTTTATGCTTTGTTATCCAAACCCTCAAAACAACTGGGCATGATCCTCTGCTTTGTCCTGAAGCTCCGTAGCGAAATCGCATGTTAGAGCTTGAGATGAATTCCTGCTGGAGCTGGAAGAAAATTGCCTTTCTCCATTGCTCTTCCTATCTCTCACTCCACCTGTAATAACACGAACAATGTTTTGCCCTTTCTTTTTTCCCAATCAGTATAAATTTCCACTCTGCTTACCTGCAAATGTAATTCTTGTCAGCCTTGCATGCGCTGTTATTTCCTAACTACGTCTTGAGCTTCTCAACCCAGCCGCTCTTCTCCATTTATCATTCAGCTCCATACTACTTAGTATTGCAAACCCTCGGTATCCGTAGCTCAGTGTTCCACACCAGTTATCATTTTCTCCAGTGATATATTAAAAATAGACAGTAATATCTGATAGATGAAATGTACAAAATTAAAAACCTAGCAGAAAATGATGAATGAAACGACTGTAATAACTACATAAAACGTAATATGTGGAAGTGAAGCCACTGTCTATAATATAAATCTTTACATAGGTAAGCGAAATATGTATTGTAGGTACATCAATCGTAAACATTTTGTGATGTGTAATGCAAATATTGGCATATGTCTGAATTCCAGATCCATTTAGGAAAATATCTTTTAATCATTCTGTTGCCAGGCTGCCCAATCTAAGTACTTAAAAAAAATAAGCTATTTAAAAGAACTAAGCTAGCCACCAATCTCTGGGCCTAAATTTGTTGGGGGTATTTGTGGTGTTTTCCTTTCTACATATGCAAAATACCACAAGTGCAAATTTAAGCCCGGTAGAATTTGATATTTTAGAGTGTTTAAAGCCACTGCTGTGTACTATTGCTAGATAAGCTTTGAATTGCTGTGATTTAAATGCAAAACTCTATATCACAGTGCTGTTGCAGTACATTGGTGAACAGCTTTGTACAAATTAAAATGAGTATCATATTAACGTATATTACAGTACCAAGAGTTCCGGCTGTAGTTTCCTAATTATTTATTTTAAACAATTTCGCAACGATAATGTGTTTTGAAACACACTATTTCGGGACAGGATTTGCTTGTGCTCAGCTTATGAGGGGAAAGAACCCAGAAATGCCCAAGGCCCAAAGCCCTCAAGCCCTTAAAAAGAAGACATTTTCTTGGGTTTTGTCTACCCCAAAGTGTTTTGGTGTTTTAAATCCTGTGTTGACGCCTCATTTGCTTTTGGTGCTGTGTTCAGCACCATCCAGGAGACCCTGTCCCACCTCGGGCACGGTGTCAGCTCCAGGTATGAGCGTTGGGATGATGGCATCAGGTTGGTTCATTATCCACCGTCAAGGATGTGTATCTAAGTATCTTTCTATATAAAGGAGAAGCTATTAACTTCTCAAACCTCTTGCTGCCCTATTTGCCTTCTCCTGTTTTCAGAGATGAAGCCTCAAGCTCAATGAAATGCTGAAGATCACAGAACAGTTTGTGTTGGAGGGACCTTCCCAGCTCCCCCAGTGCCAGCCCTGCCATGGGCAGGGACATCTTCACCAGCTCAGGTTGCTCAGAGCCCCGTCCAGCCTGGCCTGGGATGTCTCCAGGGATGGTTCATCTACCACCTCTGGCCAACCTGGGCCAGGCTCTCACCACCCAAAAATTCCTTCCTTGTGTCTAGATGGTGTTGGCTGTTGTGTAGAAATCCAGGCAGGGAGAAAAGCACAAAAACACACTGGGGTCACTCTGGGGGCGGGGGGAAAGAAATTGAGATGCCCTTTTTCTTTGGTTTCTGGGGCATGAGAACAATAAAAGGACAAAGAGAGCATCTCCAAGTGTGCCTGGAGACTTGATAATGCTCCATCGCCCACCCATTGCATCTCCCGTCGATGTGGGAGCTGGAAAAGAGCAGAGAGGGCTGCAGAGCCAGGCTACTCCCCCACACGTTTTCCCACCAGGAGAAGCATCTGCTTTGCCTAAATGCCACATCAGCCAAATCCTGGGGCCCCGAGGGAGGTCTGGGGGAAAACAGGTCCCACAGGCTCCTCGCAGAGAGATGCTCCCCGTCGCGGCTGCTCCGCTCTCCGGTTCAGACACAAACCACAGAATAAAAGGCGCGGCTACAAAACACAGATATGGAACAAATAAGTAAATGAAAGGCAGGGATTAAAATGTAAAAGTAACGCATTGAAGGAGTGAGGAGTGTAATATGAGGCTCCTTTCTGCCGGTGGTGGCAGCGACAGACTGCACAGAGCGAACAACATGTCCCATTTGGTGAAGGGGGAATTTTGCTTTTTCCTTTTCTAAGATGATACTGAAGAAATTCCCCTGGGTATATTTATTTGTTTATTGGATGTGTCTTCCTCCAGTCTTCATTGGTGCAGTCTGTATCAGCTCATCTTACGCTATACGTACTCCCAGCTTCCCTTTCCCAGGGAAATTTAAATTATAAAATCATATTTTGGGTTCCTTTTTTTCAGACTCTGAGACCCTAAACGGATGTTGCCCTATAGCTATCAGTACGAAGTAATTACAACACTTCAGTCTTCATAAACCAGCCTCTCCGATGTGTTTTGGAAGAAATGCATTTGAAGCTGAAATAGAAGTGCACGGAAAGGATATTGTTACTAGAGCCAGTTATTTTAAATACCGTGCAATTAGCTTATTTCCATATTGCCCATTTCGTTTCAACTTTGCCGTGAAATTCTTCAAAGAATGGTTTCTCATAATGAATTTATGACAGTTTTAGCTCATTCCACTTATGGGTCACTGCATATTATATAGAGATCAAAGTGAATGATTGCCCTGAGTATTAATATTCTTTTTCTTCTGAATTCCATTAAAAATTGTTTTGGTGGAAGAAATATTAATTTTTCCTTTAGTATTTAATTTTTCAAAGATCTAGAGAATAAGTGGATACTATTAATAAACATTTTTAGCAAGTTGGAAGATAATATAAAAATTAATTGTGCTTCAGATCTATTTCTTCAGACTAGACCTTGTTTCAGCCTTCACCCTCCGTTAAGTAAATCTGCGTAGTGCTCTACTGAGAGGTAGAATGGTATAATTTATCAGGCTCCTGACGGATGTGATTTTAAATTAGAAAGTTTAAAAAAACGCATAATATTTCTTTCTAAGCGCATTAAAATAACGGCGTCCAGAAGCAACATGTAATTGCAGCCTTGCCAGTGTTTGCTAGGTGGTAAAAATAGTCGTGAAGATCTAAGACCCAAGAGAAGAGCTTTGGGTGGGTGTCCGGAGCAAGTGACGTCTCTCCGTAGCCACCAGCAACCGCGAGCCCGTGGGCATTTCTCAAACCCTCTCGTCATTGTCGTCCTTGTGCTTGAGGTTGTCACAGCCACGGGCAGTGGGTCTATGGCCTGGACACGCCATTCCCACTGCTTCTCTCCAGGAGGACATATAGAAATATATATACTACTCCCCAGAATAGCTTCTTGCGCATTTTGCGGTAAACCAGCCTGTGCTGCAGCGCTGCCAACATCAGCCGTTTGAAAATGAGTCAGCCGTCCAAAATACATAGATCATATGTAAAATTAGTTACTTAAAAAACATTACACATACAGCTCTGGAAGTTTCTGGTTTAAGCGTTTCTTCCATGATTGTGAGGACTGGGAACCATTTTCCGTCCCCCTTTTTTTGTAGAGCTGAGGTTCTTTTTTATTATTTCTATTACTATTTTTTTAAGAGCTTGAGCATCTCAAAATTTGAGGAACTGAAGTTCCAAGAATGATAAGAAATGAGGTTTTGAAAGCTGTCGGCAATGTGTTTCCTCTGTTTTGGTACTTGCTTTTCAGCAATTCCCTGGGAAGTGTTAATTATTAATTCTGCTGTTTTGGAACAGAGGATAAGACAAGATAAGGGCAGAAACGAACACACAGAAATGCCTAAAGTCATCATATTTATCCATACAGATTTCATTAGATATTTAACCATGCAGTCTTAATGATCTCTCAGTTTTACTTTGAGTACAATATTGCACCTGTAAAATTTTTGGGATGTGCCATTTTACACTCAAAATCAATACTGAATTTATTAATTTTGGTGTATCGAAGGTAAAGTAGGATGGGACATTCAGTGTTGGTTTTAGGCAAATCTCTCTTAAAGTCACTGTGGTTTTGCTGTAACTTGTTTATACCGTGGCTGTTTTTTTTAGTGGAAAAAGCGTTTTCTTTTGTGAACTTCCCTAACTAATGTCCTTAAAGACCAGGTTGACGAGGTGAACTGGAAGTCAGTCACACAAACTATTGTCTGCTGTACGTAATACATCTCTAGCACCCAGTTCTGGGGATTTAATGCTGAGGTCCTGTGACAGATGCTTCCTTCTCTCTCTTTTTTCCTCCTTTTATCTTTATCCTATTGTTTTTTGACCAACACCAACACTTTGATGCCCTGGCCTGCTTATAGAGAAATGCGTCTTTAAAGTGGTTTCTAGTAGCCAGGAGCTCATCTTGCTCACACTCAAGTTTGATGGCTTTGTGTACATTCAGAGATCACACCTAAAGACGAGGACTGACCGTTATGAGAGGATGGGATTTGTTCATGTTTTTAGGGAAGAGATCGCTTCTGAGGTTGGTGACAGCTGGTTTGATCTCAAAAGCGGCGAAACAGATGACGCTTGTTGAGCTCTCTAGTGCGAAGTAGACCTCAACATCTGTGCTGGTTGTCTCTCTTGGGTGGAATTTAATGCATCTTCTTGAGTGATGAGCAAGAAAGGTGACATCTTCTGTGGCCAGCAGAGCTGCTAGGGCGAGTACAGCCCAAAGAGGAATCATAGAATCATTTTGGTTGGAAGAGACACTCAAGATCGTTGAGTCCAACCATAACCTAACTCTGACACAGCCCCATGTCCCTAAGAACCTCATCTGTGAGCCTTTTAAACACCACCAGGGATGCTGACCCCACCACTGCCCTGGGCAGTGTGTTGCAGTGTTTTACAACCCTTTCCGTGAAGTTTTTTTCCTAATAGCCAAGCTGAACCCTCCCTGGTGCAACTTGAGGCCGTTTCCTCTTGTATTGGAATCTGTGTGAGCAAGCCAGCATTAAATGGCCATCCTACAAAGAGGTTGGAGGGGTAAAAAAGGATAAAGAAAGAGGGCCAAGAAGTGCAAGGTGAGAAGAGAAGGGGGAAAGGAGCAGAAACACCACAAGGAGAGGCAAGAAGAGCTTCAGAAGGCTCCCTGCAGCCCTGAACTTCTCAGCTCGGCCTAGTTGAGGAGAGGCATCCTTCCTGTACAAGACAGGGGACTCTATGGGCACCGCCACCTCTGTCCTGGTGGTGGCCTGGTGGAGATGGATCAGGTCGCAGGTCTTGGGGCATCACTCTGTATCTCCGGGTGGTCTTACAGGCCATACTGGTGCTGAGCATTTCAACGGGCAGCTCTGCGCTTTTGCCATGAGCAGCAGGCGAGAGCAGCGTTTCGCATCATCTACACTTGCATTATCCAAAAACCAGAGTTTTCTAACTTATTTTTTAAAACGAGCGTTTTCTTCGGTTTTGAATTTGTCGTTTTTCTGTTGAAAGCCCAGTTGCTCCTGTGTTACAACATTGTAAAACCAGGAGCTCCCAGTCTGTTTTGCTGCACTCTTGTTTTGAGTAGCTTGCACTTTGTCCCCCTTTTTTATATAAATTATGCCATTTTTTCCACAATCCCATACACATGAGACTTTCTTCTCCACCTAAATAATTTTTGGTGTGCTTTTTTCCCCCTATTGTTGGTTATTTACTTTTAGAAGCAATATACAGTAGAGGATCCAAGAGTGAGGAGTACTTGCAGGAATAAAAGCCGTGTAGCAAAGGAGCACTAATTATTTAACTTATTTTCAAAAAGACAATATCTATGGTACTGAATGAGCATGAAATCTTACTTTCCTATTTCTTTAGTCGCTGCTTTTGTTGGGCTTTCCACCTGTTAGACAATTGTACGCTCACGTCCTTACTGAGCAGGAACGTTTTTCACCTCTGCAGCAGTTGTTTTGTGTCTGCTCGCCTGGTTATTTCACTTGTGCTTCATCACAAAATTGGTAAATATTTAAAATCCACCATGGAGAAAATGATTTTGTGCAAAATTGTTTGAAATTGTGGTGGACATTTTAAAGTGGATTTCTATTTTTTTATTTCTTTTAGGGAAATGAGGGGTCTCTCCAGGGGCTGGCCTACTCAGATGTTTTATCCGCTTAGGGTTGCTGGGACCGTGCGGTAGTGAAGTGGCATTTGGGCCACATGCGGGCAAAAGACACCCTGATTTAATGATGGCTTCTCCAGAAAAGGTGAAAGAGAACTGGAGATGCCTGCTGGGAAGTTCATTAGCTGTGTTAAGTGGCTCCTTTCACTCTTTACCCTTAATTGCTGCATGCTCAAGGGGACAGGCTTGGCAAACCCAGGTCTCCCCAAGACCTGGTGGGAACTCAGTGCTCATCCCTTTGCTCCCCGTTGCTGTGCGTTTTGAGACTGTTGGGGAGGTAGCAAAGATCCTCAGCCTGCCTTGGTCCACCTGGCCAAGGGGGTTTGGTGATGCCACCACGGACATCTCCACCATAGAGGTCTCCGAGGCGGCTGAAACAATGAGATGATCCATAGGGAGAAGGTGAGCGAACCGAAAGTGTGGGATTCGTTCCTGGTGGTGGGTGACAGCGGGGTCGTGTCATCTACACATGCGGACAGGGGAATCACAGAATCACCCACCAACACTCTTGGTGTTCTTGAGATGTTGCTGGTGCCCTACACAACCCCTCCCCAAAAAGAAGACCCGTGAAGGGGAAGGGATCTTTTCATCTGTACTACGTGTGCTTAAACCTGTGCTGGAAGGTGCTCAGCTTGATGTTTTTGGTTTTATTTTCACTATAATTTCCCTTTTTTGGTTCGGTTGTTCCCCTTTGCCATTGCGGTAGCTGAGACCAGCTGCTCTGCAGGCAGCCGAGAGACTCAACTGCATGTGTGGGAAAGTATTTCTGCGTTTCAGCTGGTGGAAAGAGGAGAAGAAAATCAGATTGGGAGAAGGGGAAGCAAATAAAAGTATAACTTTTGTGGGTACAGGGGTTTTTTTTTAAGTAAAAAAAAAAGGGGGGGAGGAAAAGACCCCTATGAAAATAAATCTATGCTTGTAAAAACAAACACTTCGATATTATGAAGATGCTGGGCAGATAATTCAGGCTCTTGTGGATGACGCAGAGGATGACGCAGTTTGGGAATACATGTAAGGTATGTTATAAAATAAATCTCCTGTATACATGAATATTTTTAATGTGAAGTACAAGTTTACACAGATAGCAAAGCAATGCTGAACTAAGCTACTGTGCAGCTCACCAAACAGTCTTGTGTTTGTTCTCACCGGGAAGAAAACCTTTTTATTTTGGCTTTAAATTCCTTGCTCCTGCAAGAAGCAGTATTAGAGTTCAAATGCAGCTTTCATCTCCCACACTTGATCTGCGCAAACACATGCTTGTGTGCAGCTTTATCGAATATGTCATCTTTCCACGGGATAACATCAAAGACAGGCGGCTTTAAATGAAATAAATAAGTTGCTGGGTAGTCTGTGCATGGGAACACAAACCCAATGGTTTTTAATAAGGTAATAATATTATATTGTGTGTGTGTGTTTATATATTTAAATGTAGTTTGTATTACAGCAGCACCTAAAGGCAATAGCTGGGAATCAGAGCGGCTGCTCTGCCTGCGAAAATGGCAATAAGGTTCTCAAATATTACCAATCCTTCCCCAGAATTTCATGCAAACAAGCACTTTTATTCCAAACCCCAGGTAGTTCCAGGGGAGAAACCCCCTGCCATGAGCAGGGACATCTTCACCAGCTCAGGTTGCTCAGAGCCCCGTCCAGCCTGGCCTGGGATGTCTCCAGGGACGGGGAATGTCGTTCTACCAGCAAAACACTGCGGGTTTCCTATATCGCCCTCTCTTTTTAGACGTGGAGAGCACGTAGGGAATCGTCGCCTAAATATGCGTAGGAAATCCTCATCCCTTTGGGGTGACTGGTGGGGCTCTGAATAACGACCTTCAGGTTGCTTAGGTGTCTTTAAAAGCGAGTCAATGTCAGAATGTGCTTTATTTTTTATAGAGGGCTTGGCTGGATGCACACATTTAGCAGCTTGTGAGTATGTGGGATTTCTCCTGCCTCTCCAAGTCACGGCGTCCTGCCCAGCTTTTCCAAAGGTTAACATCCGCACGGGAACGCTGTCTCCGGAGCGATGTTTACACCCATTTCCTTCCCCGCGAGAACATTCTGCAGCGACACAGCATTCGGCAGCGCTGGGGACGCGGTGACGGCAGATGCGAGGAGCCGGTTGGTGGCTTGTCTTTCCAAAGTACGGCTTGTTCTGAGCAGGTTGGGCATTGAGTTTTCCGCCTTTTTAATTTTATATTTTTCAATGAAGCAAGCAGAAATGTTTTCCTGAGCTAAAGGAGTTGGTCGGCCTTGCAGCAAACCCAGCCGCGTTGGCCGCCGGCCAAGCTGCCGCTCGCCGCAGCCCGCGCACCACGTAACTCCTATAAGAATAGCCTCTTTAAAAAAACCACTCAAATATAAAAGACCTTAGCAATGCATCGTCTTCATCCTCATTGTCAAGAGGTGGAGTTTGGAGGGTTTGCTTGGCTTTTTTTTCTCCCCACGCTGGTGTCCGTCGTTTCGCCCTATGCCTGCAGCAAGCTATTGCTAATGCTGAGAAATATTTTCGGACTTAATGCGGTGAGTCAGGGCTTAGCCATAAATTGGTCATGGGATAGAAAGGATACAGATTGTCTGCTACCCAGGGTCTGGTTTCAGCGATTTCAGAAACATGAGCAATTTCTCAGCTGATGTTAATTACACTCATAACTCTTCCCGAGATGATCTAAGGCAAGGATTAATTACGAAAGTTTCTCGGTGTTAGAACATGTTTCTGTAGTTAAAGTTTGGCATGCGTTCGTTTTATGATTAGAATGAAAGAACTTTCCTCTACTTAAAATCTCTAAATACACCATACTATCTTGCTATGTAAATAATGATACGTATGAGTTTTTCTAAATAAATCTAACTGTTAAATGGCAAAAACACATAAAAGGCCCAGGCGCTACCAGCCAATTCAAAGGCTCATCGAGTGGACTTGCCTATTCCTCCTGGGCTTGGTTCTGTTTTGGAAGCTGTTCTTCTGGCTGTACTTGATTTTTCATTTAAATAAAACTCACCACAGATTATTTTCCTGTCTTCAATTAAAAAATAAGTGACCTAACGAAGTACCCTTAGACACTTGTACTTCTGTCTCCATACCCAAGGGCTTTTCCAGGGCAGCTCCGTAGTGTCTTGATGGAGATGGGGATCCAGTTGTCCCACATTAAACCACCTCATGCTTTGTTGTGCCGGGGTCTCACCTCTGAGCCTCCAGCCTGAGCTTTCAGGTGTCTGCTTAATAAATCTGAATATTTTTAGTGCCTCGGTTGCATCTGTTTAGAGGACAGAAGGAAGCGGAACTTGTTTCAATGAAATGGCACGAGTGCGAAAGTAGCCAGTTCACATCAACGCTTCCAAAAGGTGAACCTAAATAAGAATGGTTAAATGGGTACATGGAAGGCTTGGTTTGACTTGCTGGTGTACAGTCACAAAAGGCTAGACGAGGTGACACATCTTCTTTCCATCTTCTCTGTCTTTTGTGGCCTTTTATTTTCCTGGGCGTAAATTATAGCAGATTCTCACAGTACAGTAGCAGAGTATTCACTGTTAAGGATCCCTGCACCGGTTTAGAAAACTTGGCCAAGTTTTTATTTTGTTCACTTTTTTATTTCATAGAGCTCTTTTCTTATGATTAAGTCACATAGCCAAATAGTGATGTCATTTTGGTTTTTGTATCATCATTCTGGGAGTGCTCTAAAAAAGGAGAGATTCAATTGGAGTTCCTATGACTGCTGTGTTTGAAGGTTTTGTTCTAGAAGAGCGTTGCGTTAGCTTGTCCTTGAGTGCAGGTAACCTCATAAAAAAACAGGGGATTTTTGCTTGTAATAAATTTACACTTAGATTCTTATCATACGTTAATGTTTTTAATAATCTGACACTACAGATCTCCCTGGTTTTATGGCCTCTGCTGCTGACTCCTGCATTATGTATGCTGATGATTACTATGCAAATGTAACTTACTGAATTGATTTAGTGACGGTGGCATAAAGCATAAAGCTTAAAGCTGAGTTCACTTAAGGAAACAAACATGATGCACACACAAAGCCCTACAGTAATAAAAAAGTCTTTTGCATCATGTTGGGCGATGAAATGCAGAGGGATTTGTAATTCAGCTTTCCGATGGAACCTTTGTGTGAAGTGATGCTCCGGCACCGCTCAGCCTCCGGTCCCCCGTGTCCCCAAACTTGGCCCAGTTACTGGCGAGACAAAATGTATTTGATCTGCCTTGAGCTTACAAATGGCGACAGATTAATTTCGAAAGACAGATTACAAACGTGCATCGTGGCCACAGTCTGAGTCCTGTGAAAATGATGTATGGCTGGTGCAGAATGATAAAAATTTGTATCAAGGGAACAGCTTAATTAACTATTCTTGATTAAAGTAGTACAGTATGTGAATTTAATAGCTTGCATTCAATAGCAGAATGTGAAATCACTTACTACTTCGGTGTATCTTGCTGCCAAATTGTGAGCTGCCAGAGGTTCTTCATGATTAATTGAGTTTAGAGGAACTTAACACTGTGGTGGGAGATACCAAATAATTATTCTGCTCCTGCTTCAAGCTCATTGCATCATGTGAATAAAGAAGCTGTCAGGAGGAACAGTCATGGAAGTGGACTAGGAATAGGATTGGTAGCTGTCAGGAAAGGGAAGGCATATTTGAGCTTCAGGTGAATGCCACCATCAAAATGTTGGGCAGTGAAATAGTTGACGGCGTTGCCATTCAAACTTTGACGTTAATGGTCGAAGCGTATGTCATCGTGGTTGTTGGGGTCGTTGTAGGTATGGAGAACAGTTTATTGTGCCTTCTGTAATCTTTTAGGTTGAGCAGCTCTAGCTCATGAAGGGTTTTCTCAATGGTCATCACACTTTGTGGAGCAAAGTTGTTCTCGTGATTCTTTGAGATCTTCTTGGTGCGTGTAGCTGAAGAAGGTCACATATTCTGCAGCCCATTGCACCTTTTACATGCATCAGTATGACACTTGTATTTTTTGCAAGAGCATGACAGTGATGACTCCTGCCCAGCCAGCTTCTGGATCCTGTTAAGCAGAATTACTATGTAAGCTGGTGTTTTCCATATATCCAGTTGGTTATTCCTGCCTGTGAGTAAAACCCAGCACTTGGGTGCTGTTTGAATCATCTCCTGTCTTTCTCAGTACGTCTCTCCAAGTCATCAGGATAACTTTGAATCCTGCGAAGCAGAGTCTCTCCTGGCTTGAAATTCTCCATAGTTTCGGAAAGTATTCGTAGTCTCCAATTCATTATTATTCATCATCCCAGTCCCTAATGAAAATCCGGCTCCAGGATAGATACCAACAAAATCCCACTTGATATATTCCTTTACTTTAACAATGTGCCACGGTGAATTACCTTTTGTGTGGCTTCCTGACCAGCTTTGCTTTATCCTTGAGTGCTTTTGTCTTGTAGGTCTTGACAAACAGACTTGGTTTTCCTAACTTGCTTATGAAAATACCCAGAGGGATGATGACAAAAACCTTGTGAAAATCAAGATGTATCACATATCCCCTGCAACCAATATAGCTGAAATACGGCATTTACCTAAATATTATTATTTTTTAAATATAAGTTTAAAGTACTGTTAGTTTACAACATTTTTCCCATGTAAAGGCTTTCCCTAAAATACTACAGAATGAATATTTGCTTTAAAATACAAGCTGAGGTCGTGAAGCATAACTGGAAGCCAAAGGGTGAATTTTGGGAGCAAGTTTTATTGCTGTGGCATGAAGAGCATTGAACACCTTCATTATACAATGCTTCAGTATTAGTCAAAGCTCAGATTCAGTCAGTCTGATTAATTAGCACAGACGTGCGAGTAGTGAAATTTATTATTATATGATGTCAGAATTAGCTCCTCATCGTCTCCTTTGAAAAATATAAAAACCCTGCATTATATTTCCTTGAGAATCAGTACCTCAAAAATATTTATACTCAATCTCATTTGAAGAACCCTTGTGATTCCAATCAGAGACGGTTTTCAGGGTGTGTTTTCATGTAAATTCGCTATTTGGATGGGTGAGCATTGCTGCTGCTTGGAAGTAAAGTGGGTGAAAAAGATCTCAATGCGGCTTTGGGACTGGGCATCTGCACGCCCCTGACCGATCCAAGATGAAGAATTGGGGTTTGTTCCGAATTTTTTCCTCATTTGTCAGGTTTGTATGTGGGTTCCTACCTTGACTGTGATTAGCGAAGGTCTGAGCGCTGAATAAATCAGCAAAAAGGGTGAGATTTCTTTGAGAGAGACTAATTTCTGCGGGAGCAGGGCTTACTGCAACAGGTAGCCTCACTGAAATGAATAGGATGGGCTATGGCAATACAGTAAGTAAATATAAAGCCCAGAGTTCTTATGGGGACATCTATATCGACGCATTTTTCTTGGAGATATATGTACTGCAGAAGCCGCCTCTGCCGCTACGCCTAATTATAACATGCCATTGTTCTGTGGTTTATGAGCGCTTTGAAAAAATTAGCAAAATCCATTAATACTGCGGTCAGTGAACTCATGTGAAACCGCCCAACGATGCTGTTATTTATACACAGTGGAAAAATCGATAAATTTAATCCAAGGTGGAACTGTCTGGCTCTCGGAGGGGGAAGGCTGCCGAGGCCTGGAAATCGTTGCCTCATGCTCATTGAATAACATCCAGCGGTTGCGGGGCCGAAACTTCCAGACGGGTTTGACTCGCGGGGACCAAGTGTCCAAATGAAGCCTATTTGTCATGCTGCAGTCCTACAGGATTAAGAGCACTTGGATTCATTTGATCTGATGCATTCCAACCATATTAAATAAGTCCATTTTTCATTGTCGTTTGCACCTTGTGTTTTCCTGGCTTTGGAAGTCCAGCATCTTATTTTTTTGGAGACTGAGCTGTGATATGACAAATATTTCTGGCCAATATTTCTAGCTCTGGCAGGGCTTGAAGAATTCTTGGCTGGCTTTTACAGTAGGCTGATAGCTTAGACCAAATATAACAAGAGGCAGAGTACAACATGTAGAATTAAATCATGTTGCTTGTTATTAGATTATTTTTCTTGTCTTGAAATTATTCACTGTATTCTGGGTTTTGTGGTAAATAGGCAGTCATCCTAAAATGTTTTAATCAATACTTAGATGTTAAATAATTTCAAACAAAACATCTGAAAGATCCTTTTGTCTTTCAGCAAGATAATTACGCTGGGAGGTTTGTTTTCATAATTCATTTGGGAAATCCAATTTATTGAGTATTTGGGAAGTAGGACTTACTCTTGATGTATCTGTTTTCTTCTCTTGAACCTTCTTTGCAGCCGTGTCAACAGACACTATTTATAATCACACGAAGGCACAAGTTGCATAGTTTAAAGTCTTTGCAAGGGTACCTCCTGGGTAGGAGAAAAGGGAAGGAGAATGCTATCGTGTGAATGCAAAGCCATGAATCAGCTAGAGTCATAGAATCTTTTTGGTTGGAAGAGACCCTTAAGGTCATTGAGTCCAACCATCCATCCCTGGAGACATCCCAGGCCAGGCTGGACGGGGCTCTGAGCAACCTGAGCTGGTGAAGATGTCCCTGCTCATGGCAGAGGCGGCACTGGATGGGCTTTGAAGGGCCCTTCAACCCAAACCATTCTGTGGTTCTGTAATTAACAGGACTCCTTACAGAGCCAGATGAGTCTTAGTCCTGGCAGGAATGCACCAAAAGTCCATGGCTGGGGCACTTTTAGTGACAGACCTCACTCAAGTGGCCACAAATCAACTATGAAACTGCACTCTTAATGAGAGACAGTTTACTGAGAGGTAAATAAATACCTTTTGGTATTGAAAAATATTCTCTGAACACATGCTGCGTTATTAATGCTGGCCAGTGTTCTTATCAGTGCAGGAGGCCACCTGCTGAAGGACTGGGAGGCGGCTGTGCAGCTCCCCTGGGTCCCGTGGGGCATCTGGGAGGCCCAGAGCTGTGGCTGATGTTAATTGAAAGTGGTTTTAAACCCCAGGAATTTGGGGCTTAAACTGAATGTGAGGATTAGGAGGAGACCACCTAATCATCGAAGTGTTTGTCTTTCCCAGATAAGCTTTGATAACACCCTGAGCTTTCTCTGCACCCACTGGCTGGTTAACGAATTGCTTAATGTGACCTTTCAGAAGTGAGTGGACGGGGGAAATAGCCGTGCACCATCTCTCTCTGAGGCTGGTGTGATCACAGATGCCTCACTTGGTGCTGTCTGAGCAGCAGAAAGGCACAGAGATGGGCTGGAGAAAAGAGACTGTGGGCACAGGAGCTCACAGGTTTGGGCAGGTACCTGTAATTTCCTTCTGCTCATTACGTTCAGTTGATTGCTGTTGGTTTAAATGGGTTTGAACGTGGCAAAATGTGTTCCCCCATGTGTTGTTTGCCCTTCTTTTCTCCAGTGAAGGCTGTTTTATCAATTCTGCTTATACGTGGCAGAGGCTTCTTGAGGTGTCCTCCATGCTGTTCCTGGGGCTGGTTGTTTGCCTGTCTTTCCCTTAGGTTTTCCTTACCAGCATGCCTGTTTTAAACACACATGGCAATACTGCGAAAAGCGTAAAGTCATTTGTTGTTGTCGTGATGTTTGGTAGCTCCAAAATTAGTCTTCAGCACATGTGGTCTTACTCCAGAAGAGTTGTGATTCAGGAGAGCAGCATTATGGGCATATGTACCATTGACCTGAGGGTTCTTATGCACCTCTGTGAGATGAAACAGGCCCTTAAGCGCTTTGCAGATCCAGGGGCAAAGTGTGCCTCGGTTAAAGTTTACATCAGGAAAGCTGTTAACAACAAATTTAAGCCTCAGGGACTTGCTCCCTCGTGTCCCGTGGCCTCAGTGGACCCTGCTTTTCATGAACAGAGTCAGGGAATGAGAGCAGTTCTGCATGTCACTGGTAGGGAAAGAGTGATCCTGACCCACAGTTCGTGCCTCAGTTTGTTTCAAAACAGCTTTTGCAGCCTTTCAGGTTGAGAAGTTTGGGGTAAGTGGTGTCAGATTTGGCTGCTAAGCGCTAAGCACAGTGTTTCGAGTTGTCTTTGTAAAAGATACACGATCTATTAGTCGGTGTTCCTGATAGAGCCGATAAGCCTGAGTGAAGGTCAAGTGTGCTCCTCGCTAGGTCTTGATGTTCTAGGTCTCGCTAGGTCTCTAGTCTGTTTTTAACAGTTTACAAAATGTGGCCACAGAAGAGCCAAGGAAGGAACATACATCATGGATATCTGCTATGGGTTCTTCAGAAGTTTAGAGTTTTGAGAGAGCAAATGACGTGACGTGGTCCTTGGTTGAACATAGGTATAGGATCTGCAGAGAGCCCTCATCACCACGTCTCTGCGGCTCTTCCTTTTGCCAGAGGGACAAACAAGTGAGAAATACTAATCACAGCTTACTGATTGGGATTTCAAAATAGATTTTGGTTGTTAATGTTCTTAGTAGCAATCAGAGGAGATTCTTGGCCTGTTGCAGCTGCTGTGCTTTTATATGGCTCACAGTGTTATAAAAAGGCAGGGGGATTATAGGGCTTTGGTGCCTTTAATAAAATCTATTTTTGCTGTTAGGGTCATTGATGTGGTATATGGTTTGAATTAAAGTTCTCATTATCACATTAAGATTAAACAAGGAGCTAATTAAGTGTAGGGAGGTAGTTGAATGATAACACTGCAACACTGCAGAGAAAAATGAGACAGGATTTCCCTACAAACTCTCAGTTTTCTCCTCGTTGTAAGTACCGTGCCCATGGACATACATGGGACTGTACTTGTGACTCAGGCAGAAAGCTTGCGTGTTTGGCACCGCTGGTAGGAACATGCCAGCCCATCATTTTCTGAACATTCCTGTGATGGGACAACCCCACTAAATTTTAGAGATGCTTTTCTTATCCTTGCACTCACCTACTGGGAAAGAAAATAGTGTGTTAAAACCTGGTGTCTGCAAATGGCTGGAAATCAACTTTCAAACTCAAAAGTTGGTTTTGATTAGAAATAGCAAAATTGGAATTATTAGTAATGCCTATTTGGCTTGTTGCTTGTGATTTTTGTTCATTTTGGGAAGATCTGTTAGATTGTGAGTTACAGAACATGTGGATAATTTACTTTGTGATAATTCTGTTCTCACCAAATAATTATTTTGTTGACATTCCAAGGTTTGAGGCAGGAACACAGATAATCCCCCCAGCTTTTTGGCTTGGGAAAGGTCTTGAGTACTGTACCACAAATTTTCTGTACCAGTTAGAGAAGCTGAGCTCAGCTTGTTTCTCCTTCAGCATTTATTTACCTCGTGTTTTTTTGAAGTATGAATGCACAGGGTACAGTTGGCCCCTGGATATGTGGTAATAAAACTTAATGGTATTATTTCAGCAGTAAGCCATGACTTATAGTTACAAAATGAGGATGTTTAGAGAGGGCTCATGGAAGTCAGAGAGATATGAAGTAGAGCTGCCTGTTTTTTAAATACAAATATGTGACCTAACTGTCTTTTCAAAATAAATGTACTTTCCTTTTTTCAGAGAAACCCCAACCATCCATTTGCTTCTGAGTCTTGGATAGGGCTGCTGCAGGCAGAGAAATGCCGTCTCTGAACGGGGTAGGTTAACCTTGCTGGTTTGAGATAAACCTTAAAAACAGGAGCTTCTTTTGCTCTGAAATGTGGCAATAAATGTGCTACATCCCGACGGCAGCGAGGCTTTAAATCCTGTGACCGAAATTAGAAGTGTGCTCGGTAGGAAAGATGTAGGCAGATGGGAACGAGCCCAGAGGGGAGTGACAATAGGAGGTTTAGCAAACATAAGCTGTAACGGAAGATGGAAGGAATTGATTTGTTTAGCCTAAAAATACAGAAGAAAACGCAAGTTGCCTGATATAGAAAAGGTTGCTTTAAAAGGCATGACAATCAGTTTTCCGTGACCACTGAGAGATGCCAGATGACATCAGGCGAGGATTTAAGCCGAGTAGCAGGATTAAATGTTTGAACTTTCAGGGAAGTGGCAAAATGAGGGCCAGGCTGTTGAGAGAACCTGCAGGATGGGAGTTTGGAGAACAGGTTAGACAGAAGTCTGTTGAAGAGGTTTGGATACGTGCCTTCGGGTGAGGCAATCAGGCGACGTTTTGAAATATCTTCCTTCAGTGGTGGCTGAAACCACGTGAAGCTTTCAGGAGACTGATCTTCTAGAATTTCACAATGCTGTTTTACATTCTGATCAAGGAGCCGCTGAAGTTTTGTGGATGAGTGGAGGATCCATCCCAGGCCATCTTGATGTTGCTCGGCGTATGGGACCTCCTCTCTGCTGCCCATCCCTCCCAGGGTAGCAGATGTCCTAGCCCAATGCTGGCCTATCCCATGGCCATGCCATTGCTGGCACCAGCACTTTCCTGGAGAAGGGATTTGCTGCTTTCTGGAAAAGGAGGCCAGAGCTCATTTTGAGTCTTTTCCGTGTCCTCGTCAACCTGTGAGGACTGGCTTTGGGAAGAGGCGATGCACAAGGTGAGGCGATAGGATATATAGATTTGATATTAGGAAACATTTCTTCTCCAAAGGGCTGTCGGGCATTGGAACAGGCTGCCCAGGACAGTGGTGGAGGCACCATCCCTGGAGGGGTTTAAAAGGCGTTTAGATGAGGTTCTCAGGGACATGGGGTAGTTCCAGGAGTGGGTTGTGGTTGGACTCAATGATCTTAAAGGTCTCTTTCAGCCAAAATGATTCTATGATGGACACATATCAGGCCCACGGTCATTTTGGGACACTTAAATATGTGTTGGACATTGGTATTTTGAGGTCTGTAACTGGATTTTAAACTAGTTCTTCACCCAGTGTTGGCTCAAATATCTGCAGCGTCTTGAGCATCCAAAGCTATTTTTATCCATCCTTGATGGAATATATTTACTTATTGGTGCCTCTTTTTGCTAACACTGAGGAGACATGCTTATTTCTCTGTTCTTGTTCCAAGGAAACGTAGAGGAGATAAGCACTTAAAAACCCAGCCTCAGTTACTCAATTTAGTTTATGATTGTCTTTCATTCTGATGTATATGATGTCTATTCTCAGTATTACTCTCCGATAAATTTGTTTGGATGGAGAATCCAGACAAAATCCATGCTTATTCATCTGAGGACTGGAAACTCAGTGAGTGAGCAGGCTGCTACGTTCTATGTGTAATATATGAAATAATAGTAATTTTTTCTACTATTCAAAAGTAACAGCTAACCAAAATGATGAAAAGTTGGTACAAAATACATAAATCAGATTTAAGTCTCCTCCTGCAGCCATAATACCGCTCATGTGCATCATAGTACATGTCATATTTAATAATATTCAAACTACTATGTCCTTTCAAATATACATTTTTCCCACGCTTGCTGGAATTTGCCGTGTAGCGAGAACTATAACTTCATTCTCTTGGGTCTTAAATCTTGTACCTTGTGCAAATTTGAAGATTAATGCAACTAAAACAGATGCCGAGCGGAGCAAAATACAGACATAGGAAATATCTCCCAGCGATGGCATTTACATAATGGCAATCTACCAACAATCTGAAAATCTGAGCCTTGGACAATGATGGGAGAATGAGAGCTTATAGTGGGGAATTCTTGCTGTTTTGGAACATACATAAATATGGGGTGTTTTTCCTTCATTGGCCACGCAGCTCTGCACGTGGGACACACGATTCTGTGCCCGTCTGTTTGTGGGACACGTGGAGATGGTTCTTGTACTTACACCATTGTGTTATACCTGAGACACATCCCTTTAGGCTCCCAATGCCCAAAACCTTTGTGTATTTGTATCGATGGGTAGTGGTACTCTCAGTTTTCTGTCATCTCGCTTCTCAGGATTACCTCAATCAACATTTCTTGCTACCATTTTATTCTTTTTACATTTGGCTTAATTGTGTCTTTTCATTTGCACCGTGTTTTCTAATTAGTTCAGTTTTAATTGTAAATGACAAACACAGAAGGACTTTTTCTCTCACTGCTTTCTCCCATCCTTTGTAAATCTCTGGTTTGAACAAGATGGGGAGAAATATCTTACATGTATCCCACAAAATTCCCCGTAGGATTGGACTAATGGGACATTGTCCTAACATCTAGCAGGATCTCAGTGTGCTTTACAGAACTGCTTGGATGTAATAAGAAAAGTGTAATAAACTACTCAAACCCACCGTTTGCAAAGAAAAGCCGGTGACCAGTGTAACTGCGGACTCCACAAGAGGAAACACCATCAACCTGCTGTTGTCTTGCAGAGAAAGGGAAGCAAGTGTTACTTTTAGCACCACCTCAAAGTGGCTGTTTGGTCACCATCTCTTCAATGAGCCCAGCCTAAAATCTATAACTTAGTATTAAGGCAGTGAGTATGTGCACATGGGGATATTGGTCATCAGTCTGGGTTGGTTTTGATGCTGCAGGCGGATCTCAGGAGGCTTCGCTTGCATGTGCCTGACATGGAGGCATCTCTCAGGCAATCAGTTTTCCAAAAAACAGTTCAGTTTTACCTTTAGAAAACCTGCATTCCAAAAAACCCTACAGTTGCTGAAATTTTAGGCCCAGCTATTAAAAATCCATGAAACACAGCACATCTCGTTCTCTAGATATGTCATCTCGCCTCTGTCCGGAGGGCATAAAGCCCTTCAAAACCATCCCAATAAAAAGCTCTGCAAGAATTGCCGTAGCAATAACCTCAGTTATACACACATTTACTATAAATAGCTGTATTTTTGTAAAAGCTTGTTGAGCAAGAAAATAATTGACAACGCAGGCTTAATAGGCAGGAAGTTAATTTCTGAGCCAGGCTTTGTTATCCAGGGTGGCTGTACAATCCAGGAGAGTGATATACCTGCAATAGAGCAAGCTTTGTTGTGCCTTTTGTTGCCAGGTGCCCTAAAACCTCTGAAGTTTCCTCAGGAGTCAATCTAGGCTTGTAAGTTATCAGTAATGCAGTTTTTCACTTTTATCCATCTATTTTTTATTTGCTAGATAAACCTCTCAGCCACTCTAATGTACCAAAGCCATTAAAGGTCTGGTATATTAATGAAGTTGGAGGGCAGGTCTTCTTTCTGCCCACAGCATTTTATTTGCAGTCTTTCTGAATATTGCCCTCAGGCAATCCCGCGTCACCCTTATTTCTGGTGTATGTAACTGTGAGGGACAGTTTTCAGCCTCTTGCAAAAGTTGCTTTTAAGGGGATGTTCCTCAACTTCGTTTTGAAGTTGGTTCCCCCTGGAAACCTTGGAGATGTGTCCCTTCCTCTGCTTCCCATTCCCTGGGAAATGCCAAGTTTTCTTGCATGGGTAAGACTCCTACTGAAGGAAGAAGATCATTGAGATAAAATACATATATATTTTTATTTCTGTGGAACTTGGTGTCACAACCTGTATAGAAAGGAGAGGGTTCAAACGCGTGGGCTGACACAACAGCAGAGCCTTGAAAGGGAACAGAATGGCAAAGTGCAGGCCAGAGATTCCCTGGAGGATTTACTGGTCGTACTTATTTATCATTTATGGGCCTTATTTGTAATTTCACCTATTTACCTGCCTTAATTTCCCGTCTTCACGCGATCTGCTTCCATGTCTACATTTCAGTTCATCTACAGCTTACTTGGTATTTGGTTACTTGGCAGAATTAATTGGAATTACTGTAGCCACAACGAGTCCAGACATTCTAATATTGACTGGGAGGGAGGAGGAGTTGAAAAGGAGATGTTTAAAAAGTTGTAGCTATTAGATTTAGTAAATATTAATGACATTTGAAAACCCTTTAGTGCAGGAAATTGCCTTTCTTTTGACGTTCTTCATCAAAACTCAAAGACCAATAACTTTGGCTGAGGACGAACAATATTTAGATACTGCAGAAGTCCTGCAACAATCTCCAGAGGGAACTTTTTCCTCTTCCTTTATTTTTTTTCCCTTTTTTTCCCAAACTTTACGCTTCTGGTTGAATATTTCAGATTTTTTGAGATCCTGCAGCTAGAGTTGAGTGTAATGGGCATGTTAGATGTTCTTAATAATCCTCCCGCATCAGTTTTTAACTTCTCACTTAAAAACCACAGCTGCTAATTAGGTACTGCACTAATTTCAGCCAAATATGCAAACAGCTGATCCAAGAGAAAAAAAAAAGGCCAGGTGACAACCTGAACAGAAATCAGGTACCTCAGATTGGATGTTCTTGGAGCTCAATATGTTGGGCAAGAGCTGAAATGGGTCCAAACCTGCAGACAGAGCAAGTTTGTTTCCCTGCCTCTGGACACACTGTGGAGAGGTTGTTTCCTTTCTCCCTTGGAAAAAAAAAAAAAAAAAAAGAAATAATATAATAACCTGGTTTCCTTGTCAGAATGCCAGAATGTCAGAATCACAGAATGCCAGAATGTGAGGGGTTGGAAGGGACCTGGAAAGCTCATCCAGTGCAATCCCCCCATGGAGCAGGAACACCCAGATGAGGTTACACAGGAAGGTGTCCAGGCGGGTTGGAATGTCTGCACAGAAGGAGACTCCACAACCCCCCTGGGCAGCCTGGGCCAGGCTCTGCCACCCTCACCAGGAACAAGTTTCTTCTCAAGTTTAAGTGGAACCTCCTGTGTTCCAGTTTGCACCCATTGTCCCTTGTCCTGTCACTGGTTGTCACCGAGAAGAGCCTGGCTCCATCCTCCTGACACTCCCCCTTTATCTATCTGTAAACATGAATGAGGTCACCCCTCAGTCTCCTCTTGTCCAGCTCCAGAGCCCCAGCTCCCTCAGCCTTTCCTCACACGGGAGATGCTCCACTCCCTTCAGCATCTTGGTGTCTGCGCTGGACTCTCTCCAGCAGTTCCCTGTCCTGCTGGAACTGAGGGGCCCAGAACTGGACTTGTAATCCATACTCCTGCACAATTTTGTTCTCATTCGCGCTTGCCCTGAATTTCTGTCTTTATCCGAGCCTGGTGAAGGATCTCCATGTAGGTTGTATTTATTTTGTACAGGCACAACAAGCATTTCTCTTTTGTGTTTTGAAGGCCTGGCTGCGAGCCACCGTGCACTCGGTTGAAAGACTCTCTCTGACTTAAAGCCAGGTCTCGCTGAACAAGATGCATAGATGTGTGCATGTACGGCTGGAAAATAAACACTAAAAGCAGCGTTATCTAATCTGTCAAACTGCAGCGTATGGATGCCTTTCTGGTGGGGTGTAGAAAGCTGCTCAGGATTTACCCCCTTCTCTTGAGTAATTTTTAATTGTTTTGTGCTCTCCGAATCCTGCTTTTCCATATTGCATTTCAGGAGCTAGAGTTGCTACAGCAAAATTTCCCAGTAATAACCAGGAAAGAGGAGCTTGATTAAGCAACTAATTTAGGACGAGCCTTGCCCTCTGGAACGAACTGGAGAAAACCATGGACCTCTGATGAACAAGGAGGATTTTTCTCTGTCAAGCCTGGGTTATGCTCCCGGTGTCACTGCAGACTCACCACGTCATGTTGGTTGGGTTTGCAAAATCTAATGTTTTTTCCAAAATAACGCCAGGGCTGTTTGTCAGCTTCTGCTTCCCCTTTGCGCGCCTGAGTGGCCACAATTTGGGCATGAAGTCTTCAGGCTTCAGTCCCCTCCGCTCTGTTACTTGGGCGTAGAACTCAACCATCCTACTCAAAATTCTTTTTTCCAGCGTTCAATTTATTAAGAAAGATGCTTTATCTCAGAATCACAGGCTGGTTGAGGCTGGGAGGGACTTCTGGAAGTCATCTGGCCCAAAGATGGAGATATTTATAGGAGTATAGCATCATGGGCAAATCCTTCATTCTTAGTTGAGGAAATTTTGGCCTGATACAGCAATGGAATTTATTAAAATATCCCATTTAAGACTAAGATTTTCTTATGAAATACAACCTCAGGCTTCATTCAACTCAGCAAATAACAGCCATGTTTTGAAGTCTTCATTCTGAAGAGGAAGGCATCAGGTTGGCAACACCGGGTCAGATGGACAAGCAGAACAACATCATTGCCTCAGGTGCCTCGGTTACAAGGTGCACCTTAAAACTGAGTGCCCATGGTGGTTCACAAACAACATTTTCTAGGAGCCTGGGGCAAGATGGGCATCAATAGTGGAGTGTTAGAACCCATTGACTTGTGTCACAGTTGTGTCTTCAGGGGTTGACGTGATCACATCCATGGTTGCAGCTGCCTGGGAGTTGTATTGGAGACCTCAGGGGGCTTTTTTCCAATATTGGCTCTTCTCCTGACCTTCGCTGGTAGAGGGTTGCTTTAAGACTTGATTTTGGAAAGGTAGAGAAGGTCCTTCTAATGACTGTGATGATAACGTCTTTCTTGGGTGTCTTCTCACCATGAGCATCTCTTTCTTTGTCTCTCTTTGCGTGCATGTGCCCTAGACCCTTTCTGAATATATACACATTGTGGCAGTGATAATGTGATTCCTCTGATGAGACTGGATCCAAGAACAATCTTCTTAGACCAGCATCTGAGATTTTTCAATGCTTGATTTGCCTCTTCCTTATAAAGTTACCTTAAATAACATTCTCAGGTGGTTTTGCTTCGAGGTAGCCAGAGCAAGGAGAAAGAAGCTTTATTTCTGCCAAATGATAATATAAAAAATAGATACGTGTGTATAAAGCAAGGAAACTCAACTTCATTTTTCCCCTAAATATTTTGAATGGTGAGTTAGCTGGCTCCAGAAAGCAGTTTCATCTTGATATAAATCAGGAATGTTATTTTGTAAATATTTGACTAGCTGTAAACTACCAATATTGAGCAAAACGTGATCGCCATCTGGAGAGACCTTTGGTCTTTCTCTCAACTTAAATATATTTTAGTAGCAAATCTATAACGACAAACTAATCTTAAAAAAGATCCTAATGTGGGGGAACGTGCCACCTTCAAACATCAGTGGCTCCAAGTTGGATACTTCAGCCTTTTCCAAATTAAACAAAAGACAGACTTGAAACTAGGAACCCCATTTTACTTACACTAAGTTTTACTGTTTTATGGGGGGGTTCCCCCGTTTTGTTGTATATTTGTGTAATTATTGTAACTTCAGAGGAAAAACAAAGACCAAAATAGGAGTGTAAGTAATGAAAACTAGCCATTAGATTAGGTGGTAGAATTGCTGCTACAGTCTGTATTTGATTCCCTCCTGGTCAATTTAATCAATTTAAAAACGCATAAAATAATGTAAAATGTAAATAACATAAAATTCATAAAACATGGTCTTAGTTATGGAAGCACCTCTTAAAAGTCAGCCCTTTTCTATTAAGCCCTGTACTTGTTAGGAGAGTTGGGAAGACTATTAGCAGCTTACCTGGGTCCATGTATGGCAGTTT
Source organism: Columba livia (assembly GCF_036013475.1). Taxonomy (NCBI): domain Eukaryota; kingdom Metazoa; phylum Chordata; class Aves; order Columbiformes; family Columbidae; genus Columba; species Columba livia. The sequence continues at coordinate 30,866,760 of NC_088609.1, forward strand.
TAGGAAGAAAAGCAAAAAAATACTTCAAATGAAGTCCACATGTCTCTAGAAATGGTTTTGTAAGAGGGGAGGCATCGAGGGCAATGTTGACAGATACTTAATGATAATGGCAGTAGTGGCCCTTGCTGTGCTAATAGCATCTGGCAGCAGAGTCACCGCCATCTGTTAATGCCCCAAAATTCTGATACGCTGCATCCTTTATGAAGGAATTAACCATAATTAATGAATCTATCAAATGAAATCACCTTGATTGGACGACAGCTGTACCTGATAATGATTAATTGCAAAATAGTGGGAAGTAAAATGTCCACTATTTACCTTTTTACTATAGACTGGCTAATGCTGCTATCCGAGTACAGCATCCTGGCAGGTTTGTTTTTAAGCTTGTGGTGTTAAACATCATTTACTGTATTTACTTTAAATAATCCTTATAAGCAGAGCTAGATTAAAACAAAGCTTTTGTGTCTTAATTTCTATTTGTGACATATTAAGACTCTAAAAGCGGTTGCAGTGCTGCTGATGCATGGTAACTTTATTTAATGTTAAATAAGGGAGAAAATGAGGTTAAGCTGAAAGATGTGACCCTTCAACCAAACTCAGTTCAGCCTGGAAGAGGAATCTGACTGTGTTAAAGCATTTTGGGTTTTTTTGTAAGCTCGATATTAGAATCCAAACCATTAATTTCTGATTTGTTTGTATTTGGAAGAATTCTTTTCAAATATCTATTTTTATCAAAGCAAATATTTCGGTCAGTGTAATGAAATATCAGTGCCGTAAATAATAGCTAAAAACAAAGCAAAGAGCCAATTTGAGACCTGGTTGGGTTTTATTTTTCTCTGATCTCCTCTTTTTCTGCTGGTTCCTGCTGAGCAACAGATGGAGAAGGTGACATAGTCTCTGCTTAAGTAGGAGAATTGTAAGTAATAGATAATTGAGGTGTGCTAATTATCAGAAGGCATAGGAGGGAAAGAGTAAAATTTGGGATCTTGAAGTCAAGTGAACCAGAATTTTATTTCCTGTGCAAGTCAGTTAATATTCTGAATATTAACTGAGACCCACGGAGAGAAGGCAACTTACATTTTTCTGGTGTTTTTCTATTTGTTCCTAAGTGGCAGAAGTTTCTTTAGGCTGGGATTTGAGCCGATTCCAGCTGCACTGAGGCCAAACCGCAAGCGCGGTTGGGAAGCCGGGTTTGCGCTGCCGTGATTCACCGCTGCTCCCGACGCGGGAGCTGCAAATCGGAACATCCGTTCCCTTTTAACTGGGGCAATGGCTTCGCAGCTATTTTTTGATGGGGAAACGTGTGTGCCCGCAGGGTGATGGTGTGCAGAGAGAGAGAGCAAAAATTCACCATGCCTTGCAGTAGGTGGTCAGGTGTTATTGCTGCTGGACCATCCAGATGTGTCGTTCCAGATGTGCAGTGCAGCCCCTTCCTGGTTTCTGCCTCTGCGTTGTGGCAAACCGACTGGTGGAGCAGATTTGAGGATGAAGTCTCACCTGGTGTGTGAGGTTGGGAGTTAGCTGATACCTGGTTGTGGTGTCTTCACCATGAGACTTGTCCCTCTCTTTATTTTGCTTCACAGTCGTGTATGAGTTTGCTTGACGGTTGCAGCTCATACATCAACTCATATGAGCGGTATCAGTCATAGAATCTATGGGTGCGAAGAGACCTCCAAAGCTCCCCCAGTGCCAGCCCTGCCACGAGCAGGGACATCTTCACCAGCTCAGGTTGCTCAGAGCCCCGTCCAGCCTGGCCTGGGATGTCTCCAGGGATGGTTCAGCCACCACCTGTCTGGCCAACCTGGGCCAGGCTCTCACCACCCTCAGGGACAACAATTCCTGTCCAGCCTGAATCTCCCTCCTTTAGTTTAAACCATCACCCCTTGTCCTATCACAACAGGCCCTGCTCAAAAGTCTGTCCCCATCTTTGTTATCGGCCCCTTTTAAGTACAGAAGAGCCACAATAAGGTGTCCCCGGAGCTTCTCTACTCCAGGCTGGACAACCAGGTGGAAGCTCAGGTATGACTATGTACATGTACACATGCAACATGCACATCCATAGTCATCCCCAGTTAACACTGTTAAAACTAGAAGATGCTTAGAAAACGCGTGGTTTTGTCTTCCGTTCTGCTGCTTTGATGTGACACGGTGGGACCGTGGGCAGGCGGTGGCTGTGGGATGGAACACGCACACGCTGACGTTTGTTAAGGCTTGGAAGAAAGGCTCGTTGCACTCTCACTGTGATTTTCATGCAAGGCACCGCTGTCTGTTTAGGAGGATTAAAAGATATGCATTAAACAGTGTTAAATATGCTGAGGCAGTTGATGTTTACAGCCCTTGTAGAATTATTCATTAAAAGATTAACCGCTAGACAGCCTCTTTTTCTTTAAATTCAGTGATTTAGTAGCCCTCTTAAAAATCATGTTGTGTGATTCAGACATTCAAAGACTAAGTAAGACAAAACAAACCCACCAAAATTACCCACAAAGGCACTAATTCTTAGGTTTACATTTCTTAAATTGTCACGAGCATGACGTGCCTAAGAAATTCAGGTGGATTTGCGGAGCGGGCGAGCTGTAAGATTGGACTCAGCTCATCCATCTGCACCAGCAGCTTTCCCAAATACACAGGGCTGGGAAGATCTGGAAGGGGTGTGTCCTAAGGGATTTTGCAGACAAGAGATACGTGTGTGCACTGAGCTTTGGTTTATAGAAGCCTTTGGCACTGGGATAAGTTGTTTCCTTGAAGCGCTGGCTCTCAACTAAACTCTTTTCTCTCCCAACCAGGGTCATTGCATCAATCGTGTTGCCTTTAATTTCGTTTTTGATGAGCTTTTCTCATTGTTGTACAGGTAGAAGAGCCTGCACCCAGCGGAGCGTGACACCGTGATGACAAACGCCTGTCGTGCTTTTTGTGCTTCCTAAATACTGATGGTATCTCTGTTGTGTGATTTTTTTGTGTGTTTCAGGAAAAAAGTGCCAGTTCAAATGTAAGACTTAAATCTAATAAAGAGATCCCGGGATTAGTACATCAACCCAGAGCAAAGTAAGTTGATTATTTTTTTTATTGTAATACAAATCTACACGGATTAAAGCGGTATCTGTGAGATTCTCAGTTATTACCTAGCAAAAACAATGGGTGGTTCCAGCAGCCCTAAAACCAAACCCAGCTTAAATAAAATAGGTAAGGTCACCTGTGCCCCTGTACCAATGACACAGCCGGGCAGCACTTGTGCCTGCAGCATCCTCTGCTTCACTTGGCTGGGATGCAGGACTTATTAAAAAATAAATAAATGTGTGAGATGCACCTTGCTGTGTCTGTAGGTTTGCCACGCTCAGCTTTCCATATAACTTACACATAAACAAAATTATATATGTGCTAGTGTTCCTAAATAAGTTCCCAGTCAAGTTTTTGCTTGCTCTTGGCCTAGGTTAGCAGCTGTACTGCCTGGGATTAGGAGTGGTAAACAACTTCTATTTAAAGTGGTCAAGTTGTTTCTTAAAATGAGGGTTGTTGTGTAGCTGAGTTTCTCCATCCTTTGCTCGTAGTTCTGTGCTGTTCCTTGTTACATATGCCATAAAATATTCAACTCCTGTGACACACTGGTTATTGGTATTAGTAGCTCGATTCTTATCGAAATCACTGTTACATTTTAATCACTAATTGGATTGAAAATAGCAGATTACACGGAGCCGTATATCAGGTTCTTAACGAAGAAGTGATAACGCTTTGCTGCTGGGTTTTGAACAATAGCGGGAATGCTGCTCTTTATGCCATGCCTTCGGGGCACTTATTAACTTGAACTTGCTGCATATCAAGTGCGTTGTACACGGTTTCAAGTCTGGAAACTTCAGTAATTTCCTCATCAACTGACAGTATTATTCAGCCTCCTTTCAAGAGGGAAAATTGAGTGATTCAGATGTAATTGCAAAGAAGTTCACGGTAGGGAGGTAGAGGCAAAACCACAGTTCAGCAAAGCTCTGCTTCGTTACTGTGGCTGGGTCCTTCCCAGGAGGGTCAGAGATGTCTTTAAGATGCTCTAACAAGAGACTAATCAGCCTCGGCTAAAAAAGGGCAGTTTCTTTTGGTGGGTCACCTCTTCTGGTGCATCCAAGGCAGGTGGACTGCGTGGGGTCGCACATTTTTGCATCAAACTCTGTTTATATTTAAAGTCCCCGCAGAAATCAGAACTGACCGAAAAACCTAAAGACATCCCATTGGCAGAGGTGAATGTTTCTACCACAGTCCTGCAGAAATAAGGCAACGTCTCGGAGAGTTACAGAATCTAACACTGCATTGCTGGGTAAAACCTCCTCTGTTTGCCTGAGCTTCTGCCGTTTACCCAACGTATCGCTGGATTTCTGTTTGTAAAGTGGCTACGTGTGTTTGGGTTGCCAGTCACCAAGTCAGCAAATACCTATTTTCATGTGCATTTTTTTTTTCAAGATTTATCATCTGAAAACCATGACAATTCTGACTGGGTGTTGGCATTACTTGGAAATGGGCTACTTAGCCAAAAGAGCAGAAATTGATAGATAAATCATTAAATAAGTGTTATAGGACTGTTCTTGTAGACCAGGTGTTATTTCAGAACAAAACATAAACCAGGTAACAAATTACAAGTTCGCATACCATGGAGGAAGTTTTAAAATGTCAGCTGTAAAAGTAAGATTGGGAGGGCTCTTCCTATTTATAAAGGATTTAGATTTTTACATCTAGAGCCCTAGACTCTAAAATCAGTGTATACAGGGAGCCGGGTATGGGGGTCTTTGGCAGAGGTCAGGGGTTTGGTCCTTGCTCTTCCCACCTGAAGCATAAATTGAAATAAGTGGTATTTTATACTATTTTTATCCTGCTAAATCACAGAATCACAGAATGGTTTGAGTTGGAGGGGCCTTCAAAGCTCCCCCAGTTCCCCCCTGCCATGAGCAGGGACATCTTCACCAGCTCAGGTTGCTCAGAGCCCCGTCCAGCCTGGCCTGGGATGTCTCCAGGGATGGTTCATCCACCACCTCTCTGGCCAACCTGGGCCAGGCTCTCACCACCCTCAGGGCCAACCATTCCTTCCTCATGTCCAGCCTGAATCTCCCTCCTTTAGTTTAAACCATCACCCCTTGTCCTGTCACAACAGGCCCTGCTCAAAAGTCTGTCCCCGTCTTTCTTCTTGGCCCCTTTTAAGTCTAGGAAGGCTGCAATAAGGTCTCCCTGGAGCTTCTCTTCTCCAGCTGAACACCCCAACGCTCTCAGCCTACCCTCCCAGCAGAGCTGTTCTGTGTTTTGGCAAATTGGCAAATGTGTTTCATTGACCTGCCATGAAACATCTAGAATGTGTTCTCGTGCCTTCTGATGTGTTTCATACAAGGAAAATTAAATCCAAGTTTCTATTTGGGAAAATTCTGGAAGGATACCCAAGAACTCTGCTTGGATTCAATGGTTTTCTGACTCTTCCAGTTCTTCATTAACTCTGCCAGTTCCCCGCCCTGCCATGGATTTTACAGTTTTACACAGCTCCTCAAAATACACATTGTGCCAGCGTTTGTGTGTGTGTCGCATCTCTAAATCATAGAGCAAGTTTACTGCCCGGTCACACTTTTCTGAAGATCATGGCCTGGAAGTTCTTTAGGGGTTCCTGTAGGACTTTTCATGTATCTGGCAACACAATACTCCTTCCCCTCCCACCCTCCTTTAGTTTCCCTATAGATTATGTTTGGGGTAAGTCACTGCAGTATCACCTCATTTTGTTAGAAATTAGATCTATATGATGTTGCAAAGGCAGGAGTGTGTTTCTAGTGCTACCCAGAAGGGGTAAAGCCCTTTTCCAGGACACCTGAATATGCTCAGCTGCCCCAAACAAGCGTTTTTTTCCCCATTTCAGGTGGAGGTGGGAACCCAAGGGACAGGCAGACATCTGGGGACAAAACCTCCCACAGCCCCTGAAAGGCACATTGTTCCCTCTCCTGAATCACCAGCTTTAGGTTTTAACGCCACTCTGAGACCTTCTCCTCGGAACTGAGCCTTCATTTACATCCAGTATAAGCAACTCATTGTATACGTTCATCCCGATAGCTCGTGAAGTGTGAATGCGGAGCTTTGTAGGAAAGCACAGCGTGTTTTGGGGCACTTGGGTGCGGTATTAACTCATGACAGCAGAGAGGCTTGTCGCGAGGAAGAGGAGCCTGGGCTGGGAATTCAATAAGCCAAACCAGCTTTTACCATCGGAGAAAATCTCCGAGAGCTGTGTGTCCTTCTAACCATTTGTCATCACTGTTAACGCTGACACCAGTGTCCATCCTTCCTTTTTCCTTTGTCCCGCGCTGAGTCCCTGGTGCTTTTCTCCAGAGGATGCTCCTGCTCACCTTCCCAGAGGGATATTGTTACTTCAGGAAGGAGGCTCTTACCATCCCCTAATAAATAAAGCACATATACCCCAAATACTCTCTGCCACGCATCCTCGTCTTTGTCTCCTCATCCTTTCCTTTGTGTCCAACCTTCCTGCATTTTTACCTTGGGGAAGGGTCTTGTGCCACCATCAGCGTTTTGCAGACAACAATTGAAGAGTATTTTCCAGCCCTCCTCACAATCTTATCAGTAACCCCTCAGTCTCTTGGTGCTGCAGAATTAATTGAAGTGAATAATCTGCTGGGTCTGCTCGGGGAGCAGCAGAGACCACCCATAGGGGAGGTAGATCTTGCAGAGCAAGGCTTTAACCTCACATCGTAGGCATCTCATTTTGTGGTGCTGAGGTTGGCAGGCTTGGAAAACCTTCTCTCCCAGCACAGGGGGCTCTCACTGGCCCAGGGAAGGGCAGTGGGCTATTAGGTTTCTGTAATCTGCCTGGAAAAGGGAATAATCTCTCCTGGATGCATGTGGGTCCTAGGTAGAACGCAGGACCAAATGCAATATTTTTTTTCTGTGGGCAAACCATAAAAACGTTAAAAAAATTGTCATTGTAGTCACTGTGTAAAGTGATTTATTTTTCACAGCGGTAAAAACCTTCAGCTGGGTCCCTCAGCAACTCTGAGCTGCGGTATTGCTATTTAAAATGGAACAAACCCTGTTGGTACTGATGCTCTCGCTTTGCCTTTCAGCATGCACATCTCCGAAAGCCAACAAGAATTCTTCAGAATGCTCGATGAAAAAATCGAAAAGGTGAGAAACAAAAAAGCAAACGTACGTTTTTCACTTGGGGTGGACACGTAGGTGTCGCGGCTCCACGGGGTGGACAACCTGCCTGGTGCAGTGCTCCACGTTCTCCAGTTCTTGGAGGGGCTCTGGTCCGAGATCCCCCTCACCACTCCTTGGAGAGATAGTTTAAGGACAAAGAAGACAAAAAAATAAAGAAAATAAACCTTTTTTTTTTGTGGAAGCATCACCAGGCTGGGATGGATGGCAAATGGATTCAATGCAAATGCTCGGGATGTATATAAAAGATTGGATGAGGCAGCAGAGCAAAGTGGGGGTTGATGCCCTTAGGGGTTTGATCTTTCATTTAACCTCTGTGGGAGACAACTGGAGTCCGAATGCTGGTAGTATCTGGGATACCCTTCTTATTTCGTGCTGAATCTCTTCAAAATAGCTCCTGGGTCCAAAGGATAGTCTGGCTGTATGTATAGATAACCCCACCCTGGGGCCTGCGCTGAGTAAAATGATGATGCTGGAGATGGTTTGAAGAAGAGGGTGAATAGTTCTTTGCATATTTCATTGTCTTGATAGCAGCTTTCATGTATTTCCCAAGTCTTTTAAATGAGAATCCCAGTTCTTTGTGAGATAGTAGTGAGTGATTGTACCACAACATAGATGGGAAACTGAGACTTGAGCAATTAAACGGGCTGTTTGGATCAAGTCTAGATCTCAACCTTCGCTTATACCTTGACCTGATGTTTGCTTACCAATATGCTCTTTACACTTCATGTTTTGGAGTGGTATATCTTAATAGCTGAGATTAAAAATTTCCTTCCCCAGTTGGATTAAAGTAATTTGTACTCCCAAATTGTAGTGTCGGGTTGCACAGTAGGAGGGAAATTTTTATTGGATGACTGAATTTTTGCCATATTTGCTGGCACTTCTGCTCTTAGGAGTTGGGAGTGCAACAGTGGGTGAGCCTCTTATTTGTCCCTAGCAACAAATTGGTTATGCTGCTCTGAAAAAAAGTATTTCATGAAAGCAAAACATTAAATAAAGGGGAAGAGCAGAAGTGAGGATGAGTTTGAAGATTCCTGGGAAGAGTGTTTCTGCTCCACTGTTTCACAGAAGTAAGATTTTAGTTAACCGATATGCATTTAAAAGTGGAATTGGTGCGTATCTATATGTCTCCTTTGAATAAATGCATCCAACCTATAAATATTGAGACGCTATTCCTGGACTTGGTCACCTTCCAAACACAGAATCGCCAGCGAAATGGATTTTCCGAAGATCTATCGTATCTGCAGAGCAGGCCATCTGATGGCTGTATCTAATGATGAACCGAGGTTAGACTGGGGGTTTGAGATTTGTTTCGGGACGAATAATACCCTTCATTCACCAGCTGCCGCGTCCAGACGCAGTTGATCGTGTCTCCTCGCTGCTTGGACTGTGCTCTCAGATGCTGCAGGTGTTCTCCAGGGCTCGTGTACTAATTAAGCTTCTAGATCAGGAGATTACCTGTTTAGAGGAAAATACACAGTTTTATCTGCCAAAGAGAGGAAGACAGCTCCCATGCATTTCAAACTGCTGACAGCTGATGGGATTGGCAGGAGCTAATGCGCAGCTGAACGTGGGATTTGCTTTCCCTGGGGACCTCCTGTGCCTGAGGAAATAGTCTTCCTAAGAGAAGTTTGGGGTTTTTTTTTTAATTAATCTTTGCCCTCAATACATTGTTTTTCTAGGTATCCGCCACAAGCGCCAAAAAGATTGGAACATCTGAGGGGTTTTGTTTGATCTCTAAATAGCGTTTTGAGTCCCTTCTCTGGGGAAATGGAGGGCAGCAGTCAGACAATTAAACAAATTAAATCAGCGAGCGGCTTGAAATCATCTGCAGAAATGGGGGTGTGGGCACAAGGAAACTGAGCCGCCTTCTGCAAATGCCACCCCAAGGTAGAAACCAGGAAAACCTCCCCTGGTGCAACTTGAGGCCATTTCCTCTTGTCCTTTCCCTTGTTATTTGGGAGAAGAGACCGACCCCCCCTTTGCTACAGCCTCCTTGCCTGAAATCACAGAAATACATTCCAGTAGAGGATGAGCAACAGGTAACAGCAGCAATTATGCTGGAGGAGAGAGCCCCCTCCAGAGCAAATTAGAAAGACGTGGGTCAGAAGTAGAAGTGATTCAGTGAAGGCAGAAATATTAATACAACTTTGCGAAGTGAAAAAGCAGCAGAGAGCGACTGACACATCCCTCCTAAAGCGAACGCAGCAGCTGGATGAATCCGAGAAGAAGAGAAATGGGCACGACCAGCCGCAGGTGGGACGGGGAAAGTCGCTGTACTCATCACATAGTGATTAACCAGGTTTTGAAATGCCGTCTCCGATTAAGAAGATAGAAATGTGTCCTGGTGGCAGCGAAAAGCAGGAGCAAAATGAGGCCGTTTGTATTGGCATTCTGGCAAATAATGAGTTATCTGGGCTCTCCCTACTCTAACAGAGCAAGGACTAATTTAGGCAGATGTTGTATATGGATTCGCAAAGAATTGCTGTGAAACACAGCAGAATTCCCATGTCTCCCCTAAAAATTGTCCAGCCTTTGGGTTTTTCTTTTTCCTACATCTCGACTTAGATTTGGGCCTTGGTTGCCCAGGACCGCACGCAAACTCCACCTTACCCCAAGAAGAAATCTCATTAAATGAACAGGATGGCTCAGATTCGAAGGGGCCCTGTCCCACCAGCACTTGCATGAAAACATGAAATAAAAGCAAAATTAAAAACTGTGACATATAACAGGGCTGAATGTGGAAAATTTACCCCATTTAGCGCCTGCTAGTGAAAACATCCTGACGATGGCTATCGTGGAAAATGGTCTGAAAAGCAACTGCTTTCTCTGAGTACAGAGCAGTAAAGGAATGATTAGAAATTATCTCCTTGAAGTGTGTATTTTTACTGTAGGATATGACACAGTGTGCAGGCGGCTGTCTCGCTGTAGGAAAAACTGCCAAGGCTGAGGTTGATAATATAATTGAACTTCTAGGATTATATTGGGGGCTCGTACCCCTAGAGGAGAAACACATCTTGGCTTTGGGGTTTATGAAACAAACAAACAATCCAGGTGAGCTGTACCAGAGGAAATCATCACCGGTCCCATCATCATACATGGCTGCGGTGGTTTATAGAAAATAACCACAATGCAAACGTGCTCATGGAAAAAAACCTATGAGATGAAAGCAACGTCATAGCACGTGAAGATGCTTTGCTGTGATCGCTCCTGTGGATCCCCTGAGCCCGGGACATCGTGTTTCTGTGACCACGGGGGATGTTGCTTTGGGGTGGCAAATCATTTGGTGTTGTGGGGGTTGCAGGGATTTCTCCCCAGTTTGTTGTTGGAGGCCACGGGAGAGATGCTCCGTCCCCTCTGTAGTAAAACTGGGCACGAAACGCGGGGGAAAGGCACAATGCAGCCTCTTGTGTCGCATTTAAAGAGAAACGGGGGGGAGTTGCCAACCGAAACGTATGCAAGGGCGGAATTATTAGGCTAAAACTCATTAGCAAAGTGGATTGCTCTTAGTGACCGTATTGATTTTTCTCTCACGAAATAAGAAGCGCACAAAAATGGGCACAGCATACAATTATTCAGTGCCACCTCCCGGCGTTTTCTTCCTGCGGGCGCTGCGAACAAAACCAGATTGATGGGGAAAATAAGGGTTTCCCACCGTGGAGCCGGGGGGACGTTTCCCAGCGTCGGCCACCTCCTCTGAAAGGGACCACTGTGTCCCACAGCCGCTTTCAGCCCCAGCAGAAGAAAGGGCTGCTTGGCAAGGCCCATTTCCCTCCCCAGGCCGCCTCTTCCTCCTCCTCTCCGGGCCGGGTTGCAGGAGGATGCTGGTGCCAAGCAACGTCTCTACAACAGTCCATTGAACTGGGGACAATCTGCATTCGGGCGGCGTGGGGTTTGGTTTATGGGCCTGTCACCCGCAACAATGGGGAAAAGGGCTTTTCCTGTGATTATTTTTCTTTCTTCCTTTTTTTTTGTTCCTTTTTCTCTGAAAGGATGTCATCGGCCGTGATGCACACCCGGGCAGGGGGACATGGATGGTCACGCTGTCTGGATGGGAGACACCAGGGGAATGAGCACTTTTGGTTTGGGTACAAGCAGCAGGAAAGGGGCATAGGGCTTTTTTTTTTTTTTTTTTTAATTTTAAATTATCTTAAATTCACACACGCGTGGACATCTACAAAGGCTGAAAGTCGGAATTTGAAACTGCGAAGAAAGGAAGACGGGATTTCTCGGGAATTACGCGGACTTGGATGCGCGTGTTCCCGTTCTCATCTTCCTCGGCGTAGTTCATTTACGCTCTCAGTCATTAAAACCTATTTAATATAATAGCCCGTGCTATTATGGGCTGTTAAGGGGCATTTGGAGTGAGGTTTTGCCCAGCCCCACCAGGACACTTCCCATCTCTGGCACAGCAAGAGATCGCAGCTGCAAACCACTCAAGGTGTCATTGCCTCCAGCATCTATCAACCGTCCTCTGAAACAACCGGGGGGGGGCAAAAATTGACATTTTAAAGTGTGTTTTACTAGATGTTTAGCAGGACCAAAGCTGCCTTGTTTCTCTGCCAATGCAGACAGAGCCCTCTCCTGCCATTCTGCCTGAGGAGCACCAAGGAGAAACCCCGGCGTGATGGATTTACATGGCTTTATTCTTCCTCCCATCTTCCCGAGACACACTGTCCTTATTGCTGATGAAAATTCAATTAGGGCATCAGCTTCAAGCAGAAGCTTTTGCCTAAAAAGAAGAATAACAACTGTAACTTTTTTTGGCCTCTTTGTGGCGTGGTTTCTCCCTGTCCCTCTCTTTTTAGGAGGATAAATACCCCTCACTGGCTGTTTGTGCGAGGAAACCTCACGACGAGCCCTCCTTCATGAAGATGCTAAAGCATCTGCTTAACTTCCTGCTCATGAGCTACTCCAGGGCTTAAATATTCTTTCTCTTGTGTTTAAACACCAGTATGTGCTTAACCCCACCTGAAGCATCTTGGTGTGGACCCCCCAGCAATCCCAGCATCGTCGGTGGGATTTGAATTGCAGACACATTTTGGAGCCCTTGCTCCCGACATGTGCCGTAGCTGTGCCTCCCAAATAAACTGATCTCCGCACCATAAAAACATCTCTAGTTTCCTTCCGTCTTGTGGTGGGGATGGGACAGAAGGTGTAACACAAGATAAGTCCGTGTTTTGTGAAGCTTGTCCTGCTTTCTGCCACCGTGCACGTGTGATTTCAGTATTTCAATTTACTCTTACGTCCAACTCTTGCTGAGATTATCAGATGCGGTGGCGTTGTGCACAGCAGCTCAGTTGCATTGCCCATAGGATTACGTGAATTATAGAATCACAGAATCATTTTGCTTGGAAGAGACACAAAAGATCATCAAGTCCAACCGTAACCCGCCACTGGCACTACCCCATGTCCCTCAGAACCTCGTCTATACATCTTTTAAACACCTTTGTGTTTAAACAGCTTGGTCGCTTTTGCCTCAGAGTTTGTGTTTTTGCAATGGATCTCTAGGGTTGTGTCCAGCAAGGTGTATCTTTACATAGAATAGGTTTGTAAATCCCCCTGCAATTTAAAGCAGGGGACAAAATTAATGCTGTTTACAAAGGGTCTCCTATCCTGGTTTAATGCAAACCTTCCAGAAACAGCAGGAGGAGCTGTGCAAATGCCAGTCCCTGTTTTTAAGGTTTCTACCCAGCTCTGAACATAAATCTCCTAAATTTAGAGAACCGACAGGTACTATTAGTCAGCGCTCCCTTGATTTACTTTCCTCTCTTCTGGCTTTTCTCCATGCAGGGTCGTGATTACTGTTCAGAAGAGGAGGACGTCACATAGTGCCCGCTCTGCCGCTCGCCCCGGAATCAGTAACTACTGTGTAAATAGACGATGACAACCCAGTCGAGACCTTTTGGAAGTCTTCTTGAGTGAACAGCACTACATACCAGAAGAAGATCATTTCCACGTTATATGCTCCATTCAGTTACAGTGTTTCTTAATGAACAGATGAGGAATATTGCTCAGAACTCGTAAGGAACTGGTTTGTTTGTTTTTTTTAATTGCTGCTAGTTAAAACTCGTCGCAACCTCTCACTTTTTTTCTGTGTCCAGATACGCAGCAAATCTCTTAAAGTTAATCCGAAAGACGTTGCTGATTTAATGGAGGCTTCTGGCCCGTTTTCTATCAGGTGAGGTAGTGTTTTACAAAAGCTTCCACAAGCGAACGTTCGAGCATCTAAAGAACCACCCTTGAGCTGTCTGTCAGTCTGCGCTCGGGCCAGAGGGATTAATTAGCGCTGGTGATTTCAGGCTTTGGAGACGGGATGTTTTTGCCGCGGCAGGCCTTGTTTCTCTGCTGGGAAGAAGCTGAGAAGCTGTTATCCATTAAAAGCATGTTGTCACTGAAATACTGGAAGTGATGCAGGAGCAGGAATCTGTACTTTAAGAGGAAAAAGAGTTTCATTTAATAGGCATCTTAATCAAGGACTAAGCTTGCAGTATTGGCTTTGCTGAGCACGAATGGGAGTGTGATCACAATCATTTTGAATCTCTTTTTTTCTAAGAAAATAAACATTTTACTGTTTTTATGTATTCTGGTCTTTTACCGTTCCTACAACACCGTGTTTTAAGAGTCTGGGGACAAGGAAGGCAAAACCAGCCCCCGCGCTGATGAGTCCGGATCCGACCCCTTAAAGCAGCTCCATGCCAACCAGGGGTATGTGTTGCTTGTCCTGGAGAGTTTATTTTTCCACATTATACAGAGAGGATATTACCTTCTCAAAAGCAGATGTAATATTTTTAACAAACGCTGTCATGGGTAATATATAAAAAAAAAAAAAAAAGAACAAAAATACACCTATTGTATTTATTATTTCAAAGGAGATTGTTGCCTTTGCTAATATTTCTTTCTGCTTTGGAACCGTCTGAGGGCCAGGTGTGCACTGCGGAAAAAACTTGGTCAGGTCATAGGTTTCTGTGTTGCGTTGATGTCATTGCTGTGCGTGACGTAAGTGGAATTTTATATAATATATAATATAATAGCGTTAACAGCATCGTTTGATGTGGCTGACACTCGAGCAGGGCACACTGCTCAAAGCCCTTTAACCTTGGCCATTTTTCACTAGACCTCCTGAAAATCAGGGTTTCGAGTCCCTCTAAAATCACCCGTGTCTTCTGAAATATCTCTCAAATATTAGGGCATTTCTTGACTAAAGAGTTTGCCTCCAGTGTTCACTCTGAGTGGGGCTGGACAGTCCACAGCAGAAGGGTATGAGGGTTTTTTCCATCACACTGTGCTATACCCAGAATATATGTAGAAAAACAAACCCAAGTGCTTCACTTTCTTTCCCTGCCCTGGATCTTCCTTTGGCTTTCGGGTTGGAGGACCCACCCGGGAGGTGGGTAAAAGCTCAGTGACAGGTTTCATTATGTGCATCTTGTATTCTGTTGATGGTCAAAAATGGATGGCTCCGAAATCCTCGCTGCATTTCGGCAGCTGGTGTGACCACACAGCCCTTCCCAAGCATCCCAACCTCCCTGGAGACGAGGTGTCACCACCTTCCTCCGTCACATTGTCCTTCTAAGGGCTGGTGGCACCTCCAAGTGCTATGGGGTTTGATCTGCTAGGAATTCTTCAAGGTGATAAGCCTGTCTTGTTGCATAGGATTTTTTTCCCATCATTTATGTCAGCTCTGCAGCAGGTAGCCACGCTAAGGAGAGCACGTTTCAATTATTTAAACACTATTAATTAATAAAGAGTCCGGGGGCTTGATCCTGCAATCTCAGAAGTGCTTTATAAAGCTTTCGCCGGTGGTACGAGAGTGATGGAATTGGGTCCATCCTTTTGCAACACAGTTCATTTCTCACGTACGTATTACCCTGTGTTAGACACATCGTGGTCTTTCAGTACACCTGCCTCCTTTTACATGGGGTTTCTTTCGGTCACTTATTAGTTTTAAGATATTAATACATATATTAACATAACTTTTTCTTTGCTTGTTGAATCAGGCGAACCTGAAGCCTTGAGCAGCGACTGGCTGCAAAAAGCCGTGGCCAAGAGCAAGTGCAGGGACGTGACTGCAGCATTTGGGAGAGGGACAGGACCCACCAAACCTTGTAAGACATTGCACATACCACAAGCAGATCACAAGGTTACTCAGATGAACGTTGCTTTTTAAATCTTTCACCTTTGCAAAGTCTGAGCAAATGTTAAAAGTCTAAGTATACGCAGCGTCTGAGGACCTATAATATTATAAGCAGGTTACTGTAGCTAAAAACGCATCTCTCCCTGAAGCCCTATCTCCACGTTACTGTTCTCTGCTCAAATATACTCAGTGGGGTGGAAAAGAGGGTGGGAGGAGAAGGAAAACTGCTGGTATCTCTGCATTGTCATCGTCACTCGACTAACGAGGAAGGCTGGCGGGGGTTGAGGTTGTCAAGGTTGAACATTGCTACTCTCGGGATCAATTTGGCACCGTTTGATGTAGTGTTCCTAGTATGTATTCAGCCTGAAAGGGGATTCCTGGGGAAAAAAACCCTCTGTTTATTGGCTATCTATGCAGCACTTCTTTTTGTCTCCATCACTAGTAACCAGGGACAGGGACACACTTCACTTTTGCTCCGGTTTCATGGAGTTTTGGCAGCCTCTTCCCTCAGCCACTGCCTGTGTCCGTGTCGTGTCTGTTGCAACACGTACGCTTTGAGCTCAAAAGATGATGCCTTTGTATTTTTTTTAATTATTATGAGAGCAGCGTTTGACCCAACGCACGTCTTGACTCACAGGATCCCGCACCTAAATTAAAGAAGCCCCAAACCATATTTTAGCGCTTCTTTCATCTCGCAAGGCTGCGGTGTTTGGTTTTGCTGGTGCTGTAGACATCATGGGTGAAGAGCAGCCTGGAAACTCTAGAGACAGATGGAGAGGATGGATGTGCAAATAGATACAACAGAGAAACTGGCCAAAACGCCTTTGAGGAGGATCATCGAGGCAGCTGGTTAATTATCTGACCACTAATCCTGCTGTTTCCTGACTCGCATGAACCTGTCTCTGATACTGGACTTTGAGCCCCAAAACTGTTCCATCCAAAACTTAATATTAATTTCTTCTTGTGCGTTCAGTCAGGGGTGTTTTTTTGTTTTGGTGTGTGGTTGTTGTGGGGTTTTTTGTTTGTTTAAGCCTCTCTGCTGGGACCCAGAAGACCCAGACCCACCTCGTCCCCAGCCACAGACAGGCCATGCAGAACCTGGGCTGACTCACCGCACCTCTCCATCCCTTCGTGCACGGCAGGAGCAGCAGCACTTTCCAAACCCTGGCTGCGCAGGTGAAACCTTCACCCCACAAACACCCTCATCCCATCGTCCCCACGCAGACTTGGGTGGGCACCGACCTCCTCTGCACAAACCTGAACCATGAGGCAAGAGCGAAGGGGTAGCTGAAGCACTAGAGAGAAGTGTTGAGCTCTGAAGACATTGCTGGCACCATATGAAAATTAGAGTGAAGACAAACATTCGGTTCTCAGCTATTTCAGTTTTATCAAGTCTATAAAACAATAATTACCCACCACTTTGATTTTGGAGTCAGCGGTGATTCAGCTACCGATGGGCTTGGCAGACGCACCAGCCCTTCTGCTTCCACTGGGTGATGTCTGTGTCTGCCACGGAACGAATTTAATACAAACTTTTAACAAAAAGGGGTGATTCCCAACCGCTCTTGGCTTTTCTGTCCCACCAAAGCTTTGGGTCCGGTTGCTGCTGACACTCAACGCCACGCAGGCTTTGTGCCCAACGTGCGTGTTTTATATTCACGTTTTACATCTCACCAGCAAGAACCCCTCGTGACAAGCAGGATGGAGAGTTGCTGCTTTTTGGCCTCTGCTCTGGGTCCTGATACCGCTGGGAAATTCTCCTTTTTCAGCCTAAAATGTTTCCTCATTTGGTTTCATTCTGTAGATGTTTGGGGAAGAGGAGACAAGGAACGCAGGGATGGGTTTGGAGGGGCATGGTATTTGTGTTACTGTTGGGGAGGAAACATTGAGGTCCAACATCCAAAAGGTGCAGAGTGCTGTTGTGTCAAAGGGAAAAAGTCCCAGCTCAGGGGAACTGCAAAATCTGAAAGCTGGTAGAAGTAAAAAAGTGGATGTCTTTGCTTTGGAAAGGAATATATATATATATATATACATTTAATTTAGCTGCACACCTTTACCCACAACATCCATGTCAATGCTTGCTTTGAGCTTCAAGCTAGTAGAGTCATCATCTTCACCATGACAATCATCATCTTCATTTTCTTCTTCATCGTCATCTTCAGCATGATCATCAACTTCTTTATCTTCTTAATCATGGTCATCATCATCTTCTCATCTTCTTCATTGTCACAAACACGTGTGGGACCGTGAACCTGCTTCGTAAAATCCAACTATAACACCATCCTCACGGACACCTATTCTCCCTGTGTATCTGTATATATAGATATGCATAGAATTTGAGACACAAAGCTCTGGACTGCAATTGCTGCGAGAAACTAGAAAGCTACGTGTGGGAACGGCACGATCCGCTCAGGTTTTTGGCACTCTGCTTTTTGTGCCTATTAATAATGCCCCAGAGTGAGTCACAGGGAGATGCATTTATTCACCGAGTCGCAGAGAGCTGCTGCCCAAAATAGCAGCCGTGTAATGTTTTATGATGCTGTAACGCCAGCGCGGCGAAGATTGACATCATTTAACAGAGCTGCTCCCTGCCTGGCCATCACATTCCCCGTGTCAAGCCTGAAAATAAACGTGAAAAGCCACGTGCCCCGTTACATAAAACAGCCCGTGTCAGAAATGCCTTTTTGCCCTTTCTGCCCGTCTTTTGTGTGTTTGGTTTTTTTTCTCTTTATGCCTTTCGAAGCCACCTTTGCTAATTTTGCTAAACCAGCGTCCCCATACAAACCCCTGAGCAAACCCCTAGGCTGGGGTTCATGCCCAAAACCCAGCGGCTCCTCCCCGAAGAAACAAGAGGTGACGCTCCGCAGATGCTGCTTCACACAGTTTGGGGTTAAATGCCTCCGCAACTGCAGCAGCTCTCTACTAAAGGATTAATAAAGATTAATTCGCCCACGCTGGGGTTTAATGGCTCGGGTGAACTTTCCCAGGCAAACGATGGTTTATAGGGACCGTTCCTGCTGGAAACATTTATTAACATGATCTTTTTATGCAGCACTTTGGGAGAAAACGGGACTCTGGGCTGATGGGAACGGTGGGGCTGAATTTGTGTCCTCCAGCTTCAGGTGTCCCAACGGGGACATGGAAACCGAGTAACAACGCAACAACTGGTGTAAAGGAATGAGTGGCAATTGACCAGAATATTTACATTTTATTAAATCTTTACAATCAGCAGTTATAATCAAGTACACAATTATGTACACAGATTATATACATTTTAGCCCAGACTTTTACATCACAGTACATAGTTGCCCTTTAGAAATATTGTATACACTTCTCACCAGACAGCGAAACCCAACAATAGTGTTACAGCACCTGGTATTAGACATCTTTCTTAAGAAAATAGCTGTAAATTGGGCTGGCTAAAAAGAAAAAAACAACAAAAATCTTATAAAATCTGAACATACGATATTTCATTCACAGAATGGGTTTCTTTCTCTACGTCCTGACTGATGCCTTTTGCATAAGGTGTTCGGTTGTCACTCATGCTGCACCACCAGGTACGCTGGCAGGAGCGGAACCAAAGCCGGGCTCGTTTCCAAACTTCATTAAGAAACATGAAATGTAAACAATTGAGAAGATTCCTCCGGGATCAAATGAGAAATTAATTGGCTGCTGTGAATTACATGGCCTGGAAGAAGCGCTGGCTCCAGCTGCGGGTCCCCAATTCTTCCGGGTTCAATCCCACACAAATAAATGTACAACAGCGTACAGAGAACGGGGCGGTTACTGATGTACCAGCGATATCCCGCATGCAGACTTCAAACAATGTGGGAAGAACCATTACTCCCCTCTCCAAAAGCTTTTCTTGTTTTGATGAATACATTCTTTTTGCTTTTTAACAGTGACAGAAAACTGAGTTCTCTCCAGAATGATATGAACGGGTTAAACGAAAAGCGTGTTTTCCTCCTCAGAAGGAAATACAAAGTGAAAATAACCTGAATAAAAGTGTCGCCCCACCCCAATTCAATCCTCCTTCCCAAAGGTCAGCCCTACCCCCATCGGGTCTGTAAACAAGGCTATGGCTCTCGTGGTGGTTTCATAGGTAAAGGAGAATAAACTCCAAATAAAACCGAAAAGGAAGGAGGCAAGAGTTATGTGAGGTAGGGCCACCACCAAAACGATGCTCCAAATCCATCTGGGATCACTCAAAATCCCTTCGAGGGAGAACTGACCTCTGCTGCTTCAGCACGAGAGGCAGAAAAAGCGCTGAAATAGAAATGAGCTGGTGGTGGCAAAGAAAGTTCATGTTTTAATAAGATTTTACATCTACATTTTCTGCAAGTAAAAAAAGAAAACCTTTAGTTGCTATATTGATGGTCTTATAACGACCAGAGGGCCTCGATAGCTATAAAAGTAATTCTATTTCCACCAGAAGAGCTAAGAAGCATGAAGATGTGGCCCGTGACAAAGAACACGGGAACAAAAATGCTCTTTTCATGGCACTAAAGCACTGACAGACCAAAGGAATTACCGGAGTGAACACTCTGGAGCTGCACCCGATGGTTCGGAGATGAAGGACACTTCAAACACTCCCATGATCAAACTCCTCACATGAGAAAACTCACGTAACACACACAAAATACCATAAATTAAAAGAAATCCTCAGCTGAAAAAACCTTCAAGCCCCGCTCGTCCAGTCCAAACCTCCACCCAGTTTAATTGTGCAAAAGAATGATAACTACCTTTAAAAGCTAATTTATTTGAAAGGACACTTAGTCACTATTCCGCTACCACTCCATTTCCTCCTCCAAATTGCCTCCTGCTTGAGTGATCTGAAGTCACGGTTCTGTCTCTGGACGCTATTCTGTCGCGCTCCCCAAAGGTGCCTGTGCATTGTGAGGCTCTGGCAAGTGTCGTGAAGCAGACACGTACGCAACGTTCGCCTGGGATTTCTCCACGTTGTGCAGGAGTACACAGCAATAAATACAGTATGGCTGTACTAATTAACCGTTGCATATTCAGCACGTGTAATTACACCAGCTAAATGAAAGGTGCAGTTCAGACTGGGGCTTTTTTTTGTTAATTATTCCATTGTAAAGATGGATATAAACCTTCATTTTCAGCCTGGTGCAGCATATAGGCAGTGTTAATTTACTCTTTAATATAAAACAATTCTTTGAACCACAATTCACTAAAAGCAGTTTATATAAATCAAGTTAATTACGTTTTTTTTTTTGGCAGTTTCTTTGGACACACTCAAAACGTCTCTCAGATGTTTAAACATCCCCGTTTTTATTTCCATCACGTTTTTCAGCGTGGGGATAACAAACCGGGACTCGCACTTACCTGTAACAAACCCCGAGCACCAGCGGAGCGTCATCCTCGCGGCTCACGCCGCCGCGCCCTCAACTACGGACCCAACGGCCAAACTTGTTGCGCTTCGCTGCCGGCACTGGCCCCATCGCCCTACGGATCACGCGGGTAGAAGTTGCGTATAAAAAGGATTACAAAGTCAAGCCGTTAGAGGTCGAACTTGTAGAAAAAGGAAGAATTTGTTGTTATAGCTGATGTGGTGATGTTTAGTGTCCTTTTCAGAGAATATTGCCAGTTTAAATTCTGTATCTCGGGGTAGTTTTTCAAGCCGGGAGGCCGAAGGGAACACCCGGAACTCAACATGGACGTTGTCTGCTCTACCTTAACCTCGAGCAGAACTTTCACAACACACCGCGAACCTTTATCTGCTTCTGCTGCCTCGGCTTCCCTAACAGAACCTGCTTACAAGGTCCACGTCGCCTTTGGTTTGAACAGTTTCTCTGGTTGAAAGCGGAGCAAACTCACGTGTCAGAGTCGTTCTTGGCGCTAAGAGATGGAAGGAGCGATGAGCAACACTACTTGGCCTCAGTACGATACGTCAGGATGAAACCAAACTGCTTCTCGCTGTGTCTTAAAGACACGACAGCTAGAAGCGCAGTCTCACCCGCTATCAGTGAAGGATTTCGCGGGGCGGAAAGGATTTCGGCTCCAACCGGGCCAGCGGCCGACCTGCCGCCCCCAAGTGCTCCCGTGGGTAAACCACGGTGTGCTCACCCCGCCGCGCCAACTCGTGCTTTCCAGAGACGGCGGGAGCGTCGCGTCGCGGGCCTGGAACGCACGAGTCCTGGGCTACGGCGCCCGCAGCGGAGCCAGGCAAGCGATTCGATTGCACGTTCCCGTTTTTAAACAGGAAAAATTAAAACAATAAAAGAGCGCGCGCTGGATTTCTCTGGTCATCTCCAGGTGAAACCTGGTTGCTCATGACAACACTGAATATGTTTGCTAGTTCTCAGATATCGGGGCCTCACTTCTACCCAAAGAGCTCTCCATTTGGTTACTAACAAATAAGTTATTATTACAAGTCATAGCTCATCCTTTTCCATCATTTCAAATGCTTCTATATCTTCATTCCAGTCTGCTAATATGGATTCCATAGGCTGGGCTTTGTTATCCCAGCTACCTTTGGAACTTGGCTGTGTCCCGGTGTGTTCCTGAGGCCGGCTGTCCCCTGGCGCGCACGCTGGCTCCGCAGCACCGGCCCCATCGGCTCCAGGGACGGACGAATCCTGATGTGAACCGGAAACGCTGTCACTGTCCGCGTGAGCGGGAGATAAAGAATCGGGGTCGGGAACGTCGGAGCTTTCTCCTTCTTCAGGCTCCTCGCTGACCGCACCTACATCCTGAGATGCTGAAGTATCTTCTTCGGAATTTTGCTTATGTGAATCGTTTTCAGCTGATTTCTGGTCCATATTCTCCACTTCCAAGTCTTTGAGAGAGAGAAAAAAAAAAGTGATTTGACCAAAACGAGAAAAGCGGCATTTTATTATGTGTTTCAAATGCAAAGCCGCTTCCCTTGACCTTATTTCCTCAAGGAAGTGCAGACTTTCCATTGATACGATGATCCAATGTTATTATATTTCACAGAGGAAGGTAAGAGCAGACATTTAAACACAGTTTAAACAAGGGCAAACAACTTAAATAGCGACTTTTGGGTCAGTGTGCTAGCCACCATCCTTCAGGCTTAAGCAAATACCCACTGCGTGCACTGAACTTTAATACTGGGTTTTAAAGCATCCCCAGATCCACCAAGGTCTAAGCAAGGAGGAGTCGGACAGAGTTCGTCAGTGACTGAATTGTGAATTAAAGAGAGCGCCAAGCCGCAGCCTCCCCATCGCATCCCCACTCAGAGCAACACACACGCGTATCTCAAGTACGGATTTAGCTTTACAACAGCCGTCCAGTTTAACCGTGAGGATTTCTCTGGAGTCTGACGCTTACAGTCAGCATCCGGGACACTAATATTTCATGATTTCTATGGAGATTAACTGCATAAGCCAATTTTAACACGGGATACTTACTGCTATCAATAATGTAGTTTGGAATCGTTTTACCTTTAAAGATTGTTGCTGGGATTCCAAACGGAAGCACGAGGAGGGGGGAAGAAGCAGATACGGATTACAAATCCTCAAATGCAGAGCTACCTTTTGTATTTAGTATTTTGTTAGAGCATCTTAACCATAGTTATCAACAGGAGGAACGAGAAATGAAGAAACAACACTGTGGCTTTCGGCAAACGCGCAGAAAATAAAACGCTGCTTTGCTAGAGAAACTTGTTCTTACTCTGCTTGGACACGGCAGCGCTGCGAGGACGGATTTTCTGCCACACGCCAACATTTTAATTGGGAATGTATTAGCTTGCCATTTTCTTGTATTATACAAGAAAAACTGCAAAATGTCTGAGGTCAGCAGCCTCATTTCTTACAACAAGCACTTCTCCTTAGGTAGGCAAAATAGTTGTAGCGGTTGTGCCTTTTGTTTTAGGTACCAAGAATGTCACCGGGGAGCTTGGGAAGAGAGAGGCATTTACAATGTAGGGCACTGAAAACACTTACGCTGTTCCTGACACCACTTCAAAGGAGATTATGACAAAAAGGGTTCAAAAGGCTGGATTTTCGCATTACTCGAATTGACATTTAACTGATGAACAGCATTTCTGGATGTTAATGGTAATTGGGGGGGGGGGAACGGATAATGACACAT
Source organism: Columba livia (assembly GCF_036013475.1). Lineage (NCBI taxonomy): Eukaryota > Metazoa > Chordata > Aves > Columbiformes > Columbidae > Columba > Columba livia. The sequence goes on from NC_088609.1 coordinate 30,890,152, forward strand.
CTCAGATAATGGCTTTCTTATGAAAAACCTAATAGCGATGTCAAACAAAAAGCTAGCGCTACCAACTAACGTGTTTGTGCTTTTAATCACTACCGTACATTTCACATGGTGCCACAGCTCGGCCGGAAGCTAAATGCGTGTAAATAACCTCAAATCTTACCTCTGTCTTTTGCTTTATCGGAAAGCAGCACCTCCACGGCCTCGTACTCCCGGATGGCATCCAGGATAATGTTTCCTTCCTTGTTGAAGAGGAAGAGCATGGGAATGGTGATATCATCTGTGTTCTTGCCATCGCCGGCCATTTGGAAGAGCGGAGCGGTGTCACTGCTGCTTCCCTCGTTGTCATCTACCCCGCGCACACAAAGGCAGAACAAGCAAACCTCCCGTTAGATAACCATGCCACAGCCCCCAGCTCCCGCGGACTTTCTGAGCAGCGTCCTCCTGCCCCGGCGGCTTAGAGGATACCAGGCAGAAAACGGTTCTAGAAAGCAAAAAGCCAACTTGTGTACTTGTTCTCCTTAACCTTTTTCGTTTGTATCTCAAGCCTTCCTCAGCAGTTGGTAGATAGCGCTATTTCAACTCAGTGATCCTTAAAATAACAACTTTTCATCTGCACAAACAGTGATGATCGCCCTCCTTGATTTGTTTAGCTGCATTTTCTGCGCAGCACCAGACAAAACATTTCCTCATCTTCTGAGAGCAGAATTTGTCACCTCAGAGCGTTCAACATCTGTCAGCTTTCCAGTGTCTGTAAAATACAGGTTGCATTTACACTCATGAAGAACTTAATTTTATTTACCAATAACAATGCCGCCTATCGCTCCGGCTTTCTGAATGTTTCGTGCCTTTTCAGCAAACATACACTGGCCTCGTTGCATCAGAGCAATTTTCTCTTTCACTGCCTCAGGATTAGTGATCTCTGAGCATCCATTATATGGCTTAATGGTTGCAACAAATCCTCTTGTCTGTTTGGAAAAAAGCAAAATAAACCAGACAAAAAGAGATAATTAGAGCACTAGGTTCAAGCCTGCAAAAGACTCCTAAGCATTTTCATTTCTTCAGCTAATCTAGTGTATTTAGTGTTGTATTCTGTGAGCGCACACAATCTTCACCCTGAAGCTGGACTTGAAGAAGCAAGGAATGATCAAGTGAACACCTACTTCTCATATCAAGTGTATTTTGTCTATACCTGTGAACTGCTGCCTCCTGGAATTTTTCCTGTGTTGTGCTGCATCTTGCCAGCCGAAGTCATGGGGTTTGCCTGCTGCTTCCAACAGGGACCACTGTCTCTGGGCTATTTTCTTCTTCCACCTAGATACAACCTTTCATAAAAGTTGCATAAGAAGAGCCTAATCTAACCCTAAAAGGGCTTCTGCAAAGTCGTGGCTTGACTTAAGCCTTCCCTTAAATCAACATCTCTTAAGATATGCACTGCAGATTATAGAAATTTGTTACACATCATACTATGTGTGGATATTACAACCTAAATCATGACTCAGGAGCATAGCGCAGGCTACAGACCGCTAAGCCACTCATCTAAAGACTGTCACTGCCGTCGTTCTGTCATTGCTGCACCCTGTCATTTTAACCACTGGCATTAACTGATCACCCTCTAGCTGGCCACCCTGAAATAGCACCCGTAGTGTAAAACTTAGGCTACGCAATAATGAAACAAGAAAAGCCCAATCAGCAGGGGCATATGAAAGGCAGGTCTTGCTTGACCAACCTCATCTCTTTCTACGACAAGGTGATGCGCTCAGTGGATGAGGGGAAGGCTGTGGGTGTTGTGTACCTGGACTGTAATAAAGCCCAGAGTTGTGGTGAACGGAGCCACACGCAGTTGTTGGCTGGTCATGAGTGGTGTCCCCATGGCTCAGCACTGGGAGCAGTTCTGTTTAATCTCTTTATCAATGGTCTGGATGAGGGGATCGAGGGCACCCTCAGTCAGTTTGCAGATGACACCAGCTTGGGTGGAGTGTTGATGTGCTGGAGGGTGAGAAGGCCATACAGAGGGGTCTGGCCCGGCTGGATCCATGGGCTGAGGCCAATTGTCTGAGGTTCACCAAGGTCCTGCACTTGGGTCACAACAACCCCATGAACGCTGCAGGCTGGGGAAGAGCGGCTGGAAAGTGCCCCAGGAAAAGGCCCTGGGGGTGTTGGTGCCAGCGGCTGATCATGAGCCAGCGTGTGCCCAGGTGGCCAAGAGGCCACCAGCGTCCTGGCTGGTCCCAGCACTGGAGTGGCCAGCAGGCCCAGGGCAGTGACCGTCCCTGTGCTGGGACCTGGGGAGGACAAACCGCCAACCCTGGGGGCAGCTCTGGGCCCCTCAGGCCAAAAAAGGCCTTGAGGTGCTGGAGCGAGTTGAGAGAAGGGAACGGAGCTGGTGAGGGGCTGGAGCACAAGTGTGATGGGAGCGGCTGAGGGACCTGGGGGGTTCAGCTGGAGAACAGGAGCTGAGGGGAGACCTTCTGATCTCTGAACTGCCTGAAAGGAGCTTGGAGCCAGGGGGGTCGGGCTCTGCTCCCCAGGAACAAGTGCCAGGAGCAGAGGAAACGGCCTCAAGTTGCGCCAGGGGAGGTTGAGGTTGGATCTGGGAACAATTTCTTCCCCAAAGGGCTGTGGGGCATTGGAACAGGCTGCCCAGGGCAGTGCTGGAGTCACCATCCCTGGAGGGTTGGACAGACGGACATGAGGTTCTCAGGGACATGGTGGACTTGGCAGTGTTGGCTTAGCGGTTGGACTTGATGATCTTAAAGGTCTTTTCCAACCTGAACGATTCTGTGATACGCATCTTACATACCCCTGTTTTGTGTTTGGATAAGTCCATCCCAAATTGTGCTGGTCCAGCAGTCAAGACCACCCTGCCAAAGAATGGGTGGGAAACGATTTGAACAGCACGAGGAGGCAGCTGTTGCTCCTTCTGTTGCTGACTGGAGAGCTCAATCATTTCCTGCATGAACCGTAAGCCATCTTCAGCATCCAGTGAACTTGCTGCCTGAGTAGTAAAGAAACACTAAGTTTCTTCTTAAATATTTGAGAAACTTGAAAAAAAATAAATAAATTGAACTTTTGTTTGGACCGCTGGTATAAAGATTTTAAAATACAGAGTGGATGCTCACTGGCATTCATTCATAATTTCAAATAAGGACGTTAACTTTTTAGCATCACACAGAAGATGAAAAACATACAAACATATATAGACCTACTAAAGAAAGGGCAGTATCCTGCATATCCAGCTCATGCACTTTGTTCCACAGTCTGGCTGTCCCTCCTGAGCCTCTAAGTGTCAAATACCATCGCTAGTAGGATTTTACTGAAAGTTTTTTAAAAAACAAGTACTGTCAAGTCTTACTTGCACTGCGTGCTGCACTAATTGTACTCTGCCATCTTTCAGATGAATCAAACTGACTCCCATCTTCTTCAGTATCTCCAAGTGTTCGGGATTACTGGCCATGAAATCTCTGGCTCTCAATGGTGGCTTTGGTCCACTTCCCAAACTCTCTTCTCTGCCGAAAGACATTGGAGAGCAAAGCTTTAAAAACCAGATTATTCTTGAATTCTCACAAGTTATTCTTACCACCACTAGATTAGAATTCTTTGGAATAATATTGAGTAAAAGCTTCACTAGAAATCCACTTCTCCATTAAACCATCTTTTTTAAAAAGCTGTCAATATTATCAATAATTTTGTAGTGCAAAAAAGCACATGCAATGTTGATAACTACCATATGCTGTCTCTCATTTCTAAATAGCCTTATTGTAAGACTAACTAAACCCAGTTTTCCTCATACAGTTGATACTCAGTTTACTCCCAAAGTATTAATATCAAAGGGGTGGCCAGAAGGATAAACCTCCTCAGCTCTAACAGACTATCCTATATTCTTCAAAACAGGTGAAGTTAGATATGGTAGCATGACTTGCTTACTACAAAGAAGAGCTGCACAGCTGTTCAAGAGACTAGAGAAACTGATTTTACAAATCAGAGAGACAGAATTCCTGTAGTACCTGGGCTACAATTCCTGCTTGAAGTATGTGACTGGTTAACCTCCTTTTGCTTTAAAAGAGCCACTAATTCCTGCTGGAAATGGACTGTCTTGCTGATGATGCCAAACATAATTAATTTGTCCTGTAGCTGGGCTATCCATGCCTAAAGGGCTCCAAACTCAAGCAGAACAAGCTCCAATACACCTCCTATTTCTCCTTCCGTGCATGACAGACCCCATTCCGTTCAGTCTTACGCTAACAACAGACAGAAAATATCCATCTTACACTCTGGAAACACCCCGAGGGCAGCTCTTATCCACCACGTTTTTCAAGGGTTCACGAATGCTCTGAGCGAACATGGGGTCATTTGGGAAAAGAATCTGGGTGTTGGGACAGGTCCAGTCAAAGTTGCTGTCATCCAGCTCCGTGTACTCTGTCGTCTGAAACGAAAGACACACTTCACCTGGTCAAAATGCAGGTTACAATTGTATAGGAAGAAATTCAAAGTCTTTATGATTTCATTGGATTTTTGCCTTTATGAAGCGTGGACCAGCTGCAGGTCTTAGGTAATTCTCGCTTTGTGTTACTACAAAAACACAAACCAAAGATTCTCCTCCTCAGGAGCCACACAGACCTGCAAGTCTGAATGGGCAAGGATGAATCTCCACACAATTCAAACAATCGCTGTTTTCAGGAGAGATGACAGAGTTAACATGTGCACAAATTGCTGTTCTGTAACATGTGAAACCACGTGGAACGGTGATTTGGAGCCGTATTTAACCTGTTCTTAGTTTTGCAAATAACTGGTTGTGGATAACTGGCAAGTTATTTTCTCACCTATAAAAATTAAAGTCGTATTTACCTGTTTGCAACACATTAGCTAATTACAAAATCAAGTATTTAAAGGCTCCCTAAAAAACAAGGCCTAAAAGGCTGTTAGCTTACTGGAACAGACGCTTTAAAATCCCTGTGCTCGTAGTGTGACACATAGTAGTCACATCACTTCAGAAAGAAGGTCTTGCAAGCGTCAGCATAATAAAACACGACCTTTCCTGTTTACGAACATAAATACAAACAGGATGTTCGGTTCCTGCTGCCAACTAAGTCACAGGCATTTGGGCTGTTTATAATAAAAGTAATTTACACGCTCCATGTTTCCATATCATTTTTTCTCCCCATCAGATAAATTCCATTGAAGAGTAACACGCTTGTCTGTGAACACCTTTTCCAATGGATCTTTGCCACTTTGCTTTAAAGAGCTTAAGAAAACTGCATTTGAACAATTTACTTGATCGTCTTTGTCGACCTTTTTTAACATCTGCTGTTCTCAAGGGAATTACACAGGTCAGGCCACCGGCTCTGGGAATCCTGCCTGTCTTCAAAGTATCAGCTTCTCACTCTGGGAGAAGTTAGGTCAAATTTACGATGCTCCAAGGTATGCTTGTATTATTATAGGTTATTCTGGAAGGTTAAGGAATTTGTAAACCCGTAAGCGTTTTCACCTTTGCACACCAGATGCTACTGCAGGGACTGAAACAATTACATATCCCCAAAGCTATAGCTGTATCTTGTCAAACTAACTCGGTACTGGTCTCAAAAAAACCTTGCAAAATTCACCAAGGGCTTGAGTAGTAAAATAAGCAACAAAAATATAGGCACGCTGTTGCAATTTAAAAAAAAAATAATAGAAAATTAAAGTATCATATTGTATTATTCTCAAGTTTATACAGAGATGGGGAATTGTTTTCTTTTTATATATGGCTAATAACCCACAGCTTTTCTTCCTCAAGATTCAATGGTGCAGAATCCAGTCGTGGGAACTTTACTCGTATTCACGTGACTCTCACTGCTGATATCATGAAATAGTTCATATTAAACCAAGTGTTAAAAACTGATGTACTACTTCAGATTGGGAATTTCCCCCATCTTTTTTCCTCATTTCCTCTCATAAAAAAGGACCCGCTTCAAAGCGCCACTAAAACTGCCGTGAATTTGAGCTGTTACTTACTGTATTTTTTTTAGAGATGGTTTGGTTTGCAGTGGAAAGCCACAGTGGTAATAGATGAGCTTCTGTAGTGAAGATATAATCTTCAATGTCGAAAATCATGTCTTCCTTATCGGCAAACAGCAGGTAAAGATATTTAAACATCTCGGCCAGAAAGAAAGAGTCCATTCTATGGAAAAAAGTGAATGTCCTTTAGGAAAATCCCCTTTTATCTAAACCATCAGTAAAACAAATATTGCTCTGTCTCTGAAGATTTCCTGACTATTATTGTTGAACTGACTTCCATTTAGTGCTCCTTCCACTTGGAAGAAATGATGTTTGGAGGGAAATATTTCAGCATGTTCAATACGCAACGGCATTATAGAAAAAACAAATAAACCTCATTGCAAACTTCTAGATTTGAAGTACATTTTGTTTGCAAGTAATTCATCTATTGCTCTGGGACAAACAAAACAAACTATAAAGCTATTTAAAATCGTTTAGAGACTCTGACGAACGGGTAACTTAAGACTTGGTTATTGAACTGAAGACAGAGAGCTACTCACGAGTCAGTTAATTCAATTATATAAACAGGGTAACGACGTTTTTTTTCCTATAATCTTTTTATGGAAGAAAAATCATTGCAAAATCTTTCACCTGTCTTCATGACTTCCCGTACGAACATCCTTCATTGCAGCAAAGCCGCAAGGTACCCTCGCGTACTTGTTCAAGTTCTCTATGAGTGTTTTTCCAACTTCTAGATAGTAAGGGTCCCCTGTAGCCTATAGAAGAAGAACAAAGCCAAACCCAAACATATAAGTGCACTTAGACTTAGTGTACAATCAGCAGCTTTCCTTCTCCTAACGCTAGTTTATTGATTCCCTACCTTCCCAGACACCGGTGAAGTCTAATTTATTAATAGTGCTAAACAGTCACAAGAGAGACTTGTGATACGCGACTGCATTGCTTTTTATGGCTATGCAGATAAGCATGTGGAAGCATTTACAGAAACAGAAGACATTTAGACCCTGTTCTTCTCTGCAAGGTACAAGTGGCTTCTGCTCTTAGTCTCTAAGTTCTCTTCAAGAGAGATCAGCAATACCTAAGTATATTTAAAAATATGGGCCTTCATCGCTGAATGGTTTTCTTCCTCGTTCCAGCCACAGAAAACAGAATTCCTACAACAAGTTTTGATACGTTCATCTTGTTTATATACAGAACTGGCTCCAGTAGATAAAATAAGCTGGAGGAAGTCTACTCATTCTATATTGAAATAAAACACCAATGAAATTGTAGGTGCCAGACAAAGCGACCCAAAGCCAGCGGAATGAAAGCGATCTTACCTTATACAAGAAGTAAGTGCTTTCGGCAAACTCCGGCCTTAAAGGATGCTGAGCCCAGTGAACTCTGAAGTCTGTTGTGAACGCCTGAGGAGGAAAAAGAACGGGCACAAATACATTCAAGAATAAAAAGCAAACAGGGGTTTATTTTGCATCCTGCGTTAACTCGATTACAGCAGCGCAGGACTGAAGGCCCAGCATCAGTCTCAGGAGCTACAAAAGCATCTTTGCTTAAATACAAACAACTGATCTTTCAAAGTTTCCTTCCTAAGCACAAAGCACTTAAAAAAACACCCCGAAAACTCCTAAGGAGCCAAATCGTACCTTTTTAAAAGGACTCAAATACACCATTCCAGTGCTTACAGAGCGTTTCTCCAGATGAGGTGGATGTGATGTTAATTAAAGTGTTGTCTATTAGGCAAAATTTCAGAACATTCTCTCAGAACAATCTTTAATAATCTTCAGCATTAATGCTACCACGTTACTAAGCAGCTACTGCTACGCGTGCTTATACAAGCTTTACATACCGAAATGAGCCAAAGTCAATTCAGCAACAGCTTCCTATTACTGTGTTAATTACAGTATAACTGAAGGAAAAATATGTCATAACCGAAACGCAGTTGTCACGCATGCAGAACGGTAAATCGCAATAGAATGCTGTGGAAATGAGCCTTTGGTTCTAATAACACATATACCTACTCTTTTTTCAAAGGGATAGCTGAGACTGCTCAAATCGAGGTAAGAATTAAGTTTTACGCGATCAAAACATTACGACCTTACCTCCGGAAGAAAGTTATGCTTTTTTATAACCTGATACAGCATCTCATGAGTTTCAATAGCAGGTCTGATGTCGCCCTTCAACACCTAAAATTCAATAATAAAATTAACACTAATTCAGCATGCACAGGAATAATCTTCCAAGTTAGGCACACTGCGTTCATGTAAACCTACAGACTGATATCTACGTTTCCAGCAGCTCATACTGTAAATATCACCCCTTTTCAGTGTCAGCCACTGATATTCCGTAAGAGCTTTTTAAGCAAAATCAGCGAGCTCCATGTAGAAAAAAGGTCTCTATCATGGAGGAAATGTGATGCAGTTTGTCTTAAAGACGTAAATGGCACACGAACTAGAAAATTTGTCACCGGACTACTGAAAACCAGCGTCATTTGAGTGTATTGGAGTGAAGAAGTGAATCATATGGACATACTTGTCTTGATACTTCATGGCTAAAGATGCACATTAACTTGCATCCTCGCACTGAAGCGACAGGAGGAGGGAGCACAGAAACCCTCATTCGGTATTTCTGAAAATCAAATGACTGAGATTGACTTGTTGGTGATATATCCAGTCTATTCGATTGTTTACTTGCTATGAAAATCATCTACACATGGGTTTTAAACCTTACCTGCAACCCGGGGAAGAAAGCCAGCAAAGAATCCATCCAGGTCCTTGCATTTAGCATGGGTTTATGAATATGAACGTCAAGGAGAAGAGGTGGTTGGCTAATGTATCTCATTATGGCATCGTAGTGCTGCCAAACACCAGAAAAATCATGAGTGTATATTATCAATACATTTTACAAACCAGATCTAGATCTCAGCCTATGCAAAACTCCACATTATCACACACGCAATACACCTCACATTTTCCAAGTAACACACATACACAACAGTATATTCAGCAGACGGGTGATAAACAAGTAACTATCACAGTCAGGCACTTTTTGGGGCTGAATCTTTAAGCAGACGCTACAAAAAGCTGACATTTCTTTCTTTAAACAGGGGAATTCTAAAGCAAATGCATCTCAGGAGTGGAACAGAAAAACCAGGTATTCGAAACCAACAACTCAGCTGCACTTGATGCCTCAGAAGAACTTTAAAACCCACTTGTCAACTTGCTGGCTTCCAATTTCCAATAAGAAACATTTAAAAGACATAATTGAGGCAAAATACAATACTGGTGGCTCCAGGTTAGAAATATGAAATAATGATTAATCTGTTGCAACAGGCCTTTAGCTACTGATTTATTCCAAGTTTAATATTGCTTATGATATCGACTTTTTTACTGGCTATTGCTCTTTTCAAAACAAAGAACACTTTTAGGAAATAATAATGATGCTGAGAAAGTTCTTAACGAATTTAGTGACCCGAGTGTGTTTTTCAGCTTGTAAGTTTGATATATTTAAGAGTATACTGGGCCTTAGGATCTGCAGTGCAATGCAAGGTCCAGACTTTGATTTTCAGACCTTTTTTGTTGCTCCAGGACAGAAAGCAATTGTACTACGGCTTGTAAGAAGCCCTTACGTTGTTTTATAGAAACATTTGCAGAGTTACACTCTCCAAGGTGATGCTGAAATACAGTTTGTCCTGCACAGAAAACAGGGGAAAAGGTGCAGAAGAGTCCGATTTTCATGGAATGGGGTTGAAAATAGCTGCTCAGGTGACAATTCACCCAAGATTAGCAAAAATATAGTAAAATAAAAGAGCTAGCACTAACACCAAAATCAGGAATTCTGAAGCTGTCTTCACAGGTTTCTCAGGTTAACAGCTGACTGACAATACAATTAGTCTCAAATTTGTCTTACAGAAGGCACAAACCTGAGCGAGGTGTTAACTTACCGTGTTAAATCTCTCCAGGAAACTGTCATCTCCCAGCAAGACATAGGCTTTTAATAAATATTCATAATATGAATCTATTCCCGCTCCAACTCCGCTATCTAGAAACGGCAGAGAATGAAAAGGTGGGTTTTTCTTGAAGCAGCTCTACGGACGTTTTCACTTGGCTTCATTTAAGAATTAAGGCACAGCTGGGTGCAGAGCCACCATACTCTACGCTGACGGTTTTGCAGTATTGGTGCACACGGTGATACAAACAGACGTGCATTGAAGCCAGTTGTTTCGCTTTCCCCATACAAAAATATTTCTACTGGCTACCACACACAACCACAGTCCTATTTATATTTATCCTATGTATTTATAGCAGAAACTCTGAGAATTTATCCCGAGGCATTCCCATCTCAGTATGAGTGAATCAGAGAACACTTTCTTTGCAATGAACAACAAAATACCCTTTCAGAGCAGGTTTCTCCAGCACTCATATTATATAACTCCGCTTGCCTACCCCATTAATATTTTTAAATAGTCTAGATAAATGTTTTGGGGGCAGGGGGTTGTGTCAAGAGACTTTTCTTGCCCAAAACCACTTGCGCCCCCTGATCCCGGTCGGAATATCACGCACCTTTGCGGACCCAGTCTCCAGTGTGAATATTAATAGTAACGCCCACTAAATTGCTGCTGCGCTGCCTCTTTTCCCAAATAAAATCGAGCGCTTTCCGGGCGTATTCCTGCAACAACAAAAACCGCTCGTTAAAGGGAATTATAGAGAAACGCAGATACTAAGGCTTATTATTTTTTTTTGCCTATTGAAATTAGGCTATGAAGCAATGTTTCATATATAACAATTATAGAACTCAGTATTGCACACCCTTAAACAGGAGGATGTTATTCTGCTGCTGATTAGAAAGTCAAGAAATAGAACAGCCTTAGAACCAAAACTGCTGTGTCTTCTCAGACAAGGTGAAGCAGCAGCCCCTTTTCTTTAGTATCCAACTTACATGCGTTCTTTGTATACACAAAAAGCAGCTTTAAGGTACCAACTTACCCACCAAAAACGGCTCTAAATTACCAAATACATGCAGGGGATTTTAGGGGGACAAGTTTTACCGAAACACTCAACACAGGCCCAGCTGTGCTTCCATGAAATTAAATACCAGGCCCATGCTAATTCTAATCTGAAAAAGAGTGTATTTTTGTTGGTATCATATCGAAGAAATACTCACAAACATTTTCCTTTAGCTTGCTGCTGACAGTCTGACCTTAGATAAGTCTTGCACAGCTTCACCGGGACTATGTTTGGGGTTTTTTGCCTTTTTAAGCTGCATTCTAAGGAACAAGTATGTCACTTTTCCTTTTGCTAGTCCTGACCCCTCTACCCATCAACCTATGCAAGCATCACCCTTTAGCCAGTCTTCAGTGTATTTATTGCCTTCTGTAACTTCTTCCAAACAACATTAGTTCCTGTGGTTTTTAAACAGTCAAATAGACACTTTTAGAAATAAAAGCCCAAACACAACAAATCTGAACACACACAAACGTTTTGTGTGGAACAGCTAAAATACGCACCCATTTGATAAACTCTATTCTTTTCCCCCCAAATTACAGAAAGGTAATAGAACACTAAGCAATAACTCATCCCCAAAAATAAAGTAACATAGAAAGCAAACCTCAAATATAGATGTTCCTGTGAATCGGCTTAAAGCTGCAAACTCAAGGATCAAGGTACCTGCACAAGCTGTGCAGGTATCGGTTTCTGTTCCAGTCCGTGCTTCCGGATGCCTTACACCAAACTTTAAGTTAACCTAGAGAACAACAGAGATAATCATCTTTATGTTCCCTAGCTCAAAGATTTACAGGCGCCCCTTCGTTTTGCTTTGCTTTGCTTTACCACATACTGACAACTCAAGGGAAGATTTTTGTGCCATTCAAAGAATCTGCAGCAAGCTTTATTTGAATACCACGAAGGATTTTACCTGCAGTATTTTTAGATTACAGCCACCTTTGCCCTCTTACAAATCTGGACGTGGCCCATGAAGATTAATCAGTTTTGAGCTAAATTCACAAGCATATGCTTGCAAGCTGATCTTTCACTGACTTTGTGAGCGAAACGTATCAAACCAAAACGATTCTCCTCAGCTACTTGGTGGTACTTATAGGAGCAGGGAGCAAGACAAGATTACTATTACTACTCACGCACAACACCACATCTTAGTATTTTCAGAGCTGGAAATATAAGGATTCAGAGAGCCTAAAACTGTATTTTAAAATACAAGGTAGCACGTATTACAAATGAGCCATGTGTCACCTTCTGATTTTCTGGACACTTCACAAATATACAAGTGATTTTAGAAACCAAGACAAAACCAAAACGACCAAAGTTTTTGCTTATAGAAGTGAATGTGAATTGCGGAAAGCACAGAACTCACTCTTGGGTAAGGGAGACCACTAGTGGTGTTGAAAGCAGGTAGAAGCTTGTAGCCCAGTTCCTTCGCCATGTGCAGAAGTTCACCGTTGTACCACTGCATATATTCACCTTTTTCTTTCAGCATAATCGCCACTGAATGCCCACCTAGGAGACCCCTAAACACAAGAAAAATGACCCACGACTCAACAGGTATATTCAGTTGAACGGCAAAGCAGCAATTGCTACGATTTAGGTGACTACGTTAAAATAACTGTGCTATATTCACATAGCCCTGATTTTCAGAAATGCGGAGCACACGCGCTTCCAGTTTTAATCAAGGTGAGCTCTCAGTATTTTGGAAGCAATTCTTATTATTCAGGAATCACCGATACATCCGTATAGTTAGGCAAGAATAACAACTAACACCTCTAAAACGGTATGTATTAGCTTAAAATTAAGCTGCTCTGATCCTGCTTTTAAAATAGCAGCAAGTTGGATTACAGACATCCAGAGGTCCGTTCCAACCTGAAATAAACTATTACTCTAAGTATTGAAATACTCTGTTAAATCAAGTATTGAACAGTGTAATCTGCACGACTATTTCCATTAAGAACAAACACCGCTGCCTCGGCATGCACCATTTATTTGATCTAAAAAGCTCCGCCTGCAGCAGTTAGATGGGGGCCAACTGGATTCCATATCACTGCATGGGATCCTGCCCAGCACTTTAAAACCTGGCTTAGGCAGGTGCTGAGCTAGGCTGACAAAGGCACAACTGTTTTAAATGAGGTGGGATGGCACAGAAAGATGTGCCTTAAGGATGTTTAGCTAAACCCCACGTTTGAAAGAGTTTTGAAAACATAAAGTTTACTCACCCAAGGACCCTTATGTTGGTTTCAAAGACAGACACAACTATGTCGTTGTCTAAATTAACATCCTTTATTACTTTTTTTACAGCCTCTTCAAACTCTTTGGTTTTATTTAACACCTGGAATACAAATGTAACAGGGTGTTTAGGTTCCGACATAGCTAATACAGTCACACTCAGGTGTGCAAGAACAAGTGCGATTAATTAAAATATAAAGCACTTAACACGCCTTAGACTGATCTTTGGGTTCTGCAGGGGCGTCCTCTGATGCAGACTGACATTAGTATTATAGTGTTATTGTTTTTGTCATAAGACACGAAAGCGAATAAAAGGTGAAAGAATAAAGTCACTGAGAATGTACCTAATCTATTACCCAGGGATTTACTGTTGGTTCCTTCTCCTAATCCCAGGACTCGGCTTGGGCCTTTCCTACACGTTTTCTTTCACACTTTCTCTGAGTTCAACCCATCTTAAAGAATCTTTGTGACTTATCCAATTTGTTACGAGACGGACCTTTAAATTCCACAAGTGTTAATCTTGCTCTAAGATGGGAAAACAAGAAATAAATCACAGGAATCCATTTGAGTGTCTGGTAGAGACCGGGAGTTCCAGACTCCACGTTAACAGCACTTGCAGAGCTTTATAAGACTCACACGCCAAATCAGCGCGGTGAAGATTTTCAAAGCTTTTACATTTGTTTACCTGGCGACATGAATGGCCATTGACAATACATCAAAGAGATTGAAATCTAACAAAAAGTAGTTTATTAATGATCAGAGTCTTCTATTGAGATGGAATGTTACGTTTGACAACATTTCCTGGTGACACATGTCTAGGGTTGCATTTTTTTAATGTAGATTTAAGCGCGTGCAAATTCATCCATGAAACATGTCCATACAATTTGATACCACAGATAATTCACTAGGCACTAAGAGACGTTCACCTGTAAGCCAGCATGTTGGTTTAGACTACAATGGGAAGGGAAATTCACATTATTTGTTAAATTAAGAGCCCAAGAAAAGCAGCAGCCACTTAGAACATGTGGCTAAAGGCAAAGAAAGATCAGGGGTTTTGTAAATAAAGTAGCAAAATAGAAACCTAAAAATAAGCCTGAACATCAGAAGGCTTTTCTTGTTTTATCAAAGTTTAGCGACAGATTAAACTTACCACAAGAGTGTCCAAGGTATCGATCAAGGTCAGGGAAAACCTACAAAACACAATTTAAACCAGATTTACTATAGATGTGTATGTGCAGAAATTAAGTAACTTTACATAATACCCAATGCTACTAGAAACTACCCTCTCCCAGACCTCCAGCTGCTAAAAAGTGAGTTGTACACAATAATATCAAAACAGCCTACCAAGTTTTTCCCCTTTGTGAGGGGAATAGGAGCTGACAAACAAGCTCTGATTATGAAGGTACCTTTATTGACTGCAAAACTTGCACACCTTTGGTAAGCGAATTAAATTGTAATTTCTATGCCCCGATCAAATCTACTAAGAAACTCAGTAGAGAGGTGCAAAGTCTTTTTCCAGTCTCTTTTTTTAGTGCACACCAAGTGATAGGACCTCTGGCCTAACCCAGTAAAACTGCGTTAATGGGAAGAAACACCATACACAGAACTTCTAGAATATGATGATATTAAAATTGAAAACTTGGGAAACGGTGATGACTGCTGTTAAGTAAATATAAGAAATGCCCAATGTTTGAGACCCTATAGGCACCATGTGACTACGCATGAAGCATAATTAAAATTCTAGTTAAGCGGTGATGTATTATGATTTTCTTTAACTGTAAAGATATAATGGCAAGAAATCTGATCAATAATAATATAGCTGATCATCAGGAAGAGAAAAAAAGCATGTAGACAGAAAAATAATAAAAATATGCTATTCAACAGATGCAAGGGGCTGAAAGGTATTTTTACTCAAATGTTACTATGTAAAAAAGGTCATTAAAAAGAATGCATGACCAGGATTAAACAAAATATTTCCCTGACGCTTCTTTCCCATCAGTCGTATCGCTCAATACCTCCGAGGCAGCAGGTTTATACAGGAATCTCTGTCCTAAGGAACTTGGGTACGTAACAAAAATCCCATGTTCAACATTGGAGTGATTAGAAGTACTCTTGAGGACAAGGACGTCGGCTTTGATTAACGCTATTCTGCTTGGGGACAGTAAGCGGTGATACTAATAATACAAAAGCATCACCTGTTTGTTCTTAAGTATTTGGTCTATAAACTCCACAGATACAGACAAAGGAATCAACGCCAAACACAGAGTGATTCAGCTTGTATTGGATTGTTCAATATAACATGGAGAAAAACAGTCCTTAAATCTACATTTTGCCAGCCAAAGGATCGGTACTTTGTATTACAAGCTATCTCAAGTGAAAAAATATGAAGAATTTCCATGTCTGAAAAACTCTTTTGTATTTTGGCAAAGGCCTCAGGCCACCACACACATGATAATCACTTGACTAATTATGTTTGCAGAGAACTTGCTACTAAAAAAGGCATTTTAAATATCACTTATAAGGCCAGCATAATGGCTAACAGTCTACTGCTCTATGCAGCTAATTAACCCTTTTCACTCCTATTTAGCAGTCAAATATACTAATACCATAAATGACTGCTCACATTTGCAAGGCTTTCCTATGGAAAATACATGGATTGAAAAACACACTATCTTTGGACCTCACTGAGTGGTCAATTCTCTTTTTCTGATTAGGGTACAGTTTGACACCAGTGAACATCATGGGAGGAAATAAGATGTATTTCTGCCTCACCTGTAAGAAGGTCACAATCAGAGCTTTTTTTCCAATAGAGAAAGAGAAATTAGGTAAGAGAAATTAGGAATTACGGATTTATCTGCACCCACAGAATCTTTTTCCACCAAAGTGGGTGGACACGTCTAAGTGAAGAAACGAGTTTTACGGGCTGCAAACTGGACTTAGATTCCTAGATGTTTACATGAGAGAGGAACTTCAGACACTGACTTTCCCAAGGCATCATCCACGTCCCCTCGACTTGGTTCCTGACCCCGCACCCGTCCGCGACAAGTCAAAGGCATGAGCTCGTCGGCCGGATACGCGTGTTCCTGCGGGAAACACAACAAGGGGATGAGTTACAACTGTTCCAGCCACCCCAGCAAATCTCCAGAGCCGCTTAAAATGAACCCGAATTGCGTCGTTAAGGTATATATGACACTTTCTCCAAAGTTCCTGAGCTTATCAGCTCAAAGATGAGTTTAAAACCTAAAGCTAAGGCAGGCATTACCAAGCAGATGGTGTTTCATGGAGAAATTCGACTTTAAAGTCACTTTGGAAACACTTCCAAATGAACAGAAGTGACTCAGGGTCACAATCGGTGGCAGATAAGAGACCTCGCTTCGAAGGGAAAAGAGTAAATTGGTAAATCACGACCCAAGGCATAACAAAAGATAACATTCATGAAAAAAGCTTGCCAAGACTGAACCTTTTCCAAATATAACTTCTCTTAAGAGAGACTTTGCTAGATTTCTTTTGGAAAGGCAGCGGCTACTCTGCGGAGCAAGCTGTATTGTTATAGTATTTCTCATCGGTCAGGCAGAAATAGCAAGAACGGCACCACTGCAGAAGTCACACACGGAATCAAATCCCCCCGCCTATTCCCCATCTGGTCAGTGCAAGCTCTGTAGGTTTATACTACCGCCGAAATGGGATATCAAATGAAACGGACACAAAACTGCGCAACAGGAGAGGTTTACTGAAAAGGTTTCAGAGTGGCCACTGCCATTAAGAAAGATGAGTCTTAAATATATCGAATTTGAACAAACACACATGAAATTGCTTCTCCATTAGAAGCTGGATACACCTGATTTGGGATGGAGCTGCTCTCCTTTGATTTCATCAGGAAACTGGTTGCTGTATTGTACACTCCAATTTTACTTTTAGCAAAGAAATAACATATGGAGGGATGAAAAAGTTCAATTACTGCGCTGAAACTGCAATTAAACACATTCAATGTCTTCCCAAATATACGACACAAAAAATAATCAATATTCAAACATGAAACAGAGAGGAAAAGAAGGAACATTCTCCCATAAATAAACAGCTTTTGCAGCAACTTCTTTTGAAACTGATAGTTTCTCTGTCTACCACCGTCCCAAGTAATTTGGTCTTTGCACGAAACTTTGTTGTCCTCAACTACAAAAGGCAGAATCCCAGTCATTTTAATACAGCTCAGATGTTTCTGAATATCTGTGCAAAGTATTCAGAGAAACAGATTGAAGAAGTACATGGCAAAGGCAATGCTAAAACTAAGATCTCTGCCTTAAATCATGGAGAGAAATGTGATAAAAATTCTGGAGAAAATGGATGTTTAATCTTATACAATCATAAGGAAGCAGAAGGATTCTGAACAATAAAAGTTCGCTTATTCTCTGTCTAGGGCGGGAAAAGTTACTGTGCCAAGTGATTGCCCAACCTGTACCTTCTGTCCTTTCAAGTCACCTCGACAGAAGGTGGCACAACCCATGAAATAGAAACGTGGCACACGCGTTACAACAAACACACTTCTCAAAATACCACACAACTGGAGCTCCGCAGATACTCTGCGATGTCTCCACATCCTGATGGAACAGATGACCGTACTTCCTAATGTCAGGACTGTCCATTCAGCACAGATCTTCCATAACACAAAAAGACGCGTCGCTACCGGGGCTGTAAAATCAGAGTGACTGACATTGTCACATGTTCTGATAGTCAAGAATTAAAAAGAAAAGCTCTGATTATGACAAATATTGTTGAAGGATTGGAGGAAAAACCAAATGCAAAATACCCAGTAGCTCGTTACTCAAAGCTCCTGTTAATAACTGAAAACAAACAAGGACAAGGGAATTTCCCCTTGCATGCAAACGTGAATTTTCCGTCTTCTAAATACGAGTCTGAAACGCGTATTAATAGAAACAGAAAATCAAAACTTTTCAGCTGGCTCTTTCAAAAGCAGCTGCAAAAACACTTCATCCTCTTGTCCTCAGCATCAAGTGTGACACCCTAATATTTTCTTCGGCTTTAAACAAACAAGCCATATTTCCCTGTTTGTTTAGTGCTCCAGCATACGTGGCAAGTAAATATCCTTGTGGCTTCAAAGTTTCCAGGACAGCTGAAGCTTTTCATCCAGAATCTCCTTGCTCCAGATGTAGCAAAACACCGACTGGTTTATAATTGATCACAAAGAACAGTAGGAGAACAGGTCTCTCCTCTGGCATATAACCTTTTATCCACTTTTGCCAAATACATAACAGTTTTTACTTTAGAACTCACTGAAAAACCCAAGCCAAGTGCTTTTCATGGAACCAGGTTCCAGGTAACAAATTATCACCAGAAAACCTGCTGCTTGCTAAACTGTTGTCAAAAGCAAGAGCTAACATTAAAAATCACACACACTTTGAAAATACTCTTGCGTGGCTTCCTATCCATCAATCCTATAACTCTCATGTACTGTATAAACTTGGAACTCACGTGCTTTTAAGCTTATATCACGTATTAAAGCGTTAAACCAGAAAGTGGGGCGTGTTGCAAGATCGTGTCCAGAGACAGCGGCGGTTGGTACTGCAAGAATGGTGCAACTTGGAAAGGTTTCTGCAACAGCCACGAAGAACGTACAAAAAGATTAACGTAAACTCAGTAAGAATGCGGCTTTTATGTTTCTCTTCTTCACATTGACAGTTTCTCCTCGGAAGTGGAGATTACTTATATTTGAAAATAATTAGTACTTAAGGCAAGTCAGCCCACTCTAAGTAGTCCTTTATTCTTTAAGCGAATGTATTTCGAGGTTGATGAGAGCAGAGAATGGCTCACATGTCCAGAACATGAAGACACCTGCACAGAAAGATCCCAAGTCACATTAAAGGAAACCACAGCGAGCGCGGCTCCCTGTCATATGACAGTCACATCCTCAGAAGAGGCCATAACGCACAGAGATGTCACCAGATCCCCTTTTTGTTCTTACTTTGTTCTACAAACACCATTTGTAAAAGAGCTACCAAACCGCATCTAGCGTATCCTGCCACAGAAGAAATATTTTACACCATTTTTAGCCACAAAGTAAATGAGATTGATTTGTATTCTCCAGAATCTGCTGACAGCTCTTCCCGTGCTTGCTCTTCCTTGGATTTTTAGGAGTCTGGCATTACAAACCAAACGGTTTATCAAAGATCAAAATGAAGCCATATGAAAGCCATAACCCTCCTGACACCGCTCTTCCTGAACGGAACATTTGGTCGTTTCCTTTTCAAGGCTATGCAGGTGCTCTTATTTACTGTAGCTTTGTTTTCGGCCCTACCCCCCTGCTGGTTCTCTCGAATGCCACGTACTATAACTTGCTTTCTCTCCCAGGTCAGCAACAACAACTCTGAAAAAATTAAGCAGGTATTTCACTTACCATATAATTGCTATACGCATGATCAAACATTTCTAGCACTTGGTTTCTGAAAAAGAAAAGAGAGAAAGCATGAACGATCTGCCTCACAAGGGCCTTTAACACACCGTCTTAAAACAGCAGGATGTATTACACTTCAACAGCTGAACAGCAGTAACCCTACTAATGTGTTCTACCCAAGTAAATTAAATATAGCATAATAATTTTTCCTAATTCGGCTCGTTTTGTTCACTGCAGAAAGACTTTCTTCACCAAACATGAAATAGAGTATTTGGGTAATCTCAGCCTCCTGTGCTCTTAAATAGTTGTAGATTCACCAACACGTTAAAGCTGGAGACGGGACACATGCCATACTCAGCAAGAAACCAGCAAATACGTTCTGTTTGTAATCACCATTACTAAAACCAACTGACACAGCAGAAATCCCTGTCTGGGATTCAGAAAAGCACCATCAGTTATGCTCTTCCTTGCATTACAAGTCTTGGCAAGCAAATACTAAAGAACATCCTTGTAGACACGTTCATTTTACACGTTTGAAAAGCAGTCAAGGTGAGAAACGCTACTATGTTATAGAAAAACACTGTTTTTTGGAGACAGACAGCACTTCTTCCCATTGTTCCTGACCGCTTCACTGAGAAGCCCTGCAAGGCAAAAGAGGACACTGATTTCTAAGCCACCATCGACATAATTCACAATCTCTGCTGATAAGACCGACCATAAAAGAGACAAGAACACCACGATTATATTCTAAATATCTGACTCAGTCTGATGACTTGGAAATTTAAGGAGTAGTTTTAACTCATCAAATGCATTATGTCATCAAAAGAGCAGAGTACGGTGCCTTTTTCAAGCACTTCACAAGCTACATCCAGCCCGCAGCTCTTTGGTCCTTTGCAGCAGACAGACCCCGGGGTTCAGCACACAAGTCACACAGCAACTTGCACTTCATTTTCCGAAAGAATTTCTGCAACTGATAGGATCTTGTCATTGAACAAACACACGGATTACCCGCTCTTCGCGGAACTGAGCTGGGCTGGAGCCCCCAGATACAAACCACAGCAAGGCGTGAATTGCAAGTGCAAGTTATGAATGTCAAACTATCGGTGAATAAAGGTTAAACTCATGTAGCCGCATGAAGAGAAGGCATAAAATACTATACATATATATATATATATTCAAAGTACCTTGAGAACCCAGGGTGAAAACCCCCAGTAAATATCAACATCAGACCTAAATATCAACTTGTATCTAATGATTAATAAATGTGAATGTCTCCAAGGTTCTCTGGTAGATTTTTGCACCATTATTCCATCCAAATGACCAGTGGATGGGAAGAGGATGATGATTAAGCCGCCTCAGCAATACGCCAAGATCATGATACGCTCGTTGACGTGTTTGCCTAAAAAAACCCTCCACGACGAAGCGCAATACACTGGTACCTAGATTGTAATCTTTACGCTTCAATTCCAAACCGTATTAACAATCAGTTTATCACTTCTCTAAATGAAGAATCGGTTTCTAGACGCACGGGGGACCCAAGCGGTTTACACCAGGCAAGAACACACACAAACATTCACCATTTCTATGACTCCCAGGACTGACCAGAGGCACCGCCGTAATTAGACCAACCGCCTATGGGTTCAGATTTACCTTTGATCGCTTTTACCCACAATTGCCGGCAACCACCGCCTGCAACCTTCAAGATTGGCGCTCCCGAGCCCATGTCGGGAGTTGCAGGGCTCTTATTTCTTGCTGCTTTAAAAACAAACAGTTGTAGAGGTAGTATATAGTGAACCATGTCCCCTGGGCTTCTTTTTTCCCCTCAAGACTGTAGCGGTGATTATAGGGGCAGCAATAAGATGTGTGTATGCTTGCTGGGGCATTTTTGCTGATGCCTAAGAGCATACAGCAATAAAGCAAGTTCACACTGTTCACAAACCAAATCGTGTCAACCCAAACAACTTTTCACACAGGGAGGACTGGTCTACACCTCATGCCTTCTCTTCAATCCTAACCATGCCAACTCTACAAGATTTAAAGAGTTATTTTTAAAATGTAGCTAATTTTTATTTCAATGTGCCACACTTACAGGACTAAAATAATTAATCTTATGACCACACAGATTTAAAGGGGCAACACCGACCTTAGTGTTCTCACCCCTAATTATTCATGGTTTTCCAGCAAATTAGAAAAGGGACCAGTGCAATGAGATACCCGAGTATCTAAAATTCCTGTACTTTGCCCACTTCATGCTATAAAATACTGTATTTTAAAATGGGATTTACACACAGTTCTACAGAGAAGAAAACCAACCAATCTCCTACGGGATAAGGCACAAACCAACCTTTAGTTAATCCATTAATTTAAGGTGAATACCTGCTTCGGAAATGGAGTTAGAGCAGTATGGGAACAAGCCCGCCCCGAGCCCGGGGGCAGCGCGGTTCCCCGGGCGGACCCCAGGCCGACCCGCCGCCGTTTCCCGCCCGCTCGGTGCTCACCCCAACTGGCGCTTCTCCTCCTTGCTCATGGCCCCGGCGCCCGGCGCGGCCGCCAGCACGGAGGAGGCGGAGAGCAGGCCCAGGGCCAGGAGCTTCCACGGCCTCCTCCAGCGGGGCCCCCGCTCGCTGCCGCCGCCCTGGCAGCCCGCAGCTCCGCTCATGGCCGCGGCCGCCCGCCCGCTGCCGCTAGGCCCGGCCCCGGCCCATCCCGCCCCTCAGCGGCCGCGGCTCCGGCGGCTCCGGCGGCTCCCAGCGCCGACGCGCAGCCGGAAGGGACCGGGCCCTCCGCTTCCTGTGGCGTAGCCAAGGAAACCGCCTCCGCGCCGCCGGGCCAATAGGGGAGCGGGGCGGGAGGGGCACGTGACGGCGGCGGCGGCGCGCCCGGGGAGAGGGCGACGTGGACAAAAGGAGGGGCGGGGGGAGGAGAGAGGCGCGCATGCGCGGTGGAGCCGGACTACAACTCCCGGCATGCACCGCGCCGGCACAGCCTATCGGCGCCACCTATCGGCGCCGCCCGCCTGCCCTGGGGCATGCCGGGAGTTGTAGTTCGCCTTCGCTCACCCTGAAGGGCCGTTTGTTCACCACAACCCCCCAGATTAAACTATCGCACACGCACAGAACCAGCCGCCCAGCAATGGAAGGGAAGAGCTGCTTTTATTTGCATCAACAAGCGTTTCTACAAAGTGATAAGCGAGATACAACGTGTTTCATATCCTCTCTTTTAATAAAACTGAAATAAAACAGCGGAATGTCCCCCGGCCCCTGAACCCTCAACCCTCCCAGCGGTGAAAGGCGATTTATTATTGATCCTAGTTTACAAGAGAAATAATTCATTCCAGGGAAGTGCAGGGAATTCCAAGAAAGGCACAAAAAATTGCTAAATGTGTGGATTATTATTATTATTATTATTATTAGTTTTCAATCAGTGGTCCAACATAACCCTTCTAGATTGCCATCGCCTCTACCCAAGTCTGGCTAAACACAAGAAAAACGCCGGTTTGCAAACATCGGGATGTACAGAAAACATCCACAAAGGCGAAGAAATCCAACCCCTTGCCGCGAGGAATTTAAATTGTAGAATAAAGTGATGTACGGGCTAAATTTTCCCCCTTCTTTCCCACCCTGCTTATGAAAAACAAATACGCCGAGTGTCTGCATTCAACAGTTAACATTACAGGAAAATATTATCCCGATCTAAGCCAGACAAAGAAATAACAATTACTACGATGGGAATGTTTACGCTAAATACGTTCTGTACGGATGTATGTGATTCGTATTGGTTGTAAACAGCTTTTGTAGGCGACTGCAGCCTTTGTCACAGACAGTGACCATCGCTGTCTTGCTGGCCCTTCTCAATACAAAACACCCTATTAAAGCCACACGATGTCCCCCGAATTGAGCGTGGCCACGAGAGACGGCTGCTGCCGAACCGTGGAGCACGCGTTATACATTTAAAGTCACTTAACATTCGGGACCAATTAGAAATTACTGATGATTTGTAAAGAAAATCGGCTGACGGTGGTTCATGTGTTTACAGGTCAGGATTTTTGTATGAAATGTGAGGAGGAAACCAGTCAAAGTACTTTTGCAAGGAAAACATCTGTGACCTTAATGTTTCTATATGGCTTCTGGAATAAACAGGAGTTATTTTACCTTAGTGACGCTGGTCCAGCTACTCCACAACATTCCTTATTTATTTGCCTTTTCCTCTAGTGTCAGTTTATAGGTTTATAGCGTATTTCGATAGCATTAAATAGACCTTGCACAGATTGTGGGAGTTAAAGGCCAACAAGCGTTATGCTCTCAGGACTTTGTTGTTTCTTCCCATGTTTTTATGGGTGTCAATCCCGCAGCCCTTATTGTAGTTATCATTAATCTTTCCTGTACTGTATTACATTTATTCGGGAATAGTTTGAAACACCAGGCTGCATTTTTAAGGTGCCTTAAACTGAACTCTAAAGCGAGGTCTCGATCTCTAAAGCCTAAGTGATCAGGCTAATGCTATTTTTAATTTCCAAGCTTTTCTGTGAATTGCGCACGCAAATAACGCATATAAGCAAGTTTGTGCACAGACCGTGGTTTGATATGGATGATCACACGCTGGCTACGAACGCAACAGGTCTCATTTCAACAGCTGCTTTTTAAACGTGGTTCTGCCCTCCGAAATCTAAGAACGCGTGAATTGGCGATTTCTAATACATCTGTACTAGAAATTCTGTGCAATAATTACGGTATTTCACAATGATTGCAATTAAAGATACGGTTTATGCACCTGAAAAGGCTTACAGAACTAGGCGACTGTAACTCCAGTCAGTCAGAAAGGGAATGGCAGGACTCTTAATAGTCTGTATTAGGTAGCTGTAAGTGAATATACTTTATGGTGGGAAGTCAAACAGAAAGATGCTGCCTAATGGTGATAGTTATTGTAAACATTCTCACCTTTCCCTTCCACAAACTAAAACAAAATAAAACAGCCATAAAGTGCTCTGGAAGGCTAAATAACCCCGAAGTGCAGAGTGGGACTGAGAAACCTGCTCCCATATTTTCCCCATCTTAAATATAAGAGAAAAAAAAAAAGAAAATCAGAAGACTTGCTTGTCTTTAGTATCTGTCAAAATTTCAAAATAATTAAGTGATGAGTTTGCAGAGTTCGCATAGAGCGTGGCTTTCGAGCAACCTACTAAATTAACTATTTGGTTCTACGGCAAGGTTTATTTATTTCCTGTATACCGCATGCAAATACTAAAAGCATCCTCAAATAGCGATGTATGTACCAGCCGCCTAAGAATCACAGCACTACTTGTCAAACCCATGCATTTCACACTCACGAGCTACTCCCCTGCTAAAACACCCAAGAACAGTTGTTAAAATAACTTTCTAGTTGGCAGCAAGTTGCTTTTGAAGCATTCAGTGGTCACGCTTGCAGACTTTTTCTATAACCACAAAAGGTAGCAAATGTTAAGTGAAAAGATGAGGTTCCCCAGCAGTAACTTGGTTTCAAACAGTGAGGGCTTTAACCAAAACCAAACCTGTCACCTCTCGGTCGGGAAGGGATCGGTGCTAAGACTGCAAGAGCTGGTAACACCCCAACAAAGCCCGTTTACTATAACCCAATAAGGATTCACAATTAAACAGGGGTTACTGGAGCAGGGCTGGGCTGAAAAGCGCTTCTTACTCTTCGGACTTTTGCTGTGCGTAACTATCTTCTCTGTTTTCTTCCGTGAGAACAGCTTTTACATCTGTGCTTTTTATTTCCGTGTGCGAAGACGATTCACCTTCCGGCTGCTCTGCACCCTCCCCAGCCTGCGGATCTCCCGGGACCTCTGCGGCGCCCACCTCGCCCCGCTCCGGCACCCGAGAAACCGGCACGTCCCGCAGTCCCGTTCTTGGGTTTTCTGTATCCAAAACGGGCACTTGCATCGCGTCTCCATTTTCAGCGGGATCACGCAGAAAGCTCTCAGTCCCCACCTCCGCCAGCACGGCGTGGCTACCGCCCACTCCTCTTTCCTCCCCGTCTAATCTTTCGCCTGCAGACCCGTTTTCGGTGTGTTCCTCTGGCTGCGATCGATCGTTTTTGCAGCTTTCCATACCTGTGTAGCAAACGCTCTGCTTGACTTCCACCCCTGCTGTATCTGAGTTTTCCACCTGAGCTTGTGCTGCATCGCAGGCCCCCTCGGACTCATTCACTAAATCCATACCATCCGTTCCCAAACAAGACGGAGATGGTTGGTCCTCCTTGAACTCCAAGCATTCCGCTGCACCTGTATTCACCATCGTCTGGCTCACCTGAATTCCTGCCACAGCCATTTCGCTCGTCTCATCGTCCCCTTTATAGTGCTCCTGCAACTTCGATATCTCACCTTCACAAATCTCCTTTATGTTCTCAGCTGGAGTATCCGCTGGTATCTCAACTGTTACTGTCAGCAAACTCCTTATCTCATTCACATCATCAGGGGATTTACAACTCTCTTCTTCTGACTTGCTTTCTTTTTCAGGATTAGCCTCAAGCCCTCCTTTCCCTGTGTTTTCATCCTGGGAAATAACCCTTGTCTCAGTACTCGCTTCTTGGTCGTTGCTTTCTTTTTTACTATCCTCCTCAAACTCTCTTCCTACCGCATTTTCACTCTGAGATAATCTTTCCGTCATTTCTTCTTCTACCTTGACTTTCTTCTCAGCATTCCCTACAATCCCTGCTTCTGCTGCATTATTATGTGGGGAAGCCGGCTCTATCTCAGAACCTTCTTCCTGTGCTTTGCTTTCTTTTTCAGTGCCACGGAAAAACGCAGCATCCGTTGCCGTTCGGCTCTCAGAAGTGACCTTCTCTTCCACTTCTTCATGTACCTGAAGTTCTTGTTTAGAGCCGGCTCCAAAATCTTGCACTGCAGCTTCAGGCCCAAAAGCTACTTTTCCCTCCACAACTTCTTGTGTCTCGAGTTCTTTCTCAGCGCTCACTACACCCTCTGATTTCCCCGTGTCCGCGCTCTCCAACGTGCTTTTTTTGTCTTGTTTTGGAAGGGCAGCTGAGCGGGACTCCTGTTTTCCGCCAGCGTCTGTAACAACCGCTTCTTCCCTTTCGCTCACCTGATCACCGGCTGCGCCAACAGAACCGACCGCCTCTTTGTCTGATGGCTTCCTATCATCAGCATCCTTCTCCCAAGAAATCTTTCCTGTCACGACGAGCGTTTCGTCACTCTGGGTGTCGGTGTCCGACACCTCGGCTCGGGCGGCGGACGGTTTCTTGGCGGGAGTGGTTTGTGCCGATCCCGAAGGTGTCTTCAGGTCTGTTAAGCTGGACACGCTTTCACAGGGCAAATTCAAGTTGTCTTCAAAGAGGTTGTGCTTCTTCATGATGGCAGCTTCTTTTATCACTAAATAAAACAGAAAGATCAAACTGCTTTGGAAAGACTGACAGAGATACAGAGTTTTCCTGAGTTCCTAACGTACATTTTGATATTACAACAGCAAATTTCGTCTTCAACTTGCTTCCAGTCTACATTTCTTTTCTGTGGGTGAGGATTTTATCTCTTTTGAATAATGGAACTTCAATATTGACCTAAGCGTTGCTGTATTAGAAAACTACCCATGGACCCGCAACAGACAAAAGTAGTTTCAATGTGGAAGTATTTACATTGAATATAAGAATAAAAGTGTGCTCATTAATTACTTTGTTGATATTTATGAACAGGAGTGCCAAAGAGGGTCTGTTAAAAGTTACTGTGCAATACATATGCTTGTCTTCTATCTGGGGTATCGACAGACCGATCCAGAGAGATACAAGTCTTTTATCTGTCTATATACACCATCAAGAATAGTTTGGTTTTCTGACACAAAAGCAGAGAGATCTGCAGGGAGTACCGCACTGGCATCAGTGATGTACTGCAAACTGCATCCAGCAGCCCATTTCATTTTTTGGTAATTCATTTTTGCTACCATTAGATATCACCGAGTCTTTGCAAATAAGAGCATCCTTTCACTCCTTGGCCCACAGAATCAAGATAAAATGAAGCAGGCGTAATTACATTTTGTTGCAAATGCGCCGAGCTTTGAGTTTGCCAAGTTTAGTGAAGCTGCCCCATAACTGAGATTTTAGGGCTCGCCACACATCTCTAGTGAGCTTCCCAGGGCTCCGGGAAGCTCTGAAGCAAGAGCTCATGGGCCAACAGCTGAAATGTTGTTACTGTCACCTCAAGAATGTTCTCACCTTTCAGGGTTTCCTCCAGCAGCGTCTGATATAAAATCTCTTCATACACATTCTCTACTTGGATCACGCTAGTGTAGTCAGCAAATATATACTGCTCGTATTTCTGCAGCTCCTGTGCAGATAGAGAAGAAAGGAATGGACATGTAAAAAATGAGAGATTCGGAGAATCCTGCTTCAACAGCGCACCTTGGAGATGCCATCCAGCAGGTCTTGCAATGCCCCTTGCTGCCTCTTCAACTATTTGGACTACGACTAAACGAACTACGTACGTTTGCCATTAATTATGCACTTATCAAGTATCCTTGCACTACAGGTCATTGTCATCTGCATACAATAAACCATTCCACAATAACAGCTGGTGAGGAAACGCCTCATTGTTTGCCCAAGGAGGCAAACCCATGGCAAGCAGGGGAGAGACAGGGCTAGGTTTTGTTTGTCTAATAGGTGTGGAACATTTTCACCTTACTGATTTACATGCAACAGGCTGTGTAGACAACAACTGAGTCATTGTCACTAAGCAGCTGCTTGGTGGCCTATAAAGAGCAAATTAAGTGACCTCTGCCCACTTCTAGAAGAGGTGCCTACACGCAAACATCAGGACATTTTCAAGCAAAAGGTCACGGCACGTCAGCCACGCCGCACATTCGCTTCTCGAGCCGGCTGCTTGTTTCTGCAGAGGCGCAAATGCAAAAGGCAGGTGGGAAACCCAACCAAAAGGGCTTGCGGGAAGTTTGTGCCATCGCTGCTTCCTCCAGCCGGTGCGGCAGAGACACAGGCTGGGAACATGTATTCAAGGTGACGAAATGCTTGTCCCTGTGCGTAGGCACCATGTCTTGAAGGTGCTGCTGACACTCTACAAGACACTATTATTTTGGGGATTGTAAAGAAAGTAGAGTGACATACAGAAGAGAGTAATTTTAAATATATTTTTGAAAGCTGCAGGTTTGAATAGTTCATACCCAAAGACTCCCAAGTGTAACTTGGGAAAAGACTTGGGTTTAAACTCAGTTTTGCAACTGAAACAAGCTGGAGAGCATCAGCAAGAGCAGCACACCATGAGCAAGAAATTACTGCCTCCTGGAACTGATGAACTTGAAGCAAAAGTGCAGAGAGGCCGGGATGGTGTAGCGCAGTCATCTCTCAGCAGGTACAGTGAAAATGCAAGAGGATACGCATGGGCTTCAAGAAGGGTACAGACTATTTCGAGGCAAGGTGAACAGCATTCCAGACGGTCCCTGATGTAGCCAGACTGGTAACATCTCCACGAAACACCGGTAGCCACTTTTGCTGAGTACAAACCCACCCATATGATTAAGGGTAACAGAGAATGTCTCTGTGGTTTGTTTCCTGATTGTTGACACAATTAATTCCATTTTAAATGACTGAAAGTAGCATCTAGCTTTGAAAGAGGTTGCCAGCAGAAGTTTTGGGGTTCTGCTGGAAAGTACCCTCTCTCACAGACTGAATTCCACCCTCTTTTTCTTTTTCTAATCACAGAAACCTACTGGTTTGCACGTTGAAGCCAGCGTCTTCTGCATTGTGGGCAAAGTAATTTGCACCAGCGCTTCTTGAAATATCTTCTTCCGGATAGTGCTGCTGTCATAATCGTATTGCTGTCGAAAGAGACAAAAAGAGAAACAAGCCCAAACGTGTTTGGGGTTATTAATCGTTCATCGGAGTAACCGGTTCTTGGTAACCTGTATAGGAGGAACTGGTTCTTGTCAACCTGTAACTGGAGACAGGTGAATCCCGAAAGATACCACATCACGGGCACGCTCAGGGGGTTGAATGCCCACGCAGGTTATTTCAGCTTTTAGAAAAATTCCCTAAAATGGTTTTCTGGGATCTCTTTCTCTTCATTTTTTTTATTACATGGGTGAGAAACAGCCCCCTGATTGCGCTCTCCAGGTATTTCAGCACTGCCTGTGCCGAGAGTAACGAATTCTAGAGGCAGGCTAAATATCAAGCTAACAAGCATTATTTACCCAGCACCATCTCCAGTTGATTTAAATGCAGTTAAAAGGACTGCATGTGTAAATAAATACTTCCACAAGTGTCTGCCCAAAACTAGGTTTTACCCCCCAAATGAGTAGCTTTGTTAAGCACCACCACATCATTATTTCCAGCTGGACGGTAAGAGATATCTTCTTTCATATAAATAAATTCATGTAAAATATATTCTCCGTTTCCAAAAAGGCAGAACCCCAGGTCTTGCTGTGCAAAGGCTGCAATATTATATTTACCTTTAGTACTCTCAGCTTGACTTTTTCAATGGTCGTTGCAACTTTGGCTGAGTCTGCCTGGCGACTTGGAGAGAACAACTGCTCGAAAGTATAAACCGCATTGGCCATCAGCTACAAAAAAATAATTAAACACGTATCAAAGACAAATAACATCAGATTCTTGCAAGCATAAGGAAGCATGATAGATGTAACCAGTAACTTAAATTGTATTTTTGAGAAGGTGAAACAGAGAACAATGGGCCTAAAATCCATAAATATTTCAAGTACTTTAAATGATTGTGGAAGGGAAGGAAAAGCCTTATTTAGTTTGGATTGCAACACTCCGTTTTGGAATGGGAAACCAAAATAGAAGATCACCTAAAGCAAGAGAATAAGGTAATGAAACTACCCCAACTAACATGCTATATTGTCCAAAAATTCCCTGCAGTAATTCAGTTCTCTCCAGGCTAACAGGCACAGAAATGTTGCAATTAATATAGAAAAATAAGCCTCAGAGTCGTTATTATGCCATCACAGCTTTCTCGTATAGATTTAATTTCATGTCACCATCCAAACTGTTGGTGACAAAGACAGAAAGTAGAATTGATCACCTGTATATCAGGGTCACAGACAAAACTCATTATCCCCAATAAGGCAACTCACACTGACTCCTACCAGCTTCTGGTGGTCTTAATAATTAATACTGCAGATAATTTTTTAAAAACTAATTAATCAGCAGCTTTCCTTATAATAAAAATAATTCCAATTTTTATTTGAGGCAAATGATAATTTGGCGTAGCTCTGGCAACGTCACTAAAGCTGCTTTATCAATGTGAGCCGAGCGTTGTGCTCCCGAATTTCCTGAAACTGGCCACTAGAGGATGCCAGGTTCCCAAGCCGAGAATCCTGTTCCCCCCCAGCTGGATAAACCCAACACTTCTTTTAGATGAACACAGACATTTGACCTTATTCGTTAATAAAACAAATGTCCACGGACACAAGGTGAAACTACTCACTACCTGCCTTTTAAAGAGAGAGAAGCAATAACAGCAGTTTTAGATACCAGCCTTTTAAAGACAGAGAAGCGATAAAAGCAGTTTTAAAACAACTTGTGCTTTACTTTGACATATTTATTGTGAATTTTGACTCCTGTTCAGACAAAAAAAACCCCACTTGGTTTCTATGGGATGTATTTTCTGTCCGCTTCTCTGTCTTGACTCATGGTCTTCGCTTACGGACAGACATTTTATTGGCAGCATTTTGGAATGGTCGCCCCTAAAGACCCAGACATGAAATCAGAATCTGATTTCTGAATAATTCTTTGGCTGCTCATCACGGGGCTGTATTTAGAAGAGCTGCTTTTAGGAAAACCCCATCCCAGCACTGTGTAAGAGACTCGCTTTCCATATTCACAGCTCCCACTCCACAGAACTGGACGAGCTCCATTTCACAAGATTACCAATTAGATTATTTAAGTTTCTCAGCTACGGATTAAAATCACAGGATTCATAGAGCTACAAGGCCAAATCTGCCTTGTGATTTGGCAATCAAAAGAAGCCCGCTGGCCAGCTCCTCATGGATTTCTGGCCAGGCATCCAGAAGAAATAAAAGCAAAGCAAAATTATAGCTTATACCAATGCACACTAGGGGAAAAAGAGGTGGAGTTCCTTTTGTATCTGAAATGATGTAGTCGCTTCAACCGTTCCCATGAGAAGCTGGTTAAAGCACCTACATGCAGCTCCATCCTGAGACGTCGCTTGTGTCTGCGTAATTGCCACTTTCTAACGTTAATTGCCTTGCTTCATATTCATGAGAAAATAAACTACCAAGGAGGAGATGTTCCATTTTGATAAAATATATTTAAGAACGTTCCTGAAAAATCAACCCTTGAGAATGGAGATCAGGTTGGTTTGAGCCACCCCGTTGGTACAAGTACAACTTTCTCGGGTGCTGAGACACTCAGAATTCAGCATGTGAACGTTCAGGGGAAGAGATGATCCATCCAAAGTTGTTGTGCCCTACTGAAAGACTCACACACATGCAATCCCACAGATAAAAATGTGAAACAGCTCCTAGCTGTGATTTTCTTAGGTTTTGTTATCTGTGTGTTGATTGAGAGATATTCTGAGACTCTCAAGTAGCTTTTTATCAAGATTATCTTGAAGCAGATTAAGGACAGACCTAACCTGTTCTCCCAGGAGAAAAAGCTGGAGCTTACAGTACCTCTTGCATGAAGTTCTGCGTCCTCTGAATCACAAAATCAATGTGATAGACCTTGAAGCGGCTCTTGAGGTCTTGAAGGAGCTCGTGGAGGAGGTTCACTTTCAGATAGCAGGGCTCCATTTTCACAGAGTCGAACGGCAGGTTCAGAAGCTGATCCACACTCTGCGTTCCAGTGGAGGAAGAACCGGTTTTAAGAGAAAGCAACCACGGGCGAATATTTAATAAAGTAACAGCGGTTCTCAAACAAATTCTGATATCTGCATTCTAGCTGCACAAATACTTCAAGACTTTCTAAATGACAAAACCAAGCGCTAACATCCCGCCACCTGGGAAAGCAAATACTGCTTGTCCTTGTACAAATGCAAAAGGCTCCAGGTATGTTTTTGTCTTACCTCCTTGAGCCTCGTGATATCATTTGTCTTCTGGAAGTCCTGGATGATTGCGTTAACTTCTTTATCAAAAAGCGAGCGGACTTCAGCGAATCCAGAACTCACCGGCCCCATGAGCTCCTCCAATATGGATGCGAGAAATGGCTGGATGTTTTCTGTGCAGCACTTCTGGGCAGGCTCAGAAACGGTGCCTGGAGAGCCAGACGAGACAACGGTTGCATGTAGACTACTAGAGTGAAAAAACTCATCCGATCTACTTCACAATGAATTAGACAACTCTATTTTTCCCTGGAGTCACACCCCTGCGAAGATGATGAGGGTGATGAAAGGAGAGATTGTAGTTTTAGGAGTCACAAGGTTTGCACAGAGCCTGGCCACAGCAACTCGATAAGGAATTATCTAAACTTGGTATTCTATAGTTCACTGAAAACATCTTCGTCTGCTCTGTGACAATATCAACAGAACGGCTCCTAAATTATCAGCTGTTATTTATTTGCTAGCTTAAGCAACATCACTTAATGTTTTTCCCGCTTTTTACACTCACTTTTATATTCATAGCAAAATTAAAATGACTTCACATCACTTTACAACCACCTACGAACCCCTTTGGATTAAATATTCTGTGGTGGCCTACGAATTTGCCACAAAACCAGAACCTCTTTTTGTGGCACATCCCTAGATATCAGGTCAAAACCACTACACTTTTGACCATGCTCATGCGACGTGTATCTTCATTACCTATGGCTGTATGAAAATGAAAGCAGAATGAGCAACTCTAATCAGGATACTCAAAACCCATCAGCTCCAGCTCCAACTTGAGCCTCTGTATTTTCACAGGCACAGCAGCCACAGGTGTCAGATCCCATCAAAGGCAACAGGGGCTCAAAGCATTTGTTTTCTGAAAATTCGTGTCTCCAGTTGGATTTTTCAAAACACATGAGGATTTCAAAACAATGACATCTGGCAATTGGAGCAACACAAGGGGAAGCATTAAAAGAATTGCTCCAAAACACAGCTGTTCCTCCACAAACCTTTGATTTTTCCAGCTAAGAAGTTCTTGCAGTTCAGAATCTGATCCATGTCTGAGCGAATGGTGCCTTCAAGAGTTTTTGCAAAATCTCTGCATTCTTCTTTCAAGGTACTTAATCCTTCCGACACCTCCTGCTGGACTAGGCCATAAGTTTCTTCTACGATCTAAACCCAAATTAAATTAAGAAACATAAATCAGATTCAGCACACACAAACAACTGCTATGAGAAACAACTACTCTGCAAGTACTTACGCCAAACCAGGCCCGCTTCCTATCATTCCTCTTCCCTTTCATTTTGGGCAGGATCATTGTCTGAAGGTTAGGCAGGAGTTCCTCCATCACAAGGTTGCTCAAGATCTATACGGTCAGAAGATTAAAATGACGTGTTCACACATTGTTCTTCCTCTGGAAACTGAGCACTCGCATGACAGAATGATGTGTAAATGTAGGCAACCCCTAATATACAATGGCTTCACAAATATACAATGGCTTCACAAACACACAATGGCTTCACAAACACACAATGGCTTCACAAACACACAATGGCTTCACAAACACACAATGGCTTCACAAACACACAATGGCTTCACAAACACACAATGGCTTCGCCATCCCAGTTGCCAGGAGGATTGCATTTTAAATATCAGGTATGCCTGAGGGAAACCCAATGCATTTCATCTGAAGCTTTTTCCACTGCAAGCCTTTGAGAGACCACACAACCATTGACAACAGAGGAATTAAGATGCTGAACTAAGATGCCCATTCAATTTTTCTGCACGCTATTATGAAATTGCCATGTGAAAACCAATGGAGTTAAAAATATTCATATCAATTGAATATCTAGTTCAAAAACATCTGAAAAGTTGGTTTGCTGACTGCTCCTTCCCCAAACTGACCTTGTTCTGGGACATTCACACGCTCCCAGAGGAGGTATCATCAAGGAGAAATTGTTTAGAGAGTCATCAGACAAAGGATGCTTCTAATAGGAAGATAATTGGCCAAAAAGATAAATGTATGACCGGACCAATGTAGATCTCTGGCACTTTTTCAAGTGAGCACCAACTTCACAATTCAAACAAGAAAAGAA
Source organism: Columba livia (assembly GCF_036013475.1). Lineage (NCBI taxonomy): Eukaryota > Metazoa > Chordata > Aves > Columbiformes > Columbidae > Columba > Columba livia. The sequence continues at coordinate 30,924,922 of NC_088609.1, forward strand.
GGAAATCCCAGGAATGACAGGATATAGGACAAAAACTGAATTGAGAAACATGGGTAATCTGTGCATCAAATAATTCTAGTCTGATTTTTTTTTTTCAAAAATGTGTAACATGACCCAAAAGATTCATTAGATCCAGCTCAATCCCGAGGGATAAAAAGGGATAAAAGAAATGACTGTTGGAGTTTGTGAAAAACTTTTCAAGCAACTACTTTTGTCGCTAAAATACAACTATACTGGCCTAAAACCAGTAAAACTTTCATATTGTAGAATCCATATATGTTAAAGTCTCCTCCAAACACCTCCAGATTCTTGAACAACAAACATATATGAAACATAGAACCTAAGAAGATATTCTGTGACAAAGGTGCACCCAGAAGAAAGAAAGGGGGAAGAAAAGTGTGGAAGGGACTTCTACGCATCAAGTTTGTGATTTAATGTAGCGAAACTGAGGGAGAAGTATCATTGCCTCATTTTTGATTAATTCTGAACTGTCAGTCTATCATTGCTGTGTTTTTCTAAATTAACACCATTCTTCCTCAAGAACGTTTTCACCTTGAAACAGGGTTCCATAGTTGCAGAAGAGACGCATCACCCTCTCTGATCCCAGCATCCAACTGGCAATTGGGTCTTGTGGCTGGTTCTAATTAGAAAGAAAAGCCATCAGATTGGCGATACAGATGATACCAATTTGGGGGAGCGGTCAATACGGCGGTAGGCAAGGCTGCTATTCAGAGGGACCAAGATGGGCTGAAGAAATGGGGGAACAAAAACCTCATGGAGTTCAGCAAAAGCAAACGCACAGTCCAACATCCGGGACGGAACAATCTTGTGCACCAGAACAGGCTGGAAAGCTGTTCTGCAGAAAAGGTCTTGCACAGGCTGAGGGAGATGTTCAGCCTGGAGAAGAGAAGCTCCAGGAGACCTTAGTGCGGCCTTTCTGTACTTAAAAGAGGCCGATAAGAAAGATGGGGACAGACTTTTGAGCAGGGCCTGTTGTGACAGGACAAGGGGTGATGGGTTTAAACTAAAGGAGGGAGATTCAGGCTGGACATGAGGAAGGAATGGTTGGCCCTGAGTGTGGTGAGAGCCTGGCCCAGGTTGGCCAGAGAGGTGGTGGCTGAACCATCCCTGGAGACATCCCAGGCCAGGCTGGACGGGGCTCTGAGCAACCTGAGCTGGTGAAGATGTCCCTGCTAATGGCAGGGGGGACCTGGGGGAGCTGGGAAGGGCCCTTCAACCCAAATCATTCTGTGATTCTAAGAAATTCGCCATCAGTCTGCAGGACGCCCTCGCAGCAAAGGGCTAGAGAACACCGAGGGAGGAGAACGTTCCCCTCTCTTCAGCACTTGTCACATGGCATCTGGAGCGGTGTCCGGTTTTGGGCTCTCCAGTACAAGATAGATCTTGACACACTGGAGTGAGGCCAGCAGAGGCCACTAAGGTGGTCAAGAGATAGAGCACATGAAGTGTGAGGTGCAGGGAACAAGATTTGCTCATCCTTAAGAAGATACGGCTCAGGGGAGACCTTATGGCTGTCTACAACCACATAATGGAGGATGTTGGGCAGACAGAGCCAGACTTTTATTGGAAATGCACAGGGAACGGAAGAAGGTGATGGCTACAAGTAGCAAAAAGGGAACTATTAATCAGATATTAATAAATATTTTTCACCGTGAGGGCAGTCATGCAATTTTCAGCCTTGGATATCTTCAGATCTCAGCTGCACAAAGCCCTAAAGCTGGCTCTGCTTTGAACGGGGGCTTGGGCCAGATAACCTCCAGAGATCCCCTTTTATCTAACTGCTCTCTGTTTCTGTGGCTCTCTTGATAGCATCACCCAGCTTTGTACAGAAGAAGCATCAAAGTCTGGCTTCTTCGATACAGAAAGAAAGAAACAGTGTGAGACCGATTCCTGGTTTCATTCACTGGCACCTATTTCAGCATTTTTCCTCAGAATCACCCGCTGGCAATAAATACACAGAGTTACAGGCACACATCTGATTTTGAGAGTCTGGGGTTTTATCTCTTTTTTGTTTTTTTAATTTTTAGAGAGTGTATCTCTGGCCTGAGAAAGCTGCAAGACCTCTCTTCCTCCTGCACTTTCTTCTTGCTGTTGGCCAAAAAGGTGAATGATGCAAACAGAGGGAGGCAGTTCATGGTGGCACCTGCCCTGTTTCTATTTCCGTGTGATCTCAGGTCTCTGAACACGTCTCCTCCGGAGGCATCTACCAGTGTTGGGGATATGTGCTAGATTCTTGAATTTCTCTACTTAAAAGCATGTCTGTTTTGAACTATTTAGTATTTGTTTCAGTCATTAGTCATCCTCAAGCTTCAGAGGAGGGAGGGAGATCTTGTATTTCTGGACAAGGTCGTTTTCTGTTCACAGACCTTGCCCAGGTGTATTTGCACTGGCCCACAGTTACAGATGCGCAGCTGCCAATTTATGACAACACAGGCAACACTATGGTGCATGTGCTGTACAGAACGGCACATAAACCTTTCATCAAGGTGTTTTATCTGCCGTAACAGCACATAAGAGGTTGTCCACACCTCTTGAAAGCTCTGAAGTGCAGTGGATGCCCTGCAAATCACGGAGAGACACAGTAACCCTTCAAAAAAGCAGACAAAATGCATCTTAAGGTTCTGTACATTTCTCCTTTGCTCTGGGAAAAGGATTGCTAGCTTGCTCCGCAGTTCCAGTAAAGCCTCATAAAGTACACAATCCTCCTGCCCCTCCAGTGGGGCTGGAACAGAGGTTTTGCTATGTGATGCATATTTGAACCTGGCTCTTTTTCTCGCTTCAGCAACAGCCCAGCACGGTCCTCATTCAAGAATCAGCGCTGAGCCAACACAAGGTACAAAACCACTGCTCAGCTTTACATTTTCATCACGCTTGGAGTGCCGGTGCTTTCCAACATTCAAGCCCACGCGCGTGGGTTTTCGTCACGGACCAACAGCACAACAGGATAAACAGCAGGAATTTAGGCTCTGAAGTGCACACCATGCAGCGCAAAACAGAGCAGCTCCTGTGCATGAGAATATAACACACAATACCCTACTTATTAATACACCTAAGAACATGCAAAGCCCTATTACCGTTTAATGTAACTTAAGTTCTTATAGATCATGTCACAGCACCACTCAAATTCAGCTACACTGACTCAAATACCAGTCAAAAATGATGGACTAATTCAGGTCCCAAACTTAGGAGCCACTTAAAAACATCTCATGAATCACCCAAACTAGAGCAGCACAGACCAAACAATAAATGTGACAATGGATCAAATACATTCTGAAGCATACATGCACTCTGGTAACGTCTTTAGGAATGCTGGATTGGCTTTATATTTCGGTACTGTAGAGGTTTGGGGTTTTTAATCCCTTATGCAGTAATACTTGATTTACCAGTATGTTATTCTACATGCATGTTGTACTGATCGATGGAGTTCTGTGAGTATAATGAGTGTGCTGCAGTGCCCTCACTATGTGGTTGTGCTGTTTGTAACAAGCGTTGCCAAAAATTGCCTGGTTTTAACCCTGAATTCCAGCACTTAACCTACAGAAACACCACCTACAATTAAATTCATCCTTCATTAGCGACAAAGCATTAAAAATTAGAAAGAACAAAAGCAGGAAAAGGAACTTTTATGACACAAAAAAGATTCAGAAGGTCTTCGGTTGAGTGACTGGGTACTTGCTGATGTTACATCCATGTTGCAGTACCCAGGCAGAACTGCATGAGCTAATGCTGCGGAGATGCTGTTGTTATAAATGAATGCCGGGAATATATTTATTGGCATTCTGCAGAGATTTTTACAGCAACAAATTGCAACTTGCTTGTTCCAAACCACTCACTTAGCTTGGATATCTGCCTAAAATAATTATTACATTTGGTCAAAGCGGGCATGAGAACACACTATACTTACAGAATGAATTATTACTAAGAAGATAATAGCATAACTAGTCTGGATGTCTTCTGATTACAGTTCTCTTGAGGTATATGGGTTATGAGTAAGCAGTTGGCAAGCAATAGGAAATATAAAACATAAAGTGAAACTAACACTATAATAGCTCCATAACTTGAGGGAGGAGGGGAGAAGAGAAAATCCCTCGCTCCATCCACTGGAAGGATGGGACTCCTTATACTAAGGAATTTATTATCAGGAAACTTAAATCCCTGACATTTGAAAAGACACTGTTTACAGATTCTTCTCCAGTCGCTACATTTTTCAGCATTTCAAAGGTAGACTTCTCCTAAAAGAATAAACTGGTTTCTTAAAACAAAACCCTGGATCCTGAACTCCCCATCAGGCTTTTTTTCCATTTTCCCAAAGGAAAGGCAGATTTCATGAAGGAAAACACCCAGCAGCTGGTACTACAGTAAATATTTACTGCTGAGTGCTCAGCGCTTTGGGAAGAAAAAATTATAAATCAGGGCCTAAATAATGTCTGAATTGCACTAAAAGACATCTGGAGCGACACCGAGGCATCAGTGGAGTTACTTCAGCCCCCGTCAGCACCGCAAAGCTGCTCACTCAGGTGCCCAAATATGCAGCCAGACCCTGCACTTAGCATCTCACCTCTGAAGAACTGAAGTTCATACATTTGGGGGTCTAAGTGTGACTGTTACTACGCAAGACTCTGTTTCAGAAGCCTGGCACAAGAAGCAGGTCCGCTAGTTTATCCAGTCAAGACTAAAAGCTTCAAACCCAAAGAATGGGGAAAAGCAAAATGAAGAGATTCTTCAACATTTATGTTTAGTTGCTACTCTGTTCTTTGTAAAGCCCGGTCTCCTATGATGGCATCTGGAGGCATTAGAGGACAAGCAATGGGAAACTGTTGTGTCTAGTAACAAAAGTAACAGCGACAGAAGGAAAAGATCTCTCTTACCTGTAAATCAGCCGTCATAGAAGACAGAAAAACAGGGGACAGCCCAACGCGGCTGCCACACGAACTGTGGGTTCTGAGTTTGGTGTGTATTGATCGCACTGATTTACCAAAACTATGAACAGCAGCAAATGTGGTAGTGGGATGTTAGCAAGTGCCTTGTTTCAGACACAGCATTTACGTGCCACTTGACCCCATGGCATAAAATTAAAGTAGACATAAGAGCTTTCTGTGGAAATGTGGCCACCCCTACATTCCAGCACAACACAACATCTCTAGTTCACAGTACACTTTCTTTCTCTTCCTAGCAAAAAAATCCAAAATAGGGTTTATTAAAAAAAGAGTTATCACTTACATATCGGTAAGAAGTACCTTGAAATCTTGGGTATTTCTACCTACTAGATTTCCTTTTAAAAATGCCATTTTTTCCCAGGAGGCTTTACGACCTTCACTGTCCTCAGAGCTGCCATACCCAAAGCCCCAAAAAATCAGGAAGATATTCTTTTACCTCTTTTTCATTGCCAGTGATCATTTCCCATGTCCCATAGTGGCCTTTCTCCTGCCGGAAGAACTGAATGGCTTCTAAGAACGCCTCGACTTCATACGTGGTCTGCTTGAGAAAATCTAAGGAGAACGAAAAGTAACACAAAGGAGTTACCCATAAATAACCTTTAAAAAATAACCAGCCTTTTGTGACCCTTTTTCCTGTTCCATGTGCATGTAGCAGTAATAGTTTTAAATAATTTACTAAACCTGAACGTATGAAGACCTTGGGCTTTCATTTAAGATTTAGAAGCGTCATGTTGAACTATCACATTGCACATATGAACTATCACTAAGTTGGTAAGTTAAACCAACACCAGCAAATGTTAATATGGATCACAGGATGAGGATGAGGATGACTTTGACTAGGCAGTCATTAAAATAGCAAAGCTCAGCCCTTGCCTTTATGCCTATGAGCAATGTAAGATGGTACATGGGAAGACTTTGACAGCACGTACCAGGGCCAAGAGCTGGGACCTCCTGCTTCTTTAATTTAAGATAAAAATTAAGAATTTAAGATAATGATAGCCAGCTGATTGCGGCATGTCGTAAACTGCTAAACCCTGAGTTAACGCTCCCCAATAACCTTTTATCTCCCTTGTTTTATTAAGGAGTCGATGATCAAGATGATTTTTCACGGACGTACAATAAAACAGACCTGGATAAAATAAGTAATGTGCTCATACCAGTTAAGCACAAAGACTTCAGGCAAAATCGTGCTGCTTTCCCTAAATATTTCAGGAATGTTTAAGCACAGCTCTGGAGTATCTGGTTATCATCCACGGCTACTGCTGCTAGACGGTGGCTCTTCCCACAAACAACGTGGTAGCCTGGGGACACTCTTGTACAAATGAAACCGCAGCATGGAAAAACCTGCAAAGTGGCTGAGCTCGTTTGCTCTCACCAATTCTGGATAACCAGTCCGGCAACAGAAATTACATTGCAGGCAATGTGTTCTGCGCGAGGCTTTCAAGAAGGTTACAGCAGACATTCTCCTTCGCATGAGAGCGCACAAAAATCCAGCTAATGTAGACCAGTTTGTCATGATCTGTGCCTCAAAATGTGGAAAAGCTCCCTAGAGCAATCAGGATTGACAAACCTCAGTAAGGAAAAACACCACTGACATACTTGTGGAACTCAAGTGCTGTGTCTTTGCTGTGAAACAGAGGTTATTGTGAGGATTATTATCTTAAGGGAAAAACAAAGCCACAATGGTTTATCGTCCTCTCCTCAAGGCCTTGATCAGCTGAAGTCCTGTTGTGCAAATTAGGAAGAAAGGAGGGAAGAGGAATGTTAATTCTCTCAAAGGTAAGCACGCTGCTAAAGACACTGGTATGTATAAACAGTTGTTATGTGAAGAGTCAGAGGGTAAGTTCTCAAGCCTTGCCTGTCGAGCAAGACACTTCTTTAGGCTTGTTCATGAAACTTCTGAAGAGAGAAGCTTCGTAGGAGGCTTGCATACACGCCAAAGGCAATACAGGGATTATACAAACTATGGGAAAGACGAAGGATTAACACTACAGTCATGCCTGAAATGTTTCCTCCATGCACTTTACACAAAAACGAAAGCTACAGAAACCTACCATTAATTTAATCAATGCTTCACCATGCCTACTGCTTGAAAACAGCACTGTGTAGATTTTATCTGCAGGGAGGGCAATGAGGTTTCAGATCTGCTAAGAGCTCAAATGTCAGAATTTGCCCTTTCAGAGTTTCCCCTGTGCGTAATTATTGCGTCAGGAACGTATGCTATACATAACTGAGGTGCCGTAAACACTCTCACTGTGCCAGTCTATAGATCCCATCCCTGTTTTGCAGATATTTGGAGGTCCAGAGAGATTTCTTCAAGCTCACATGATGATCAAATGAGAGAAAACTAGCCAGGTAAAACCCCAGCCATACCTTGACTGCTACCTCCATGACTTAGAGCATTTTTAATGGCAAGTCACAAACCAGGATGCCAAAATATCCGTAAAAGAGTCAGAAGTCGGGCCGTTCACTGCCCGACGGCAGCTTTAGTGAAAGAATGGAGTATTCCACCTGAGAAACTGGTGGAGCGTTGTATCTGAAAGCTCTTGTCCTCTCAAAATTAAACTCTGAATATTTTGACAAGACGAGGGCCAGGCTTGGCTGGAGGAAGGGAGAGCTGCAGCTCCCGCAGCCCTCCGATCGTGACTCACATGTTTTCCTCCTTCGCAGCTGTGCTCCCTCCTAACCAAAAGGGACAAAAGACCATCCAAAGGGCTGGACCTTGGACTCGCCGAGACGGTGACACGTCAGTGTTGACAAGAGTCTGCCCTCTAAGATCACCAAGTTTTAAACTCCACGCTCAAGGGAGTATTTTCTCTCTGTTCTGACTGTCCCCAACCCTGCAGAGGAGTGGGAAGAAGGCGCTAAAAATCCAAGAGAGATTCTTTTGAATAGCTCATGGGAAACACATCGAGCTGCAAGTACTATAAAATCCCAATCACACATTCTTTCCTACGCCAGTAAACACAGGAGAAAAACACAATTATGGCAGTCTTACTACTTACAAAGACAGCTCAAAGTAGAAAGGAAGCTTTATCCTTCAAGGCTATTACAACTGCTTAATTTAGGCCATTTCATTCTCACTTTCCATAGGAGGAAAAGATTGCATCAGTGTAAAGCACTGAACAACTAGACCCATCCAGTGTTGGGCCGTGCTGAAGCTGTTGGCGAGGCACAGTAGACAGAGGCACATTGATGGGACAGGGCTCAAGAAAAGGGAATTGTACCCAAGCTGAGAGGCACAGCGGTGCCCATCCTCTGAAATCTCACCAGGGAAGAGCCAGGGCTTCTGTAAATTAGATCTAGCCATTTATGAAAAGGGAATACAATGAAGAAGCTGTTGGGGTGGCCCCGCTTGCGTGCGGGAGAGAGGATAGTGCGTGGGAGACGGGAGCAGATGCTGCAGCTGCAAACAGGGCAGGTGGCAAAGCCCAGCGGCATTGGCAACGATTTGCTCGTCAGCAGAAAGGACAACGTGTGCTTTGCTCTCCCGAACGCCCTCGCATGGGGTTTCCCTTCCACAAATCTGGCCGGCACCGCTCGTGAGTGATAAATATGTCCCCGCTGTCTGTATAGAACATTGACTGTGTTAGGGGGGCTTGAGGGAGCAGTGGTTTTCGGTCATCCTTACCCATACAAAACCATAAATCTAACCGAACGTCCTCCAGCAAAAGGCCGGTGAGGCTTCACAGGTAGCCAGACTGATGCTATGTGCTTAATCCAGGCTGGCTGCACTGGAAAAATCACCCGGGCAGCTTCTCCAGCTGCTAATGAATGTAACATCTGCTTATTTGTGGAGAGCAAACCAAAATTCTGTTCATTCTGTTTAATTTCAAAATAACACCCCCCTAGAGGCTCTATATATACAGGCATGGAGCCTATATTTAATTACAGATAAGATATTGCTAGCCATACATTCCTTTTATAAGCATAACAGAATAACTGCTGTAAAGCTCCTTTTTAAAAGATGGACAGTCATCTAGACACAAAATGGCTTTATAAATCTCCCCAAATTTGCACGTCTCTCAAAGGCACGGCTGAGTTTGTTCAGTACTGCAGAAAGCTGTCTGTAGGAACAAGCTTCTTTGCAGCGTATAAACAGCTCAAATCCCTCTTTTAAAAAAATCATCTCAAACCTTAACTATCAAAATGATACACAGAAGACCAGGCTCCTCAACACCAAGTGCTCTTGCAGCTGGCACAGCAGTGTTCACTTAGAAGGACCTGTTCCTAATTTCAGCTGCATCCAATGTTTCAGCTGCTGCGGGACTTGCAGTCTCCTAACAAGATGCTCCAGGCTATGAGCTGCGGCTCGTTCTCCATCACTCGGCAGATGAATGTTTGGTCATCGTGGCGAGTAACGAGGGAATCATGAGCAGTCTAGGGGAAAGGGACATGGGGGTCCTGGTGGACAGTAGTGTGACCATGAGCCAGCACTGGGCCCTTGTGGCCAGGAAGCCAATGGTACCTGGGGTGGGTTAGAAGGGGGTGGTCAGTAGGTCAGAGAGGTTCTCCTGCCCCTCTGCTCTGCCCTGGGGAGACCACACCTGGAATATTGTGTCCAGCTGTGGCCCCTCAGTTCCAGCAGGACAGGGAACTGCTGGAGAGAGTCCAGCGCAGCCACCAAGATGCTGAAGGGAGTGGAGCATCTCCCGTGTGAGGAAAGGCTGAGGGAGCTGGGGCTCTGGAGCTGGACAAGAGGACACTGAGGGGTGACTCATTCATGTTTACAGATATATAAAGGGTGAGTGTCAGGAGGATGGAGCCAGGCTCTTCTTGGTGACAACCAATGATAGGACAAGGGGTAATGGGTACAAACTGGAACACAAAAGGTTCCACTTAAATTTGAGAAGAAACTTCTCCTCAGTGAGGGTGGCAGAGCCTGGCCCAGGCTGCCCAGGGAGGTTGTGGAGTCTCCTTCTCTGCAGACATTCCAACCCGCCTGGACACCTTCCTGTGTAACCTCATCTGGGTGTTCCTGCTCCATGGGGGGATTGCACTGCATGAGCTTTCCAGGTCCCTTCCAACCCCTGACATGCTGGGATTCTGTGATTCTGTGAATCTTCAGCCCCAAGCTCCCACGCGCTCTCCCACCCACGGTTTAAACCATGAACAGTAATTGTCATTAATAAAGCTATTCAAACTAATTATTGCAGCATGAAAGAGGAGGCTGAAATGGTCATCAAGTAACAGGAATCCAATAGGTGCTTGAAGACGGATGGTGTATCATTTATCCACCTTAGAAATAGAAAAGGCAAGACTAAAAGTCTTAGCATAAGTAGCAGCACAGCTCATTTTTGTACCGCTCGTGCAGCCACATGGAAAAACGTGTGTTTGGGACGAGCAGGGAAATGTTTCTCTAGCGCCTGCTGGGACTGGAGTGGGATGCGATAACCAGACAGCGAGAATTTTCCACCTCCCAGAAGTGACGGGGTGATTTGCTCTGCTGAGACACCAGCGGTTCACAGCTCCCTTCTGCATCCTGCCTAATTCTGCAAAGTGGTTTTTGGACGCAGCAGCAGCGTTACTGCGTTAAAGCGTTTGGAGAGCCAAGGAACTGCAGGCATGATGTTTAATGACCTGTAGAAACAGAGTATGTCATCCTTTCAAACATACTGCTTAACCCCATTGCAAGCCAGTAAATGTCCTTCTACCGCATGGGCTTTTATTAAAATAAATGTATTAATTTTATTGTTAATAATAGCGAAGGGGTATATTGACTGCAGACAAAGTGCTGTAGCAAAGTGAGCTAAACCACTGAGGGCCATCTAAGCTTTTTGGCTGACATTTTGCAAAAGGCTGGGGCCCAAAGCCATAGATGAACAAGCGTTAAAACAGAATCCAGAAGTCTGAGCTCACAGAGCACGGGTTTTAATTAAAGAAATGCTGATTCTGACATAACGCCCATCATCTGTCTACCAAAACTCGGAAGTTATCCACTCCAGCTTCATCTGTTTCCTGCAGCACTCGCATGTACATGTACGTTCCCGAGCGGGAGAGCTGCCTATAATTTGGTGAAAAATTCTGCAGTCACTAAATAACATTTCCTTGCTTGCTTATCCATGTGGTGGAAAGCTGGTTCAGGTGAAGGCAGAGCCAAAATATTGATTTTGTAGCTCTTTCTTGCCGATCTCTTTATATATAATTTTCCTGAGACAAGAAAAATCTCTGCACAGGCATCATTGATGGGCCCTCCTTCTTGTGATACTGCAAAAAGATAGCAGGAGGTGGATAAAGCTGAAAAACCCTTAGGTTGGGATTGTAAGTGTTTCATATTTGATTTTAGCAGTCTCAAAAGATGGTGTTTCCACCACTCACTGGACCCTCAGTGAAACAGATTTCATGCTACGAAATGCAAATTACATTTTTCCTCATTTTCTTCTCCTTCCAAGTCATACCCCCTCTCGTCTTGTTTCTTTCAGATTTATTTAGATTGTTGCTTTTCCTCTGCTTTCCATTAAACATACTCTTTAATTAAAAATATTTCCATTTCTAATTGGTTTTAAAACTAGAAGGAGGTTGCTGAAAGGAAACTTTTAAGACATCTAAATGCACAGGACCTTTCAATGTCTTGCACTGGTACTTCAAAAAAGCTACTGGAGCTGGAGAATATCAGGGAATAAAAGACATTCCTGCAGTTAAGGGACCATCCTGCCAGCCTCCCAACACCACAATTAGGGGATGCCCATCAAATAAAAATAAATGGGCGTGATGAAGAACAATTTCCCCTTCTGAGAGAGATCTTCATAACACGGGTTTTCCACGAGAGCATTTTTTCTAGCGTTTCTGGTAATACCTGCCTGGGATTTACTTGCCATGGGTAGGGGCTACAGTGATTATTGTCTGTTGCTCATGTAGTTTCCGTTTAACGATGAGCAACTTTCTCCTGTGAAGTGTATGAGAAACATCATCACGCAGACATGACAAAGAGAGAGAGCAAGACCATCCCATTATCACGTTATCAGGTGGCAAAAAACAACCACCTGAGTTTCCAGCATCATTTAAGAGCTTGTAAGATATGACAAAGTTGGTAAGAAAGTTCATCAGCTCCAAAAAACGAAGTTCTGAAAATTTCTGTCTTGAAAAAATAAGCAAATGGTGCTGACCCAAAGGGGACAGCAGGTAAGAGAACAAAAGTGAATCCATCTGCTTGGGAACTGGACCTCTGGAAAAGATAATCAGCCCAGGGCTTGTAACACAGCTACAGCACCTCTGGAAACGATCCTCTGAATAAAATGACACACTGCTGAGTTTTACATAACAGAGCCCAGTCCTATTATTATCCAAGTCAAGAATGAAGTATAATGCCCTTGGTCAGAGAAGCATCAGCCCCACAGCTCTGATGTTTTCCTGAGGGCAATGTACTGTCACATTATTCACAGCAAATGCGGTGAGGAGCTGCCAACCACCAACAGAAGCTGCATGAGGTCATTTCCAAACAGGACGCAACCCGCCAATAATACCCTGTATTTATAGCAAATAACGTTTAGCAGCGCGAGTTCCCTCCGAGACCACCAAACCAACATTCGTTGGGTTTAACTATTTGTTTTGCGGCGCTCAAAACACGTATAAAAAGATTACAAAGCACCTCCCTTTGCTGGGAGCAGCAGCTTCATGTCCCGCAGCCTAAAACCTGAGCGCGCTGCAGCAACATACACAAAGAATCACAACATCTCCAACAGTCTCCAAGCATTTTCCAAACCAGCTACAGTATTTCTGGTGCAGGTGAGAATTGTTCTGGCTGCCGAACTTTGAAGCTGGAGATCAGATCCGACCTTAGAGCTGCATAGATGAGCTTGGGTGGTGGGCACAAGGCAACGGCTCTTCCGCATCACCCTGGGATCGGTAATGTGTAAAAAGAAAAGAGAATCATCCCAGGGTTTGGAGGTGACAGAGGTAAGAAGAACATCGTCACAATCAGGATTTTAGCACATGAATCATCTCGGTGTTTCAGTATGAATATACCTCCTACAGATCAAAAACCCTAACTACGGTGCAGGCTTACCGGAACAAAAAACCACACTGGATGAAGGAAATGACGCTGCAGAACAGAAACATCCCAGAAAGAGGAAAAACACTCTTATTTTAAGCAAAATATTCTAAATTATATGTCCTTCATGGCTTTTGTAGCATCCCACAAGCCTCGTCAAAGGTATTTATAGCAAAATGGTTTTGAATGTTATGACAGAATTAATATTTCTACGGAAGTTTGGACACCAGTCTTGAGAAGTCCATTTGGACTTGAGGTACCTGTCTGGTGAAAGACAAGCCATGGCCTCAGCCCCTCATGTGGCCTACACATCTGATGTTATTATTTGGAAAGGGATTTAATTAATCAAAGTGCAGCGGCTGCAGTGAGAGAAGCCAAGACACAAGCCCTGGGTTTGAGCCAGTCTTCATTCGCGCTTTTTTCCCCACCCCAAATTATCACAAAAGCCTTCAGAAGGTTCTTGCTTTAATCCCAGTGCAGAAGGACGTTTGTCTTTAATGTAAAAAAAAAGCCATTTCTTACTCAATTCTACTTTGTTTAATTGGTCCTTCTGCACGTTATCTGAAACAAGCAATAAGAAAATCCTTTTCTTCAGCTGCTCTCTCCAGAGCAGAAATGCCACCTTGTTTGCAATGTGAAGACCAAATAAATCTTTCTAAAGTCCTGTTTGAACTCGTGACAGCTGCTATGCTCGGCACATGGAGATATAGATCATTCAGCTTAAGTATCTGATGTCATCTCTTTATCAACGCTTCAGTAATTATCTTGAATTACAGTTCAAGAGTTAGTAAACCCTACACATACTATATACATGTAAAGTAGGAAAACTAGAAGTAATTATGAGAAAAACACCTGTGAGCTAAACTTAGAGTTGAAAAAGGAAATGTGGACACAACTAATGGAGAAAAACACCCTGAAGCTGACCTGGTTGTCCTGGCATAGCCAAGCTGTGACAGAACGCCCTGCACGAGCTGAAAAGTACATTTTGTATTTCCCTCTTGCCTAATGTGTCTCTTTTTCGTACTTCTTCAATGTATTTATTTCTCTATTTTTTTTTTTCAGTGTTATTTATGGTGAAATTGGCGGTGACAGGATATGGTTTTGAAAGTCCCTTCGCTTCCTGTGCCGTGAGGGTGATTATTGAGATAAGGATGTGAAATCCAACCAGATGAAAGAAAATAAAATGGTGAAGTGAAACTCTGGGTCTCCCAGAATTAGCTGGTTGTGTTTTCCTTCTCATCACACAGACCTCCCTCTGTCCCAGCACCGAGGGCTTGGGCTTCTGCACTTTTAACAGCAAATATCAAGCGAAACACAATAGCTGGTAAACTCGTCTAGGAAACGAGAAGACCTCCTAAAATAACCAAAACAATGAAATAAGCCTTCAGAAGAAACTTCAGCTTGATTTTCAGGGCGTATGAATGTAAAGGACTGAAATCTGGATAACGGGAAACTATTTCCTACAGAAACTATGTCCTTCCACGCTTCAGCTCAAGCGCAGCTTCTATAAAAGCCTGAGAAGCATTTTAAACTACTATTAATACAGAAATTTCCTGAGAAAAGCTCAGCTAAGGCAACACTTAGGGAGGGAAAGCTAATAAATAATATTATGGGCAGAAAATTCTCCTTTTGCTGCCCCTTCTGTTGGGAAGATGATACAAAAGCGGTATTAGGACTTTTTTTTTGGTCACATGCTGTTATTCTCCTGAATTAAGTAGGAATCATCAAAACTGAAAGAAATATAGTAATATCTTTTATATAATGATGTAATGTAGGATCTGTAGATATAAAAGACTCTAACGTGGTAAATAATACTAATTATTTACTAAAGCAAATAAGGCCACATTTAGTGCGCTGTAAACACCTCCCAGCTAAGATCAGATCAGAAAGGAAGAGTTCTCCACTAACCTTTGTAATCGCATCTTTTACAACCACTTTCTTTCGTCTTGACACATTTGTCGTATGAAAAGTTTATTTTGCAGTGTTACTAAAACAGTGAAGGCTACATAATCGCCCTGGGAAAATACAGCAGATGCCCTATGGCAGGAGGAAGAGTCGAACACTGAAAATGTAATTGTGTGGCCCTGCACCCAGAGAGCTGCACGTTCTTCTCTACATGTAGAATTATCTTTATCAGGAGACATCACTTGGCCATGTCACTCCACACCACCGTATTTTATTATTGACTCCTCTGTATCTGTTGGGGTGTTGTTCTCCTGCAAATAACATTTTTTGGCTGATCAATGTCATATATTTAGAGACCTCCCTTCAATGTTATCTTTCTATATGCGCATTTATGTCATTTAACTAATGTAACTCACCCTTTCATTTATCATATTAACTGATCAAAGCCAAAAAGCTTTGAAATCAGCAAATATGCCTGTTAAAATGTTTTATATCCTAGGCCTAGGTAATAAATTCCGTAATAAATGAATTGTGGCATTTCAGAGCTGCGTACAACGTTCTTTAATGCAGTTCCCTCTGCACCCACCAGTTTGTCTGGGTTCACTGCTGCTCCCCGGGCACTTGTGTTTTCGGTAATTAGCAGGAGCTCACAGCTTAAAACCCAAAAAGCATCTGATCTGCTCCCCAAATCCTGAGGCATCACAAAACCCAACTCGCAAAGAGCAAAGCGGGAGCTGCCCAGATGAATCGGCGAGCTGGGATGATTAATCCCTCGGTCAACTTTCAGAATCAGGGTAACTCACAGAAACTCAACATTCTGCTAGAATTCTTTTAAAATCATGACAAATCAGGTCTTGATGCGCTTCGGCTCATTTTAAGGGTTTTAAATCCGCTTTATCTGAACCGTACTCAAGAAGGGTGCGAAACTTCTACGTACTCCATTGATAACGAATAATCACTGTCCACTCCAACTGCAAACCCTTAGCACACAACAGGAAAATTTGGGTGGAGTGGGGAGAGGAACCAGCAATCCGTACATCTGAATCATACGTGCGGCAGTGATCTCTAAATCCAAACGCTTTTGTAACTGTCCTCCTGACCATGATTTCTGACCAGGAAACCCAGAAGCACAGGCTGGACCGGTTATCTATAGCAAAGGGACTCCAAAAAGAAGAAATCGCTGAGTGCCAGGGCGGCTCCCAGCACAAAACCACACGCTGATTCACTCCAGGTTTCTGCTCAGCAAGAAACAGAATTTAATTCCGCTTCCTGGGCGAAAACAAGAGTCCAACCGAAAACTCCTCCAAGTTTTTGGCTAAAGCCCAGCGCAATACATTCCTTTCCAGAAGTGGCAGGTTATAGAAAAGACAGAAAGGCAACTTCTGGTCAGACATTACATCTGTTTTTCTCTTGCCCTTGCCAAACCTGCCCTGGCAAAAGTTAACTTGGCACTTTTTAGAAGAGGGGGGGTGAGTGTTGCCTTGGCCGCTGCCCCTTATCCCACTAAATTATATTCCACAATGGAACTCAAAGGATTTTGCACTGAATTCTTTATAATAATAAACAAGCAGACAACTTTCATATCCTGAGCCTCCTTAGTGTCGCTGCACGTGCCTAAAGCTGCTCAGATGCCTGGTTTTGGTAGGGCGAATTGGTTGCAAATAAAGCGTATAAAAATATTAATAAGGCAACGTTTTTCAGTCATGGAAGAATGAACATAAATCATGGTGAAGTCCTTTTTTAAAAAGCTGCTGAAGAAGTTCACTCCAAGGGCAGAGTTGAGGTTACTGGGGTGCCGGGCAGTCGTCACTTTTCCACTCAGAGCGCGCAGGTTTCTGGGAGATGGTTTAACTCCAAGAAATCCAGAAAATATGGGCTCCCATTTCCTTAGCTGCTCATTTTTCCTAGCCTAACAGTAGGTCTTAATCCAGACTGTCTTTAGTCTGCTGAGCAGAACTAATCTGACAGAAAGGATGAGCCTTGGTGAAGGCATTCCAGTGTCACTAAGCATCTTCCATCTGATAAAAACTTGACTACAGAGAAAACAGAGAGGGATTAATCCTGGAACAAATGCGTAAGTGAGCAATAGCTGAGCAATATGATACATAATAAACCACAGATTTGCAGGCATTGGAGATGGAAAAGACCTATTAGCTCATCTAGTCCCAGCTTCTGCCAATTCAGAATTGGCCCCTAGAGTGATGCACTGAACCTTAAGGAAAAAAAAGGCTGCCAAGAGCTTTGTCAAGCCTCTTAGACTTGCTCCAGAAGAGAGAAATTAAAAACCCCAAACCTAATGAACAGGCTTCAAGATGTGAAGGTCTGACAGTGCCAGGAAAACTTGATTGTATCCCCAGCTCCTTACCAAACTCCGCTGAGGAGCAGAGGGGTGGTTTCCCAAAATCTGGAGTGCTTTCCTACTGTATGCTCACTGCAGCTAAAACCTGACAGAACCGAAAATCACACAGGCAAGTCTCTGCCCTCAAGCATGCTATGGGAATCCAGGTTCCTCTGGCAGCTATATAGGGAATATTTATGAAGACCTAAGCTATTTGGAAGTGCCAATTGAAGGCGTGTTCCTTCTAGACTGATGCCTCCAACCTATGTTAATCCAGCCATGAAATAGTCTTTACAGTCCCAGCGAGTGGGTATTTGCCTACCAGGGTGTCTTAGCCCTCAGCCTCCCCACACCTACACAGATTTGCATCAGAGCTGCTCCCTCCGGTTCGCCGGAGGCTGACGGATCTCAAAGGGCCCGCTGCGTCACACCACCTTCGGCATGGTTTGGAAATGAGCTCGCAAGGGAGTGTGTATCACCTGGGTAACATCGGGACCAAGAATCCCGCGTGTCCCATGGAGAAGGATCTGCCACCAACCACCACCAAGCACCACGCGAGTAACCGCACATCTTAGGGAACTGCCTAGAAACACAGTAATGTGTGTTTTCATCATGGGAACGGAGTCCTAAAGGAGACCGGGAATGGCTTCGGCAGTAGGAACAAGGGAATAGAGATGGCAATTGAGAAGGATCTGGGGTGAAGCTGATGGCCAGAGACAGAAGCGACAGCTAAAAAAAACCACATTGGGAGCCACTTCTGTAAGTAAAAGGGACCATTCACACGCTGCACTCTCAATTCATTTATCTACAAGCATGGGCTTCAGGCCCAAGTAGCTGAGATGGTTGGAGAAGTTCCTGAGTGTTCCCATCTCCCAACAAAGGCAGCAGGAGCAGATGGGACTCAAAAGCAACATTGAAGGTACGGAAAAACCTGGACACAAATGGGGGATCCAGGTCAGCTTGATGGAAAAGCAGAAAAGTAATCTCAAAAACAGGAAGGCATTTATTTTTCTGAACGATCCAGCTTTTCCAATTCCACAGGAGCAAGGTTGTTTTTATAATCCTAGCAAGTCACAAATTGGGATTTTTTTTCAGTTTTCAGTCCAACATACTCAGAAAGTGAGATTTAAGTTTTGCCGTTGTGCAAACAATCATTACTGTGTCTAACACACCATTCACGTCCCTCCTACAAAGCTTAACCATGGCTGGGGCTTGAGCTGCCATCTAAACACCCGCAGAAAACACAGGATGTTTGAGCATTGGTGATGTATATATGACATTACAGAAATGTACTGGGAGACTGTGTTCCCTCCACAGCGCACAAACCTGGTCAATTATATCTATAATGCATGTGTCAAGTTTGCAAACACAGGTGAGAGTTTGCCACGCAATATTTAGTAAATGTCTCGTATGATTTTGTATCGTGACACCGGATTTGAAAGAGCTGACAGAGAAGGGAACGCCACTTTCATTGAATCACAGAATCACAGAATGTCCCGAGTTGGAAGGGACCCACAAGGATCGTAGAGTGCAACTCCTTTCACCACAGTTTTCTACCCAAGCTCACTACACCACAGCTAAAATCCCACCTACCTTTGCCCCCAGCAAAGCAAGAAGGGCTGTGCTAACGCATTCCTCAAGGCACTGAAAGCCAAGCATCTTCCGGAAGCAAGCAGCATTTTTCCACAGCTTTTTTTACAATAATAGCTATTTAAATCTTGGTGGGGGTGACTGAGGCATGGAAGAGGCCGTTCCTGCACTCACCGTGGTTCGCATGTCTCACGCAGTCCCCCAGCACGGCGCTGAACCGCCTCTGAGCTCCTGGCTCCGGGAAGCAATAGTAGCTGTGTCGGACAAAGGGCTGCCACAGGTAAACCGGGAACTCCCTCGGCAGCTGAACGAAGGCTTGAGCGGCCTCCTTCTCACTCGACCCTACACAAAAGAAACCCATATGTCCATTGGATATCTGCAGATTAGGGCGTCTGGCTCTTTACCTCTGCTGCAGAGAGCAGGGGGACACAGCTGGGATGGGCAAACTCAGCAAGAACCAACCACCAGAGCAACCTGGTGTCCTCTTGTGTTCGAGGTGGCCAGAAACTACACATTTTTCGTAAAATTTCAAAGAAACTATTTCATTGGATTGTAGCTGCTAGGGAAAAGGTTTTTATGGCAAATAAGTGGGCAACTCTGGTCTCTTCCGCATAGAGACTGTATAGGAGCCCATGGTCTTCCATATAGAAACAAACTGCTTTAAACCATGTAGGAACAGCAGCGGTTCCCCGTCTCCAGGGCTTCCAACATCCAAAATATGGCCTTAGGAACTGTCCCTTCAAGCCCTTGAATCATAGAATCAAGGGGACCACCTCCCAACAGTCAAAACTTGAAGTGGTATGAGACAAGACTTTAAAAAGAAAATCCTTGTTTACATGTTGCCCTTATCCCTTTCCTCATGTGGCATCCCATTTTCCAAATCTGACTCTGAAACATGAGATTCACTCCTTTATAGCCCAAATTTTCCCCATTTTCATGGAGTGGGGTGAGGGCGGGTAGGACCACAGCGGTTCCCATGCCCGAAACAACAAACTGAGCAGCAGCAACCTTCCTGCCTTCTCTGTGGGACTTACCATCAACTGTGAGTCAACACAGGCAGCTGGCACCTAAAAATGGAAACAAATAAACCAGGAATATCCACAAAGCCCGGGAACAATGCTGGTGCGGTTCCTGCCCGGCTTCTGCACGGCTTCCAGCGGCTTTGTGCCGCGACGCTGGGAAAAAAAGCAGCCAGCATTTCTCTAAATATGAGCTTATGGCATCTTTTGTGTGCATCCACCCTGGAGTTGTGTTTGGACATAAAAACCAGGCTGTGCGTATCTTCTGGTGCCCCATTTTCAAGTCTGGCCTGAAAGCCTGCGCAGAAGAGGTCTGTGTAAGAACAGAGCAGGGCTTACCAACAGGATCTGGAAAATGTTTATCAGATAGCAAATTGTAATCTTCTTCTGAAGTCAGGACTTTGCCTCCTGCAGGAAGAACATGACATTTTGGGCTGGCTCCTTTCTGGTAGGCCTGGAAAAGCAAGAGAGAGGGAGTCAAACGAAGATTTAAGGAGAGGGAAAACATAAAATACACAACTCATAAAGCTAATACATGTGGATATTCCCCAAGGGGAAATTTTTTTTGGTCAGACTGAGTTTTTGATATGTATCCTGTCAAATGTAAAACACGGTTAAATGTAAAAAACACGTTTTAAAATATCCTCTCAGTTCTTATCAGCCATGGTCAAGAGTCAGAGACAGAAGGGAGAAGAAAAGAACGGGATTATCTTCAAAGCCCTATTTGATTTATCACCCAGACCCACTGGACTACAGCAGCTGCCAAACGAAAACCTTCACTATAGTCAACTTGAAGCCACCCAAAAATCACTACTTAAAATCCAACTGCAGAGGCAGGAGGACGTATGACAACAACATGCAGATAAGAAGCGTTCTGTGAGACACAAAGGGAGGTTCCAAGTGTTGTTAAAATGTTTCGCTAGTTCTTGCAAACGTAAATGGCCAACACAAAGTGCTTGGTTGTACCCTCAGCCATCCCCATGGTATTTCCAGCCAGCCCTGCAAGACTGGAGCTGCCTCACTGAGGATGTTTCATCTGGTATTGCTAAAAGAAAGGCAGCAGCAGCAAATTCAGTTTCCTTGGGGGTGCAGAAGAGCATTAAGAGGAAGAAATGTTTACCTCTTTGGTCTCAAAGCAATCCACAGTGTAGTCGTTTTTGATAACGACATATCTGTCCTTCCACTTCTTCAGCTCCTCAGCAAAATGCAGCACCTCTGCCTCGTACAAGACCGTCCCAGCTTCCGCCGGCGGCTGCAAAGACAGTTTTTGAGATTTGAAATGAGTCTGGATTACTGACCGTTTTGAAGCTTTTAGGTCTATATTTCCAAAGGACTGCTTGCTATGAGGGCTTTGGGGTCTTCAGATGCAATCTGGAGTCATAAACATTGTTCTGATTTGGGCAGATAGCACATATGCAACCAAATTCTTGTAGCCTGAGGTGAGGAGGCAGCAGAGAAGCTCTGCTTTCCAAAAATACTTGAAGATTTCTGAGACAGAGACGTTCTTATTTACCTTTTAGTTGGCACACTGAACGCAAGACGACTCGTAGTTTATCTCCCATTTTCCACTACATAACGTCAATGAAAACATTTCACTGATGCAGCAAAGGGTTTTATTATAAAACAGTACATTATTTCCCATCTCTTTGTATCACTTTTGCACCCGTGCTCTCGTGACCGATATGCATCTTTCTGAAAGATGCGGCTCTTCTATTATCCCACCTTTAACATTGCTTTGGTCTATTCATTTCAATATATTATTTCCAAAACAGACAAAAAATATAGATTTCTATCTTCTTAATACTGAAGACTTGTTCTCCGTATTTTCCTCTAGGAGGCTTTTTTCTCTCTTTTTGTCCTTCCTTCTTTAACAAAAAACAGCTTCCCATAGCTCACTTCACAGCGGGGATTATTGCCATCGTCCTCAGGGAACCCTGTAGTGATAGCTGAAAGGTTTAACTGAGTTTCCTACACAAATTTCTGCCCTGAATGCAGGATCTCTGCCCCAGGACTCCTACAAAACCTTGCAATCAGCAGGAAGCAACTAGTTTTTGTCCAAGCATCTGACTCTACCTTGATGAAATGCATGTTTTGTACCCGAAACTCGTGTCATGGTTCTTTTCATGCTCCGATGAGACAACCAAACAAGATCAAAACAAAGATGAATTTCCAAAAGTAAACTTTAAATCCGTACCCAAATGCAACTTTTCCACAAAAACCTGCCTGAAAAAAATCAAACATCTGCACTTGCAAATCTATTGGCTACACCTGGGTTGCATATAAGAAAATACACAGGTAAAGTGTCCTAGATGCAAATGTATTCAACTATCTAATATAAGAAGCTGAAAGAACATTTATGTACTGTGCTTCTATAGCAGCCAGCGGCTGACACCCTTCCAGTTCATGTTTTTCAAACATCACGGCTTACCAAATGCATGATTTAAATAGCTAATGAGTTAGTTATTTCAGGAGAGCAGAGCTGTAGGGCAGCTGGAGGCCGGGGAAGGGCTCAGGTGCCCTCCTACCTTGGTTTTCAGGAAGCGGGACTGGGAATCGCGGTGCTGCTCCAGCTCATCCTGCACGTGCTTGCAGAAAGCCACCGCGTATTGGCGCCTGTAGTGCGGGCTGAAGTTTTTGACGATGGCCTCTGTTTTCCCTGAAATTAAAAGATTAAATTGTATTTCACGCCCACGGGCTCAGAAACTGTCATGCAGAACCGAAGCGGTTGTCACCAGCCACCCAAAATATCGCCCAAGCGTACGATGGGCCACTGTGTCAGGAAAACCTCGGAGATGCATCCAGCTGTTGTGATGACCCGGTTTTAACAATATAGAGAAAACACTGCGTTTCAAACACTGTCTTTCCTTCTAAGAGTGGGCAGAACAAACCCCAAATCCGTTCCTCTAAGAGAAGATGCTATCAGTCGCTCCCTAGGATGTGCTGCCACAGAGCCGTGGGTGTTCGAGAGCTGATAAGGTTTTCAAAAAAACATATATATTAGTGATACTGGGTAGTGTTTAGCCATATTCGCCAATTATATCACACAATGAGATTTTAAAGCTGACTCGAAGGATGTTTTCTAGGCTTGGGCACTGCAGGCTCTGCTTTAATGTAAATAGATACTCAGTCACACCGCAATGAACACTCATCTTGCATTGTCTTGCTGCAATCAAGATCTCAGCAGCAGCAATAACAGCAATAAACACACTGACAGTCTCATTTCTGGGAATCCTAAAGCCATTTCCAAGTAATTAACTCATTAGCCCCATCAAAGAAATAAGAATGTTTGACAGAGAGGGCAGCGAAGCTAAAAGTTAAAGGCACGTGCATGTATGTGACTCAAAGAGTCGGTGGCAATTTGAAAACTAAAACCTGGACTATGATTTAAATAGCATCTGGGTACTGGAGAGAACTCTTTCTTCCTTGTATTAAGAAGTATCATGACAATGTGGGGTTTTTCTGAGCATACACAGAGAAAGATAATTTCACACCGCAAGCAATTTTGATGCTTTCAAAATTTTATTTCCTTCTGCTTGGCGGGGGGGGAAGAAAAACAAACTAATTTTGCTGTATAAGGAAAAAAAAAGTAGTTCCCAAACTGCGATTTCTTAAAACCTTTATGCCTTCACTGGGAGTTTTCACGATGTTTCTGTATTTTATACAACAGGCTGTGAGTGTGAAGCAGCTACGATGAAATCAGAGAAAGGTCTCGACATCTTTGCTGTTTCACATAAGCGTAAACCTTCCAAAATAACCATGCAAAACTTTCTGAATCGCTACCGATTTTACTGCCGTTTGTTTAAATGTCAGGGCAGTTCCCAAAACGTTCACGCCTTCTTTTCATCTTATTTTAAAGATCAAAATAAATACGGTTAAAGAAAGAAAAAAACGTGGATAATTACAAGAGTAAGCGCGTGGGGTTTTACAGGAGCAAGTGCATGGGATGCTCTGGTGTAAAAGATGCTGTGGCCCAAGATTTACCACTCATGGCTACCTTATTTCCATTTTAAATGCCTAAATCTGTATGGCTGAGACTGCCACAGGAATATAGCTCATTTGCTAAGGAATTTGCAGAAATGGGCAATGGCAAAAGCTTCTGGAAGGTGTTAATTTCAGGTCCAGCTCCAATTTGCTCCGAATGTGGGATATAACCAAGGATGCTAGAGGTAACTTCATCAATTCGCATAGACAGCTGCAGTATTTAATGACTCCTTAACTGCTGGATAACGAGGTTTACAGCGCTGTAGTTATGTGGACGTGGCCGCAAAAGAACAAGCTGCACATCACGGGTGCTTGGCTGTGTGTTGGAGTTATGACACAAAGCTGGAGGGACGTCAGGAGGTTTTTGGGTATTTCGGTTTCCCACAGATTTACTTGCGGGACAGCACCAGGCGATAATCTGCACTCCACTTTTAAGAGACCAGATTTTTCCAGACCTACCGATTATAGGATGCGCTTGTGCTGCTGAAGCAGAAAATCCCTGCCCATCTGACAGCCTTTTAAAAACCAGCCTGCTCAGGCGGAGGCAGAAACTTATTCTCCAAATAAGGATGAAGCTTCCCAAAACCTTCTTTATAGCTTTATTTTCATTTTTTCTCCCTTTCTGGTCCCAACCAGCAGTAGGATGTTGTTGGCCCCAGCGCCAGCTGAGTTTCCTGCTCAGGGTTTTCCCCTATTTTCCATTGGGGCTTTTTCTTTTCCAGCTTGCGGTGGCCTCTTAATCTGTTACAGGGGACTCTGGACCTCACTTGACCGCTGCCTGCATCCTGCAGGAAAAAATTGTAGAGGAAATGGGACAAAGAACAAAATTCTGGTGTTGGGGAAAAAAAAAAGCCCCGACAATCGCAGGAAATACCTATGATTTTGGCAAAGCCTTTCAATTATGGCTAAATCGGCTCAGAAGGGGGATTCTTCACTGTCAACATTGCTTAAATCAGTTTAAAGTGTGATGACCAAAAAGAAAGGAGCTACGCAATTCATAATATATATAAAAGACAAACATGACATCACTGTGATTTCTATGTGCAGGATATATCAGAACCAATTAAAGCACAGACTGAGGAGCAAATGTTTTATGGTCTTCAGTTGCGAGCTATAGAAACTCTTCCCATAAAATGATAACAAGGGGTAAATGAAGACAAAATACTCCAGGGCAGTTGAAAAATGAGTTCCCCCAATTCTTTTCCAAATTTAGTGTGGCTTGCTTAGTCAGAGCTGTTTATATGGAGCAAGGCCAACTTTCCCACTTGGTTGGTCTGGCAACAGCGCAGCTCCAGCCCACGTAAATGTGACCTGAAACCCAATATTTATCCTTGGAGAACACATAATTTGATCATCTCCAGTAAGAGCCTGCAAGCAACCAAAATCACCCACAGGAAAAGATGCCAGCGATGGAAGTGGAAGGATTTCTGTCAAATCAAAGTGGTGAGGGTTCCTCCCTCCTTTCTTGAGGGTTTAGATCCTGCTCCAGCATAAACTTCGCTAATGTTTCATGATGCATCCACCCTCGCACTTTATCACGAAAGTTTAGCACACATTTCGATACATCTTTTAAGACTAAAAATTCAAGTAGTTGCACTGAGAAACAAGAAATATCTGCTGGCTGCCCACTGCAGACTGGCAACCCCCCCAAGCTTGTTTCTTCCTGCTTCTCCACCGCCTTTGACCTTTTTAACTGTGCACAACCCGCGCTGGACGCTTGTACAACTCCAAGTCATCAGACCCACAGTATGTCCTCAGACGCCCAACTCCTTCACTCAGATTTGACTGCTTTTATTGAAATAAACGGGCATCCAAGTTTAAAAACTTAAGGCAATCGTTGGCAAGTTGTCCCTGGAATTCCTGCTGGTTTCCAGCCCGGCGGGACAGCCGCGCAGAGCCCGGTCACCTCACCATGCCACACTCCTCCGCTCTCAACCTGGTGCCAAATGGCCTGGAGAGATGCAGGTCAGGAGAATTCCGAATGAAAGATCAGAAAGACAGTAACTTCTCGGCCGGCACACAAGAGAAGTGTCGCTCACACGAACTGGGCTTCAGCCAGCTGGAAGTCAGGAAGGGAAAGAGGTAAGGACTTGCCATAGAAGGTGTTTTTCCACTTCAATATCCATGTTTGGTGGCAAGATGATGAATCACCATCCCTGGAGGGGTTGAACGGACATGGAGGTGAGGTTCTCAGGGACACAGGATAGTGCCAGGAGTGGATTAATGGTTGGACTCGATGATCTCGAGGATCTCTTCCAACCAAAATGATTCTATGATGCCAAGAGTAGCAAGAAGACCCTGACTCTTCCTCTTCATAGCGCAACTGCTTAATTCAGAAGCTTTTGAATGGAGTTTTCAAAAATACCACAATCAGTGATATGAACCTCTTTGGAGGTCTGAGGGATGTGTCTTCTTAAACCATTTAAGCCCATTGGAAAATATCATTTGCACCCTGAGAGACATGAACTGTAAAAATAAGTAGATGATTTTCTGTATCAAAGCAAACACTAGACAAAATAAAACCTAAAAGAAACAATAAGCATTGTGGATGCTGAATGCCAGCACACCCAGTACTTCAAACAAGTGTGAAGTATTGAGACAGAGCAGGAATGAATGACTTTGACCTTGTATTTCTTCCACATGGCCACAAAGCCATCAGAAGTAAATATAAAAAGATCAGTTGACCATAACCACATGGTGCTTCACCAGCCAGGAGTGCAACCCACAACTGGGGACATGCTTTTAAATTATAAACTAGGAACTACTGGGTGCCTTAATGCTATTCAGCAAATTCAGTACCGAGCTTTAAAATTACTCCTCTCCATCCATCCATCTATTCACCCACCCACCCAGATGTATAATCTTATTCTCATAACCCATCAGGGCAGCAGCTATACGAGTTAAAATAATTTCAGTGTTCAGCTCCTGTGCCGATACATCCCAAGTCCAAGATAAACACCATCTTTGATTGAGGTAAACATCTCAAATTGCAGATGCTCTGGAGCCCCGTGAATCGGCAAAGCTCTGAATCGGCAGGTCTGAAACAGGTCGGATGCTCGCCGTGAACTGAGAGAATCAACCTCTGCTGTGATGCTGTGATGCCCAATTCACCTCTTCATTTCAAACATCATTTTCATTTATTAAATGCATCTGGTAACCAAAAAAACCCTAAATTACCAGCAATTCCCTCTTTCTTACAGTCTTCTTTCTCGTGCGGTACTTGTGGTACCACCCAGAAACTCTTTAAATCCAAGAGCTCCCAGGCTTTATCCTACCCATACAGGGAGGCAATCCAAAATACTCTTTGTTATTGAAAGCACAGCTCAGTTTAATCTTTATTTATAGAAAGAGTATTTTGATTATTCATGAGTCATGACTTACTATCTGTTATGAAAAAAGGGATGACAGACACAAATCCCATGTTCTGATGTGGCTGAATTGTGTCTCCACAGGTTTGTTTGCACTTATTTAGTCAAAACAAGAAGATCTCTGGTGGAACCATCTCTCTTCCCCACGTTGACACACTACAAAATACAGTTTGCACTTGATAAAACATTGAAACCAATTATTTACTCTCAGTTTTATTGTGTATTAATGGAGACTATGCTCATTAAAAACTCATAATGCCGCAACTACACACACCCAAATTATCCATCTGCATTATAGATACTGAATTGTATGGGTAAAATTCCAGGTAGTCACTCAGAACTCAACGCATAGGAGAGAATAACACCCATCACACCTCAGATCATCCTCTTCCTAAACCTCAGCACCCCTTGGGTGCTTAACCCAACTTCTCTAGAGGATAAATGGGAAAGGTGATTTTTAAGTTCATGTAAACTTGATCCACAGAAAAGGAGGAGACAAAAATAACAGGCTCCATTCCAGCCTCGCAGATCTCCCTTTCTACAATTGTACTCGAGTACTTAGCTCTTCCTCAAGTGCTCTGCTAAATAATACATGTGAAATTTTATACTGAGCTGCACAATTATCCCACAGATTTCAATAGCTTTATACAACTATCATGTTCTTCTTGGGCAACTTCATGAGCATCTCGTATTTCAGAGCGAGCAGACAGACCTCACATACTCTACAAGAAGGCTCGTTTTCTAAAGAGTAGCTTGTGATTTAACTATGGACCCTGTTATTTTACATTAATTCTGAAATCTGCCTCATTATTAAAAAATGCAGAGCAAAACACAGAGCACTAATCCTGCTTAAACACAGCGCGCCTCTTGGGTCAGACCCAGAGACTCATTCCAGGATTCCTTTTCCCTTCCGTCCCAGACAGGGATCAAGAAAAACCTTCTTAGGAAAGCAGATGGAGATGCCCTCGTTGCAAGGAAAAGACAAGGGGAGATAGGTACAAGTTACTCCTGGGGAGATTCCAATTGGACACAGGGAAATTTTTCCCGGTGAGAACAATCAGTTGTTGGAATCATCTTCCCAGGGAAGTGGTGGGTTCCCCAACACTGGACACTTCAAGATTCATCTGGACAGGGAGCTGGGCCAGCTTGCCTAGACTAGGCTTTGCCAAGAAACGTTGGACCAGATGATCCCATCCAACATGGGATTTTTTGATTTGCCATCTCTCATGCTGGGAGAAATGGATGGACAAGCTCTCCAGCCAGAGACGTGTCCTGCACAAGCAGCTCCACTAGCACTGCAGAAAGGAGAGGCCATGAACCTCAGGAAACCATCCGATCATAGAACAAATCCCAGAATCATTTTGGTTGGAAGAGCCCCTCAAGGTCATAGAGTCCAACCATACCCCACCCCTGGCACTGCCCCATGTCCTGAGAACCTCATCTCCGCCTGTTCAACCCTCCAGGGATGGTGACTCCAGCACTGCCCTGGGCAGCCTGTTCCAATGTTTAATTACCCTTTCTGGGAGGAAATGTTACCTCATATCCAAGCACTAGGGCTGGGGCAGGGATTGGGGAAAGCAATAGGAAGGATTTGAATTCTAACCTTCAAATGCCTGAGCTGCAGCTGGTGAGATGAGGCGCTCTGGTGTGGAACAGCGGGGCCACCAGCTCCGCAACGCTCCTGTTGCCAAATGGTTATTTAGAGGAGAAATGAGATTTCACAAGTTGCCTTTGCACTTGTGTCAGATTAAATAAAAAAAATCCTAATAATCACAGATTACATAAAGGCCAAAGCTTGTGGTTAGTCAAGCAGAAGCAAGCGCAGCACGAGCCAGGGGTTTGATTAACACCGTGTCAGATAACCTTACCATTAAGGCTGCTGAAATATATCCTTTATTGGTAATGGGGTCAGAAGCAGCAATGCTCTGTCTAGAAACAAATATTCACAGTCAAATTCAACTGGAATAAGGTCTGACAATCCTTTATTTATAAGCTTACTTCACCACACCAGAAGAACCAGGGATTTAAGAAAACAAATGAAGCCAATCTAGTTCTTGAGGGCCACAAGAAGCTAAACTCTGCTCTCTGTTACATTAATTTGGTGAAGGTCAAGGGTTTTGAGGCTTTTTTTCAAGTCCATGAGCCACTAATGGAGAAACAGACACCAAGAGTGTCTTGAGCAGCTTTCTGCAGCCCTGATCTCAGCATCACTTTACACATCACAGGAGGCTATACAAGAATATTTCTTGGGAACATTTAAACACCTTTCCAAAAACGTTAAGCCAATGCCGCATCAGCCTTTACATCAGGATGATGTGTCCTCTCCTCCCTCCCTGTGGCACTGCAGTCAGTTATTTCACTGCCCAACCATCCGCAAGGTAAAATAATGATAACCATTCTCACATCGGAGATACAGATAACAGAAATAACCATCTTCACAAAACACTAACTGAAGGTCTTTCTGAATATGTGGATATTTATACAGACACACATCCCTGCACAAGATTAATTCTGTGCAATGCTTGGAGCGTGCTCACGTAGATCTAGGAGATATTTTTACTCACTTTTTTTTCTTAATTCTTTTGCCAAAATTATGCCATACTAGACAGGTCTATTAGAACACAAAATTACTCAAAGGTGTTTATGACATTGGACATTGGTACGAGTACACACGTCCTTCCACGTGAGGCCTTATTTACGCTGAGGTTACCTTAGGTTAAAGTTCCCTTTATTCCCCTTAGGTTACAACTTGTTTCACCACCAGTAAGTCAACCCATTTTATTCCATTTCTCTTCAACAAACACACAAACCCCACAAAATGCAAAAGGGCTACGTGTGGGTAACAAAAGGACAGCAAAGGTACCATCGGGCACTTGCAGTTTTTCTCACCAAACTGTAAGATGTTTGATTCTCTCTTGGCTCCCATATGCCTTGCCCTGGTGCTGTGCGGTGGAAGGGTGTCTGGATGCTCTTGCACTCTCTCAGGCCACCTCCCCTTGTGGTCTTTTGACACGTTGCTTTCTTAGTAAAGGTGTATTTTTAAAATTCGATCTCCGCTACAGCATCCCAGGTAGTTCTTTCAAGTCAAACCCACAGTGATGTACGTGCTGTGAACTTGCTGAAGCTTGGGGTAAAATAACAGATGTGCATTTCACACAGCAAAGGAGACAGAACTATTTATCCCTATCAGATGTAGCCAACAACACAGGTCTTCATATGGACAAACACACAACTCTTTGTGAAAACCAAAAATCAATTGAATGCTCTTTTTCCCTTTTTAAAAAGGACAAACAAACTATATATATAATTAAGCTTCTAATGGAACTTTATATTACAAGAAGAGGAATATGTAAAATGCAGTTCACATCCCAAGGAATTTTTTTATCCCATCTCCCACTTGGAAAACAAAAATGGGAAAATATTTCATTTGTAGTGCATTTTTAGTCATTTGCTTCAGGTTCTCATTAATTTTATGCTATAATACTGCAAGGTGAATGCAAGGAACTTTAATGGTTGTCACTGCAAAACATGATTTGGGAGAGGATGGGAGGACTCACCGTATAAAACCTAGAAATTCGAGTGAAGCGTCATTTCACAATCCCCATAATGTATCACCTATTTTATTGTTTTAAAGCGTGGCCATACAACAGGATCATGATGCCACTGGGATTGTATTTGCCAGCCTATGCTTGCCCTGGTTAAGCCACAATTATTCACTATGACTTTGTGCAAGCTGGTTTTTGCACGTGTATTAAACACGCTGAAAAAATATTTCCATGATATCATCCATCCATATGTGCACCCAGCACCGCAGAACAGCAACCGGTGTGGACTAGTGGTTTTAAGCCGGGAAAATGAAGCGCTAGATGAATGTTTCTTAGTTTTAAATGATTTTTCCTAATATGTGGTTAATCTTTCTATGCCTTAGCTAAGCCAAACTAGACAAATTCTCCCTGCTGATAGTCTGTTCTCATGTTCAGAAAAATTAGATAATATCCTTAAACACGTTTGCTAGATCTTTAGAAATAAACGGATTTGAAAAAATCATTGCATTCACGCTTTGCAAGAAATACTTCCAAGCATTAAAAGGTCTATACTCAAGCAAATAAAAGTCTCGTCTTTTACAAACGAACACTTTTCTGCTTCTCTATGGATTATAATATCTCCCAGCAAGCAAAACCACATCATTCACTGAATTTTTAATTCTGCAGAAGAGACAGGAGGAAGCGTTTGCACCTCATCCTGTGGGGAGGAAGGTTCCTTCCCACGGCTGCTAAAAAGCATCAATTAAAGTTAAGAGCCTAGAATAAAACGCGTATAATTATTACACGAATCTGCTCACCAAACCCCGTGTAAAACAGGCTGTTTTTCCACAAATATACAGATGGGGAAGGGAAACTAAAGCTGTGCAATGCAACAAAAAGGCTTGATAATACAAGAAACACCATAAACACTTCTTACCCTGTCTGGTTTGATATGAGGGGAGCAAGACGCACCGATGTCCAGCTGAAAATAGAGACCTCAACCAAGTCTCCTCTCACCCTCCCAAACCCTGGTATGAATAAGTAGGTCTGATTTTCTCACTCACACTTTACTCAGACTCTACTATAGTGGCTGCTACTGCCCCAGCGTCCCGGTTTGGGATAGGATGTGGTCTCTTGCTCTCTTCCAGTTGTGAAACGGGTCTTCCCTTCCCTCACGAAACCAACGCAACCGCTCCAAAAGCCCCTGCTAAATTTAACCTAGAGACAACCCACGGGCAGAAGCAGAGAAAATGAGAAAAAATGGACATTAAAAGAAAACACAGGAGAAGAAGCGAACAGGAGATGGCTGTCTGGGGCTTCCCAACATGGGAGACCTGCCAGTGGCCTCCTTTTCCTCCTACTCAAATTTGAGGAAGGCCATAATTAAGATCCCAGTATTTCCAACGCACTGTCAAAGAAGGAAAAAAGTGACCCAAACTTTTTTTTTGGCAAAGCTAGAAGGCTTTAATTCATCATTCCTTACTTGGCAGAGTTTATGCCTTCCTGAATTAAAGCTGGGACCTGACTAATAAAAATATACCTTCTGCTAGCAAATTTGGAATTAATTCCATAAATTTTACCCTGAAAAGAGATGAAGTAAAAGCAAAAGAACTCCCAACTTCCTGCAATTGCAGCAGTATCAAAGATGAAGCGTTGCCTTTGCATTCAGCAGGTCTGCTCTTCCTACAACCAGCCAGTGCCAGCGATCCAGATCAGCAGCAGCAGAAGAAACACTCCCTGGTCACAAGGACGTGGGTCAGGGGAATTTAAGGAAAAAAAAAGAAAGAAAGAGAACTGTGTTTAGAAATAATTTGATGTGAATGTAGCAGAGGACACGTACAAAGCAAGACCTTTATCTCATAGTCACTCATGTGCAAAATGCTGGGGTTTAAGGTCTAATTTCTCTCCGCAGGTGGAGTCTCCAATGCATCTTGTGTCCTCCATGGAGCTCGTTTCACTAAAGCCACTTAAACACAGCGGAATCGAGCTCCAAGGGCTTACAGACCAGCCACTTGACAGTCGGCCAAGTGTTGTACATTATTCTTCTTCCGCCTGGACGAGTTTCAGCTCCTCAAGCGCTCATGAAAGCACCACCGAGAAGACAATAGGGTTAGCGCTGGTGTTTGTTTTTTCCATTTCTCAGAAGGCTTCCCGGGAAGAAGCGCCAGTCGGCTATTGTCTCTCTCACTAAATGTGTGTTTGAGTCTCCTCGGCCGCTGAGTTCTTCCTCTTCAATGTTTTAATGCTCCTTCCTTTTTGAAAAAAAAAAAAAAAAAAAGATAAGTTGCCTCATTTCCTCTCCATTTATCTTTCACGTTCAGAAAAGCTTGTGACAACACAAGGCAACTTGAAAGGAAAAAACCAAATCAAAACCACCTTCTTCCAGCGCCGTGTTTGTATAGTTGGACCATGTGGGCTCGGCAAAATAGACAGGCAGGTTATTGTTAAGAAGAGGAAATTTGTTCTTGATAATTTATTTGGAAATGCTTTGGTGGGAGCTCTCCTGCTGGGTCACAGTACCTCTGCATACGGACATGCCGAAAGTACTTGCCCATACGCCACGACTTGTGGTCATGTGTAACCGGAACACATCAGAGCCCTGTTATTTTTGTCTGTGGCAATCTTTGGTGGCAATACCTCAATCAGTGCATTTAACCATCTGCTTTCAGCGCTCTTGTCTTCGTACAATCAATCACATAGCTCTGATTTTATAAGTCTCGTTCTTCCATCATAGGTCTCCATAATGTTCCGTCCATCAGTCCAGTCTGAGCTCCAATCAACGCGGATGCTGATACTTCCTCTCTTTTTGGAGAAGAACATGGTCCTCTCTTTTGCCTGTCCATTTCAAAACTTCAATTCTTCATCTTGCTGTGTTTTGTAAAATGTTTTATTTTGGGGACTGAGAAAAAAAAAACAGCCCTAGGAACGCAAGACGCAAGAGCTGATAAGAATAAAAGAAAATAACTTTGTGTGATGAGCGTTTTATCTGGCAAATTTATGTATATCAGATTACATTTTCATTTTCTGAATGCAGACGTAAGCGTTAGTAATGCTATTTTAGACAGACTGCACGTGAAGCACGCTGTCACAATTTGCTTCAGTGGGGAAGCAGCCAAGCAGCAATCTCATTTACAGACTCACAAGTGCGGAGAAGGACGCTCAAGCCCTGTGGCAAAAGGGGTCACAAAGTGTGTATGTTAGCGCAGGTCTTCATAAGAAAGAGCAGATTTTGGAGAATAACAAACAACTACGATTATGCGGTGTTGCTTTGAAATTATACAATGTGTTTTTCTTTGTGTCTTTCCCCAGACTCCTCTGTCAAGCAATTGCAGAAGATAAAGGAAAGACTGTGAAAGGGTTTCATTTTTGCTTCAGCCTCGGCAGGTCTGCTCTGCAAAAATTTGCCATGTGAGCGTCCAATATCCATAAAGTGTCTCTAACGGAGCAATGCTCATCCTGAATCGCAGCCAAATCCCAATTCCTCCACAGGCTGCCTGCATTTACGGACTCCAACTGAATTTCAAGCCCTGTTTGCAGTCTTCGATGGTGGCTTCAAGTCAGCCTGGGTGTTTCTGAGGTACAAATGCAGGGAAAGCTGCATAAATCCATTTTCTATCTTCATTTGGGCCAACGGGATTCACCAACCTGATGAAGTGCAGGATGAGCACTGAATTTCTGTGAAATATTTTCCCACCTAACAGCATTTGGTGTGGCTTCAAAACACCCTCAAGAGCTCTTTAATCATCAACATGAACCTCCTTGGAGAGACTTTTCTATCCCTTACATTATTCCTAGAGACCTCTACTGCACAGTGCAACCATCTCTTCCGATGAGATGCTACTCAGGCTACTTGTGCAGTAGCAAAAAGTCTTTGTACCCTGGGACATAAATTCTTTGCTATTTACCCTTTCAAGCATCGCTGAGCAACTATTTCACCAACATTTTCACCATAAACTTTGCATAAAACCAGCAACTTCATCCAAACAGGCGGGCTCTTCGTTAACTGCAAAGCAGCTCAGTGAAAAGGATAATAGAATTAGAACAGGCCAGGAATTTTGGAAAATTGTATTCGCAAAAACCGCCAATACGATTCGTGGATTCTTTATCATTTCCAATGCAAAACCAGGGAGACAAGGAGAAACAGCGTTGAAAAAGCGCATCTTATGGCCTCCGCTTTGCACCGAGCTTGAATAGCAAAGACGCACCAAACCCTCAAAAACGAGCCAGTTGGGTTGAACCGTCTGGCTCCAAAAGTTTGGGTTTAAATTGAGCCAGGACTTTTTCTTTGCATGTCTCAGAAATCCAGAGGCCAAGACAACAAAACATGGGCCTCGGGTTCGACATACTGGTTTCCAATTTTGCTTGCAGGCTTGCCCCCCTGAGAACATGTGCCACAGCTAATGGCCACAAAAAATATATATTCTAGGAGATGATAGTCTCTTTTCAATCAGTAACAAGGTCAGATCTTTGTGTTGCAATTACTTCACTTTTAGAAGTAGCTCCGAAACTAAGAGGACAGTATACATGGTTGAAGATTAAAATGGGTTTTGCTGCCACCATTGTGAGGCATCTTCTCGTGTTTCCAGGACTGCTGGGTACCAACCACGAGTCTCTGAAGCCACGCTGAAAGTCTAAACACCAGCCGAAGTCCTTAACATCACAATTTTTGCTTGGATGTATGGAAAATATCTGCTTAATGTGCTTCAGAAGAGCCTTCTGTGGGAAAATAATGGAAGCGTCAGATCTTATCTCATTCAAGAACGACTAGTACAGAGCAACGCAAAGCAAGTTGGAGGAGATAACGCAGCCCTGGCTTCGAGATTGAGCAGATATCCTAACACGCTTTATAAACTCTTCATTTCCTAGGGTTTCTCCAGTTTGTAAAATGCTGCCTCTCGAAATCAAAAGAAAACATAGAATTATAGTACATAAAGAAACATATAAGAAACAAAAGGAGAACTGTTCCACTGGCCAGCAAACACTTTTCTTTAAAGTTATTTAAATAAAAAAATAAGTCTTTCAAATGCATTAGAACCACCTTTTTTGCAAAACTGTGCTGGAAAACTCATTTTTTAAACATACACTCTCCTTTGCATGTCTACTGTATATAAAAGGCATTTCTTCTGGTTAACATATTATTCAGGCCGGAATAATTACACATCAGAGAGATGCCTAATTAGCTAATCTTTAAACTTTCCAGATCTAAAAAAAGATCCCAAGGCATGTTTTATGTATATAGAATGATGTCAGCTGACAAATACGTGGCACAGTCCGTATTATTGTGGTTGTAACCAAGAACCACATGAATCAATGTTTTGGGCTTGTCTTTGCATTAGTCGAGACGACAGGACTTCTGAAGGAAAGCAAGAGTGTGTTCTGTAATCCTGAGAATCCACTATGAAGATAAAAGAAAATCAGCCACACAATACAGGAAATACAGAATATAAGCAATGCTGCATTTTATCAGCAGCGTGCACTTTCTTGGAAGACTCCATAAGGTTTTAAAAATCAAACAGCTGCTGTGAGAAGCAACAATGAATAGAAATACTTGGATTTACAACTAAAACTAACAGGGGACAGAGTTGACAAAGAAATATCTGCAGTTACCACAACCATATTGTTTTAGACTTACATCAGACAAAAGCTATTTCAACAGGAAAACCTGTCTTAGCCAACAGCTGGAAAACTCATAGCCTGATTCTGGAAGGAAAGGGGACTTATTAGTTTTTACAGATGTCTCCATTCCCACCATCCAAAAGGAGCTAAAGCTACAAACAGAGAGACGGGCCCCATCTGCCACACGGCTTTCCCATCCTCCCCAGGCTGCGCACGCTCACGTCTCTGGCATCGATTCAGCCTACACATCTATACATTACGCTCACAGAAACTCAACCTGACATTCTGTAGAGCGTCCTCAAATTCGGCTTTAAATTCATTTTTGGTTCGGCGTCCCAAGAGCAGAACTCTAGACGCCTCTGCTATCAAAGGGGCTGGATTTTATTTTTTAAAAATTGCTCTTTTGCAGACAATAATAATAAAAACCCAGGCACAAAAATAACACCTGCCAGCGCCAAGCGTGACGGGGAGAGCACAGCGACTCGGCAGTTGACCACACTTCCTGCTGCCTAAATATTTAAGGCACGCGAAGGAAAAACCACGTAGCAAGATGAGTAACTAACCAACCACAAGCTGTCGCTCAAAATGACCACATAGTACTTGATGCTCATTGGGTTTGTGTGTCTGTTTATGTTGGTAACTCCCTAGTATCGCAGTGTGGTATCGGTTTGAGACATCCCCATTCTGGTGCGACGTGCTGAGCAGCTCTGTGTTTTTTCCACGCATCAGGGAAGTCGGTGATAACTTCAGATGGGGCCGTCCTTCTTCACTTCAGACGCAACTTCTTCCTACAACAAATCCCAGCGCTGCTTCAGTTTAGGATTTATCGCCACTACTTGGCCACAGCTCCCATGGGATCATCACAAACACATCAAGCCCCAAATGCTCCATCTCCAAAGTCTTCGACAGAAGCGTCTTTTATCACAGATTTCAGGTGGGACATTGTTTGACAGCTGCTTCCTGCTGGGCTCTCCTGCTCTCAGCTAAAAAGCAGTTGAAACACAAGAGAAGGAGGAAGGGATTGAAGCTCTGGTGAAGAACAGTGAAATACATATAACATAGGGACCTTGATTCTACAGCTTCTGAAGGAACCACGCTAATGAAATACCCACGGTCCCTCTGGTGGCACAGCAATCACGTACCCTGACACCAAGCAAGGACACTGCAGCCATTCCCTAAGGAAAGCACCCAGCACTTAATTAAAGTATCTCAAAAGGAATGAGAGAAACAGGAGCTGAACCCAAATACTGGGCCCAAAAAATGCAGCATGGCCAATATAGCAGACTGGTGAAGTATCACACATCTAGAAGTACGGTTAAATTAGGATTCAAGTTTAAATTAGGATTCAAGTTTTCCAGTTGTCCTGATTTTGATGTCCAAAGAGAGAGGGGCTCAAATCCTGCGTCAGTCCACATGGACACTGACATTCTTCCCCCTTCCTTGGGTCTGTTTTTGATAAAAGGCTGATGGAAGCGCTATTAACATCATTTTCTACTTAGTACATGATTTGCTTCTACAGTTCAAAAAGTTTTTGAACATCCTATAGATCGATTTCTTCTATTGAATGCATTGTGATGGCTGAATTGAGACTTTGGCATGGGCTACAAATACCCTACAGACGCAGGTCAGACCTCAATAAGGGTCTTCTCTGTGGGCTACCAGAGAGGTAAAGGAAATTCCAGCTGATTCCCTGTTTCCTGGCCACAGCTGGAAAGCCCACTGCAAGTTATCAAGCTTGGTAAAAACACTAACAAAGAACTAAACAACTATGACTACATTTTAAAAGCATATGGAAAACAAGAACTCACGTCTCCTCTGTATCTTTAATTCAGATAATCCCTTTTCTTTAAAATCACATTGAAAAGTTCCATCTCCTAAGTATGGTACATGCCCCATTTATTGTGGAGCTCTGAAAGTTCGTGGTGTGGTGAGCTGGAAACAGCAGGGACTTGATTTATATTTAAGGTAGGTAAATGCCACATTGAAGAACTAGATCCTGTTTCTGTGCCTGCTACAGTATGGATAAAACATATGTCACATACAGCAGAAGCTCCCAGGTGGCTCCTGCCATCTCCGTTTTCCAATTTGCAGAAGTGCTGAGCACCCGTGGTCACAACAGAGCCCAGCTGGAAATCTGGAGAGAGCATTAAGAGGGCTGATTCCCTGAAAAATTGAGCACTATGTCTGTCAAGCCCCAGATTCATAGCCATAGCTCCTCATATATGAAATAAAACACCACCACGTAGCACAGCATCTCAGCAGGAAGATCAGCTGATTGATGTCTGCACTGCGCTTTGTAGCTTGGCAGGTGTACAGGAAATCTCAGAAGGGAAAAAAAAACACAACAAAAAACCAAACCCAAACAACAAATCTGGGGTTTCCTACTGAATGAAGCCAACAGAAAAATACACCAGAATTTGCCTTTGCATTCTGGTCTCTCTCAAGCATCAGCGGTGAGCTCAGGGCTTCAGACCCCTGGGCCTTTTCAGCTCAAAGTTTATGGCTGGAAGTTGTGTTGGCTTTGTGGCATCACCTTCATCTCCAGGGGTGAAGAGCTGCTGTTAGCTGTGGGTTTCACAGTTATTTGCTACACTGCACAGAGGGCAAACGTGGCAACAACAGGGTTTAGTTCAGCAGGAAAGTCCCAGCAGTGGTTAGAAACCCCCCCCCACTCACCTCGGGTTTCCCTTATTCCAGCTCCACGTCCCCCAACCCCTTCCCTCCTCTTGCAGGATATACCTGAGCTGTTCCACAGAACATCCAGAGAAAGGAAAAACACGTTTTCTTTAGATTAATTCTCACCAAAAAAATAAAAACAACTCATCCATTTTAGCCGCAGTTTTCTCAAAAATGCAATCTGAGGCAGGCACTCAGCATGGAAACTTCGGTCTGAGCAGCTGAAGACTGGGAAAGCCTCATTTGCAACTGAAAACAGTGGAAAGTGTCTGGCAGTCTAAATTGCAGACAATGATATTACTTACAGAATATCCCAAGAGCAAAAAAGGCTTTTTTTTTTTTCCCTTTGCACAGACTCTGCCATTAAATCTTT
Organism: Columba livia; assembly: GCF_036013475.1. NCBI lineage: Eukaryota > Metazoa > Chordata > Aves > Columbiformes > Columbidae > Columba > Columba livia. The sequence continues at coordinate 30,964,260 of NC_088609.1, forward strand.
GCCTGGGGACGATGAAAGCTTATTTTTCCTTCAGTGCGACCGCTACAATATGTGGAATATCGAGTGAAAGTATGCAAGGATCCTCTGTATCACATTCGATAAAAGCAGGCTGGTCAAATGTTCATTTGAGATACTTAACATCCCCAATGCTGCTTCAGGAATCGGGTCACAAACACGGCGACCAAGCTCAGCAGAGAATAGCAGCACAAATAGCAACCGTGGTTTCATGCAGTGGACGAAAATACCACGCAAAGCTTTAAAAATCGCTTCTTAAGGTAAGAGATGAGCTGGGCTGAAGAAGAGCACGAGCTAAAAGGGTGAGTGAGCTTGATGCTGAGTTCCAGGAGGGTGGTGGCATCTTTTGTAAATTTGAAGCAATGATGCCCGTACATCTCTGAAAAAAGGAAAAGCTCCTTGCCAGGCTGCAAGTTTCCAGATGCAGTGCACAAGGGCAATTTTTTTAAGCTGGGATCCCAACCAAAAACCAGCAGTAAATCCAGGAAGACATTACTCCAGCAAGTGATCCACCACAGGCAACAAGCAGGGGGCTTTTTAGAAACTGTATGTGCATACAGAGCTGGCTTGTGAACTCAGCAAAATCTGCAGCTACCTTGACCTGGGGAACATAAACCTTTGTGGGAAATCCCAGATGTTTTTATAATAGAAAGAAGCTGTAGGCATTTTTTTGTTAAGGTTGGCTGTGCAAGTATTTAGCGATGAGGAGCTGGTCCCCAGCACGTACCCCAGGTAATAACCCAGCGGGGTTGGGACCGCGGCAGAGGCCTGGCCGTGCTCTGGGGACGGACACAAGATGCTCCTCCTGGTCCTGGCACTCCCCGGCCCCACTTTCTAGACATTTGGCTTTGCCTTTGTGTGCTCTGCCTGCTTAAACAGTAAACAACCGCAAACAAGGATCGCCTTACGCTGTTTGTGTAATACCACCAACCTCTTTGTGAGGACCAGCACGTCCCCCGCACAAGAACTTATGTGCAATTCAGGCATAGACGAGCTTTTCTGCAAGTTGCCTGTTGCAATGAGTGAGAGCCGCAGTCAAAACGTGCATCACCCTGCGAAGCACAATATAGAATGAACCTGGAAAAAACAGTGGCATTTTTGGGGAGCTGTGAACTGACTGTCTTACACCATTAGGAGGCTGAGGGGAGACCTTCTGATCTCTGAACTGCCTGAAAGGAGCTTGGAGCCAGGGGGGGTCGGGCTCTGCTCCCCAGGAACAAGCGCCAGGAGCAGAGGAAACGGCCTCAAGTTGCGCCAGGGGAGGTTGAGGTTGGATGTGGGGAACAATTTCTTCCCCAAATGGCTGTGGGGCATTGGAACAGGCTGCCCAGGGCAGTGCTGGAGTCACCATCCCTGGAGGGTTGGACAGACGGACATGAGGTTCTCAGGACATGGGGCAGTGCCAGGGGTGGGTTATGGCTGGACTCCATGATCTTGAGAGTCTCTTCCAACCAAAATGATTCTGTGATTACCAACGATCTCCTTACAAGTCCACTATCATTTTTGCTGGTGTTGTCAGTGGAGAGCCCAGAAACAGGCTGGGGACTGACGCGTGATGCCACCCGGACAGACACCATAACAAGGAGGCACCACATTCACCATTTAATCCACAACACGTAGAAAAAAAAAAGCAACCCAAGGACCAGCTGACTTGCTCACTTCGCATGAATCCCAAAAGCAGCGGACCTGCCACACAAGCAGCAGAAAACTATCTGACAGACGCTTGGCTGATTTGGCACCAAACGCATCATCGGCAACACAAGCCTCCATAGCATCTACACGCTCCTCAGGGACCAGGCTGCTCAGGGCAAGGCAGAAGAACAGGCTTCGAATCAAGATCATCACAAACAACATCAAAAAGTTATTTTTAATAAGTATTTCTGGATCGGAAAATTTATTTAGAAAAAATAAATCACCTGCTCTGTTCCTCATCACGCTTCTTTCCTAGAAGAATTTCAACCATACAAAAATCACAGAATGTTAGGGATTGGAAGGGACCTCAAAACATCATCTAGTCCAATAATCTACATACTTCTGATAACTATATTGCTTTTAACTTTTTAATCATCTAACCAGAAGAACCCAAGAGTCTGACTCACTTTTGTTTTCTACTTCCTGATGTTGGTAACTAAGAAAACTACCTTGTTTTAAAAAAATAGATGCAATAACTAAATAATAACTTCAGTAGTGCTGCAATGGCCTAATAAGTAGGCTTAACGCTTTAATGCTATCCAAAGTGTCAGAGCAACTGTTCATGTTTCATGTATTAACTAACATCTTATCACAGAAGCATGAGATTAAAGGCTTATGATTTCAAAGATTAACACTTAATTAAATACCTGGAGAAACTAATTCACGGAAACCCTCGGTTATGCCTATCAAGTTAAGCATTAGTATAGAAACAGCATCAAACTTTTAAAAAAATATGTAACGTTAATTAAAAAATACAGGATAAAGTTTTCAGAAAAGCCAAACAGGCAAAGCCTTTCTTCACACAAGTTTGAGGCATTTCCACAAGCTTTAATCTTGCTTTTATGGGAGGGCTGGCCTCATTTTGTCACTGTCTTTTAACTGCAAAAGCAACTAAAATACTTGCACACATGTTCAAAAACTGGAAGCCGCTTGTAATTGTTCTTTAAGTGTGAAGAGAACAGTTATGTTTACTATACGCAAAGGGAAAAGCTGTAGGAGGAGAGGCTGCTGTACTTTAAAAGTAGCCAGGAGGGCATTGCTTATGAATATTGTCCTTCCCGATCCAGACACCGGCTTTTCAGCTGCTGCTGCCCAAAGGCATCGACAACGAAGCTGTTCTCATCATCTCCAAGCTTTTTTTCCTGCCCTTAGTATCAATAACATTTTTACCAGATGCAAAGACTGTCTTCTAATTTGTGACCAAGCTGCGCTAATTAAAGAACCTCCAATCTTCAAGGTTTATGGAAAATAGCAAGTACAAAAGAGCAGCTGAATCCACACTTACAATTACAGGTTTTGGGGCAAACGTGAGCTTATTTCTCCATTCTTCTGTTGAGACGAAGCTCCTTCCATTGATGCCCTTGCTTAATTCAACATCGTACGTTGTGTTTTCTACACAGCCAGCAGAAAAAGATTTTAAAAGCCACACGCCTTCCCCTACCACCCAGTGATTTCCTTTCACTTATACTACCCAAAAAAACCCTTATTTCCCAGAAAAAAACCCACCATTCAGTTTTCAAACCTGGGCTCTGTAGCAAGCATTACGTAGCACATCATCATTAAGGCTGGTTTTGTGCAAGCAATATGTTTTGTTTTGGTGTAAGGAGCTGGAGATGATCAGAGCTCACATTCGGAAGTTACCAAGTACAATAAATTCTGTTCCAGTTGGGTGGCAAATACCTTTCCCATCAATCACATCCCTGGATGCGTTTTACTTGAATTTAGTCTAAAGCTAAAGCACCCAGCCCCCTGAATTAAAGAATGTAAGAACCACAGAGAAGCTGCCTATCCTTTCCAACACAGACAGGCACTATTTATTGAAACTACAGGGTGAAAATCTGCCACTGGCTCCAACAGCAACAACCTCTCTGAGAACTAGAACTTCCCAGAAAGCAAGCAAAGCCAATAGGATTTTTCTTTGAAATCTCATTTCTTAAGGTCTTCAAGAACTTGGACACTTAGCAAGGTGAATATAATGAAATATAGAAACTTATATACATATTGAAATTTGTATTTCCTACCCACTTCATTTCATTTTTTCATTCCATGGGTATTTACACCTAGTTGGATTGGACTAGATAGCACTCGTCAAGTGCTATCCCGCAATCATGAACTCTGGATTCAGTTGTGTTTGTAAAAGAAAATATTACTCTGCCCCTTCCTTAGATTTTGGGAATTGCGGAAAAATCAGATCAGCTTTTGTCATAAACCTCATACGCGGAAATGAAAAGCGCCCTCTAAGAGCTCTGAAGCAGATGCTGGCGAGTCCAGAGAGACGCTGCGCTCCTGCTCTATCGGATGCTACAGCCACGCTCACCTGCAGAAAACAAAGAGAGAGGATTTCCAAAACACAGCGAGATGTAGCTTGTAACAGGCTGAGAGAAAAAGCACCAAGCGTAGCCAGATTTTTTACAAAACCCAGTTATACTCGCAGCTGTACACCAAATTAAAACCAGAAGGGCTGCGCGACGGTTTCAAGCAGAAAATCCAACATCCAGCCTGAGCGCCTGCCCAAAACAGGCCAACTTTTCCACAATTAATTCCAAGTTATTCTTCCACCCTCCAGCATCCCTGCTCATGGCTGTGGCTGCTGGTGAGAATTTCCCTCCAGAGCTGCGTCAGGCCTGGTTTATCTCCCTCCAAGTCACTGGGACTTATCTCCATACAACTGATGATATTTGTTCAGCTCCCTGTACAGCTAGCGACCGATTTCCTTATCTTGTCTTTTACATAAAGAGTAAATCAGGCTTCTCTTCAGTCTCTAAAACTTGACAGAATAGGAAGAGTCTGTCTGCTTTTTCATGTAGGAACACCTCTAAAGTGCAAAAAAAAACCGCCAAAACCTGTCTTAATTAGTACCATACCGAAATCCATAGGCAAAACAAATGGCTACAAAGAAATTTCTTACAGACGTGAAGTAATAGCTTTCACTGTCGAATGAAAAGAAGAACGGCTGGAAGGTTTGCTCGGAAAAAAGCCCCGAACAATGAGGAAACCCACAGGGTGACAGCACCATCGCTGCAAGGAAAAGAGACGGAAAAGAAGGGAAGGAAGAAGGAAAAACTGCATTTAAACAAACAAATCAAAAGCAAATTACTACAAAGCCTCATCCTCTGGACAGCCTGAGGTTTACAGCAATGGGTCGACTGGATGTGGTCAAGCACGCTGAGCATCTTTAATAATAACACAACCTTCAGAGAAGTGCAGTTTTTTGTATGCTAAACTCTTTTAAAGATGGGCCTGTTGAAATTACTGGTGTTGGGTGCCTGAAATCTGTCCACCTCTCCCAGTTTAAAAAAATGTGGTCCTAACAGTCCATACATAACAGCACAGTTTGGTCCCCTGCTGCTGGGATGGCAGAAATAGGAAATGAGTGAGACCCTCAGGGCCATTTCTCCCTTCTCCCCACTGTGAGATCTGCTTCCACGCCTGTTTCTTGTCTAATACCAGAGACCCAAAGCAAAAACTTTCTATCAAGAATCTTGAAACCTGCGGCACAGTCTCTCAGGGCATCTTACTATGTTGTTTTAACAAGCACTTTCATCTTTTTCCCCAATTTCATGATTGCACCTTGAGTCCACAACTCCCCACTGCCACCCCGTTCCGCTCCCTGTTGGGTGTAACACTCATTAGATATCATTAGACAAATCACATAACGAACACCTCCCATCACAAGTTTAGCCCATGCCTCATCAAACCAAAAGCATTAATTTTTTTAATAAACTCTTTTCACATGACCAGCTCCCAGTCTCCTAATTATTACTGCCATTTTTTAAACTCCATCTGTTTCGCTGGCACCCTGAATAATTCCCATGCAGCCCCACCAAAAACCTACAAAGAAGGATTTTCTCCTCCAGAAGACCTTCCTTGTTTTCTAAGCGCTCAGTACAAAACCTAGAGGAATAACCATACATTTCAAACATAGCCTCACATGCCTCGTACCACTAACAGACTAGTGAAGACCGCTTGAAAAATTACACCTTGGCATCGTACATTCTCTTCTTAGGCATTATTTTCTAGAGAAAACACATGTTATCATGTCAATAATTATATTTTCTGACTTTCAGGTGCGGCTCAAGGTGTTGCCCCATGTACCAGTACATAGAGCTCTCAATGATCTGCAGTTTGGCTGGTTCCCTGCTACCCCTTCTTCCTTAAGAGCACAGGTGTCGAGGTGGAAATCCCAGCTTTTGCATCCAATAACAGTGGTTCCGTGTTGGATACGTGCAGGATTTTCTCTGAAATTCATTTCTCCGACTGGTCCAACGAGGCCCGTGCTTATTCACCCTGTGCCGAGGGCTGTGTTCTCAGCGCTTTATACAGACACCTACACCTACGTTTTTACATATATTTTTTACATAATTTTACACATCGCATAACATTTGTCCCTGGTTTGTTCTCATCTCTCAAGCAACGCGAGCAAATAGACTTTTGGAAATAAGAAAGCCTGTGGATTTATAGGGATGGCGATGAAAATGCCGTATCGGTTTATTGCTGAAAACTGCAGCTACCCCTTTAGCCCTCATTTCCATTAGTTATATGCCTAAATAAACCACAAGGCTTTACAACACAGGGGCAACGGCTTCATGCAGTTGTGTTTAACTCTGCCCCACGCAATTTTGGGAGGAAAATTTTGCAGAACTGACATCCCACCCAAATATTCACAATTTTCTCTGCCACAGGTTGCAGTTAGCGTGGCAGGAACTAACTCAAAAGGTGCTGGTGGTCAATCGCAGCGAGGTTCTGCTGCAAGGACGGGTGCACAAGCCACCTGCCTGAGGTGCAATGCCAAAGGCAGGATGCATAAATCACAAATATTGGTGCGTTTACCAAAATGCCGGTGGGAGGGAGCACTAGAGATGATCTAGACCAATCTTGTGCTTGAAGTAATACTCAGGATTTCCTGTCTTGAGGCTACTGATATTTGGGCCAAGATGAGTGAGCATCCCAAAATGCACCAAGTTTGGAGAACGTCACTGGTTGCAGCATCCTTCAGCCTCTGTGGCACATCCTCCCTCACCAGTGTCATCCCATTCAAGCACTTGGATTCACAGTTCTACTGACAAAAAGCTCCCTACCCTTTTTACTAAGGATCTCCCTGCATCACCTTTGGAGGGAAAAAAAACCAACACCAAACACCAAAACTCCCAGTCCCCCACTAAAACCCACCTAACCTTTACAAAGCCAGCCAAAAAAATGTGCTGCTTAATCTACAGAACTGGCCATTCTGCCTTTTTCCTCCTCGAACGAGGAGAGCTCACCACAGCACTTGCTCTGGAAATATGTCAGTCTAAGACATGTAAGGTAAGCAAGGTCTAAATCTTGCAGACTTCAGCCTCCACGTGAGGAGTAGGTTTAGCGAGCTGGCTGGACCACACTCATATTCTGATTTAAGATGCTCTACCTGATTCCTTTTCCTTCTTGGAAGTGCTAATTTACTGGCAGCCTCCGTACAAAGTGCCTCAGTAATTAGTTTTCAAAGCAAGAACGGCAGACTTGGGATAAGCACAGTGTTTTACTCCAATTTTTCGCAATGATTTCACTTTATTACTTGTCTCTGCAAAGAAGTGACAGCCAAACTAGAGATGCGGAGCCACGCGGCTCTTGGCAAGGGAAAGGCACCTTCCCTTGCAGTGACAGCAGCGTCACATACTCACACCCCGTCTAGTTCCACACGTGTCTGAACAGATGAGGATTTCCCAACCCTCTGACATGAGTTCCCCATTCTAATTCTAGATGATGTCCAGGGCAAAGACCGGCACGATTTCCTCTTGCACAGCTGTGAAGAAGCTCATAAGCTTCCTGAATATCCCACTTTTTCTTTTTTCCTTTTACCTTCAGTAATTAGACATCAGCCCCTTCAGGTGCTCACAACTGCTCAGTTTTCTGCTCAGTCAGGGAGCAGAAAACTTGAAATGCTGAACTTTGCAAGTGCAATTTTGGCTGCAGCACAGGGATGAGTGTAAAGAAAAACATAAATCTCTGAGGATTGCACCCTCGTGGCTGTGACGGGACCTGAAACCACCTTTAACGGCAGAAAATTATGATACTGAGGGGTCATTGTCAAAAAATCTCCACACGTGATGCCCGCAGCTTTGCTGATCGCTTTTCGAGTGAAAACTGTTTAATATTTGCATGTCTTTCCGGCTATGGGAATCTCTTGAAAGATCCACTGTGCTTCCAAAAGTCTTCAGAGGGGAGTGGTTCAACATTTGCACTCTCTCTACACCACAAAATAACATAAAGAATCGCAAAGCAACAGAAAGAAAGGCTGTGGGCACCACCCAGGAGTCACCCCGCGGGCTGAATCATGAGCGCCCAGGCTCATCTCCCAGTCCACGGCAGCGAGGACTCTCGCTGGCTTCACATGTATCATACATAAAACACCAGAACGGGGCTTTCTTTTCACATGCAAACTTTTATTTTGCTTGTAAATCTCCAGCCTTCAAATTTGATTTGTAAATACCTGCTACCTTGCTGATAGAGTGTGGGTAGACAGGCAGGACCAAGATGTTTTATCTTCCACTACTCAAAGAACACAAATACCTCCCCAAATACAGGATTATGCTCTTTTCCTTCATAGTTTAATGGTAACGTGCGTAAATGTATTTTTTTTTTTGTTTCTCTCTCCTAATACTTCAACGGGATAAAAAATTGCTCTTACACGTGTTCAAAGTTTACCTAAATATCCACCTAACAGTTTTTCCACTGCCTTCAATGGGTTCTGCAAAAAAATCAACCCACACAGTTTCAATCCGATCTACCTTGGTGAAATCTAGTGCCTTCAAAGCTTTGGGTGCTGGCGAATTGGGACCTTAGTGCCACACGGGCAGTTTTGGGTCGCATCTCCACATTTTCCCTAAGTTTTCTACACACAGTTTCACATCGCATCTCTCCACACTTTTGGGAAGTTTTTTACACATAGTTTCACATCGCATCTCTCCACACTCTCGTAAAGTTTTTACACAGTTTCACGTCGCGTCTCTCCACACTCTTGAGAAGTTTTTTACACACAGTTTCACGTCGCGTCTCTCCACACTCCCGTAAAGTTTTTACACAGACAGTTTCACGTCGCATCTCTCCACACTCTTAAGTTTTTACCGTCTACTCTTGGGCATGTTATAACCCACTCCTCGGGAGTTTATCACGCATTACTGTTTAAACACCCGCCTGCTCGTAGCCGCTCGGACACTGTCCCTCTCAAGCCGGCGCAGCCCTGCCCGGTGCCCAGCCCGGCTCCGGCCCCGCGGTTTCCCGCCTTCGCCCCCCCGGAGCTTTGATCCCCGGCCGCTCGGTCTCCCCCCTGCCTTGCCGTACCTCGGATGTAGGTGCACTTGCTCTCGTCCAGGAGGCTGGAGGCTGAGCCGCCCATGCTGCCGGGGAGCGCTGCCGCCGCCGCCACCCAGCCCGGCCCGGCCGCTTCCTCCCGCAGGCGCCGCCTCCCTCCCGCCCGCCGCCGCCAGAAGAGGTCGGGCCCCGGCGGCGGGAGGGCCCGGGCAGCAGGAGGGATCCTCCGGCTCCGCTCCCCGCCTCCTTTCCCTCTCTCCCCCACCCCCTGGAAACCCCGGGGTTGCGAAGTTTGGGAGCTGGAGGTGGCAGAAGGCTCCAGGAGCGGTGATGGAGGAGATGAGGGACACGTCCCTCTGAGGGGTGCGCCTCTGGGCACAACTGTGGTTCATCAACGTGCACAGCGCTGCTGGCTCCTCTTGCTGCCCTCATCTCAAAATCCACACCCTCTTGGAGACACACTTAGACCCTTCCATGTTTCACACAATCACACAATGTCAGGGGTTGGAAGGGACCTCGACAGCTCATCCAGTCCAATCCCCCCACCGGAGGAGGAACACCCAGATAAGGTTACACAGGAAGGTGTCCTACTTTAAAGACCATTGATTGTACGTGTGGTACCTATAACGGGAGTGAAGTCCACCAGAAATATTCTCCAGCATTTTACAAGGGGCTGGAGCACAAGTGTGATGGGAGCGGCTGAGGGACCTGGGGGGTTCAGCTGGAGAACAGGAGCTGAGGGGAGACCTGATCTCTGAACTGCCTGAAAGGAGCTTGGAGCCAGGGGGGGTCGGGCTCTGCTCCCCAGGAACAAGCGCCAGGAGCAGAGGAAACGGCCTCAAGTTGCGCCAGGGGAGGTTGAGGTTGGATCTGGGGAACAATTTCTTCCCCAAAGGGCTGTGGGGCATTGGAACAGGCTGCCCAGGGCAGTGCTGGAGTCACCATCCCTGGATGGCTGGACAGATGGACATGAGGTTCTCAGGACATGGGGCAGTGCCAGGGGTGGGTTAATGGTTGGACTCTATGACCTTGAGGGTCTCTTCCAACCAAAATGATTCTGTCATTTTTAAATATCCTTCAAATAGGGCACCTTCTTCTACCAGGGATGTTGAGACACCATAGGATTCATATGGCTCAACCTTTGGGGCCGTACCTTCCCGCTCTGGTTAGCCTCTTACTGGGAATCCTGGCGGCTTCTATAGGATGCTATTGATCTGTGATGCCGGGATGAGCAATAAACTTACACAAACAGGCAATAAAATGCATGCTACTTCATCAAATATTTTCCAGTGATCAAAACAACTTGCTAAAATGTGCAAAAGCATCACTTTGCAGATCCTTGGCACAGCAGTGCAAGATAGTACGGAACAGCTATCCAAATTTTCTTGCCTCTGAATAACAATTTCAGTGAGCCTTTACACCATTTGTGACTTCCTAAGGCATTTTCTCCCATTTTGATTCAGTAATTCAGTTGGGCAGGAATGGGCTGCTCACCATACATTATTGTGCCTGGTATGTTTAGTATGGAGTAGCTGACTTGCAATGGATATGGGTTGTGCTGACATGATGGAGATTGACAGCGGCTGGAAGTTACGTATTTTAGACTTAAATACTTTTGATTGAGCTTGCTGTGAAATTGTTTTGAACTTCACTAAGTTTCACTTACACAGATTGTGCATTAAGGACATTTAATATTTTGCCACTCGGTGGATCACATGGTGGTTAAAAATTTTGGGATAAATCTTAAAACTTTTTAAACGAACACTAAACTTGATCAGATGTGAAATATTGAAGAGAGTATGTTACATCGAGTTCATCAAGTGCCGCCTCCTTGAAGAAAGCTGATTGAAAGCAACTTTAATATAAATTCACACTCTCTGGGCACACACTAATTGTACTGAAGTGTAACAGAGCAATTCTGTCCTGTGTCAAAAATAGCATGGCCAGCAGGACAAGGGCAGTGATCCTTCCCCTGTACTCTGCATTGGTGAGGCCACACCTGGAGTATTGTGTTCAGTTCTGGGCCCCTCAGGTCAGGAAAGACATTGAAGTGCTGGAGCGGGTCCAGAGAAGAGCAACAAGACTGGTGAAGGGACTTGAACACAAGCCCTATGGGGAGAGGCTGAGGGAGCTGGGGTTGTTTAGTCTGGAGAAGAGGAGGCTTAGAGGTGAGCTCAGCACTCCCTAGAACTACCTGAAGGGCAGTTCTAGCCAGGTGGGGATTGGTCTCTTCTCCCAGGCAGTCAGCAATAGGACAAGGGGGCATGGGCTTCAACTCTGCCAGGGGAAATTTAGGCTGGAGATTAGAAAGCAATTCTTTGCAGAGAGAGTGGTCAGGCATTGGAATGGCTGCCCAGGGAGGTGCTGGACTCACTGTCCCTGGAGGTTTTTAAACTGAGATTGGACATGGCACTTAGTGCCATGATTTAGTAAACGGACTGGAGTTGGACCAAGGGTTGGACTTGATGATCTCTGAGGTCTTTTCCAACCCAGTTGATTCTGTGATTCTGTAATTGTTTGACCGGATTCATCCAGAGCATCACCAAAACAGCGTTTCACAAGCCTATAGACGTCTTGGCTGAGAATATAATACTAAATCAACAGCACTTGTAGAGGCCAAATGTGAATCAGATTCTACAATCAATATACCTGGTTGTTGAGCTCTGTGTGAGAGCTTTGCACTTGCAGAAAGGCGGATGCTGCAGTTTGCTCGCTGCACATCTTTGAGCTGTGTGAGCAGACAACCATGAGGAAATGCTGTTTACTGCTGTGCAATTTAAAGGCATTAACTCAGAAGAATTTGGCCTCCGCTGAGTGTAGCATATCTTTTATCAGATGTATTTGAGAAGCCTTTCATAACATACAATCACATGTAACTCGCGAGTCAGCTCCAGGAGTCCGGAGAGATAAACTGGGGAAAATTCATGAGCCGTAAACTGGATTGCTATTCTCTCTCATCATTTAGCAGATGAAAATATGCCAAATCCCAAAAGCTCTTTGCCCAAGAACAGATGCTAGTGTGCATACTGAATGGGAAACCTCCCTGTCTAATTACAGCTAGAGTAAAAACAAAACAAGAACCGAATAGGTTTTTTAATTATAACATTTTATACTTTGGTAATACCTGATCCCCAAGATCCCCAGGCATTTCACAAATGCTACCTAATTAAAGACCATAATTTTCCTTTTAAGATAGGGAAATGCTGTGTTTTAATGGCAAAGTTTGTATCTTAAGCATCTTAAAAAGATACCATGAGAAATGTGAGCAAGGCCAGGAACAGATATAATGATCCTATTTCTATACTGCTTAATAACAAAACCGCCCTTCTCTCAGATAAGAAATTGGCTGCTTTAGATTTTAGTCTGACGTGACTCATCCGCACTGCAGCGATCAAAGATAAAATAATACTATCAAAACAAAAATACCACCAGAGGCAATACAAATATTTCCCCACTTTTTCTCCTATCAAATCCTGATCTTTAAGGGTTTGTTTTCCTTTACTCTCCCAAAAAAGTTCCTTCTCTAAACACCTGCTTTGTATTATATCCTAAAGGGCAACACGATGGAGCTCTTCCATCCCATGAAGTGAACTTGCGAGCGACCAGGACCAGGAGAAGCAGCTCATCCCCAGCAAAGGGACGCAGATCTGTCTCCGCTGCCCCTGTGACTTCACTTGGGATGGTGTGACATGAGGAGAGGTGGATTCTTGTGTCACCAGCGCCCAAGCTTCACCCGTGGTCCAGACCCAGGAGGCAGCCAGTGAAAGTACTGGGAGCTCTCGTACCCAAAAAGCCACTACGCTGCCTCGGTTTGTGTCAGTCTCCAACTCTGTTTTGGGAGGAGGGGAGAAGGAGGATGTCTCCACAATGACTTCTTTATTATCTCCCTGTGGAGGGAACCGTGATGTCACCCCGATGTGCCGCAGATATAGACATGACAAGATCCATTCTCAATGCAAGTGGGCACCGCGTCAGAATAAACTCCCAGCGGCTGGTAGTCAAACACGCCATCTTTAACCCGACCACAGGGCTGATAAACTACACATTTGTCATCAGAGGGACCGATAAAATCTTTGCCACGTTGTTGGCTTCTTCTCCCATGTGCCAACACTTGTCTAATTGTAAATGAGACATGCGAGGGAACAAGTTGCTTTGACATGCTGCATAATAGCGCTTGACTGAGCCCTTTGCTTTAGAGGGGACTGCAGGGTTCACCCTGTGTGTACTCTCCCACAACCTCTTGGTTGCCTCAGAAATAGTTTGTTATCAAGCAGAAACATTTAAGTGAAATGTGTATGAAATCCATTGGGAAAGAAAAGTAATTATCCAAAACTTGCCTAATAAAATTTCTCCAAGGGAAAGTTGCCATTTTCGGACCACTGGCTTCTGTAAGCACGATAACAAGGTGCTATCAACAAAGACAGCTGCAAATATAAAAACCATCGTGAATAAATAGTAATTATCTGTGCCTAGAGGAAACTGTTAATCATTGTTGTCTGAAAGCCAAAGCCAGGTGGCAGAAAGTAGGACCAGGCAGAGGTGTCAGAAGATAAACCCAGTCCTTTTCTCAGGACTCAGGATAGGCCGTGGATTGAAATATATTCTGAATCCCTTCCATCGAAATAACACAGAAGAATGTTATTCTGATGAGGTTTTTCGAAAGGTTAGAAGGAGGTCTTAAAATCTAGCTAGGGAAGATGATACTCTAAAAGAATCACAACTGTTCTGGCTTGAGAGCCAAAAATAATATTTTGATAAAATAGCCTTAAAAAAAGTTAGTGTTCTTTGTGCTTTAGCTACTGGCCTAATTCTGAAAGAAAAGCAAGAAGCACTGAAAACCCACAGACAGAAGAAGAGTGGATTTTAATAGATTCTTAATCGCGAATCATGGAACAGGTTGGAGGGGATCTCAAAAGAGCATCTGGCCCAACCTTTCATGGGAAAGGGAGACGAGATTATCTAGTGCATGATCCAGCCATGTCTTAAAAAACCCAGAGATGGGGACTCTGCCATGTTCTTTGGGAGGTTGTTCCACTGATTGATTGTTCTTACTCTAATAAAAATATTTTTTGATATCAAGATGAAAGGGAAATGTGTGTCGTGGGGACACTATGTGAAGTGCTACTATATTCTAGGGAAGAGAGAAAAATGGTGTTTATGGTCATTATTCAAATAAATCAATCTAATATAACCCCTTATTTTTGTTACTTCAGAAAGTACGGGTGACAGTCTGAACCATTCATGAAAGAGGAAAAGCAAGATAAAGGTATATTTCAATAGCAGATGGTATCTTGGTGGTAAAATTATGAATTTGTGTCTCAATCTCTATCTTTCAATAGCTCTGTAAAAGGTGCTGCAAGGCAAAACATAACCAGGCCGCTAAGTGCACAACCTACCGCAGGATCAGGCTTTGCTGCCGCCCTTCCTCACTCCTGATTTTCTTCCCGGTTATGTTTTCTCACCATTCAACATGTAAACCACGTTCATTTGAATACTCATTGAATACCAGTGCTCATATAATACCAAATTACAAATAGCATTTATCATGTTAAGCTGCTCGGTTGCAAATCATTCGGAAATGTCAATTCCATCTACAGAATTGCAGCTGATCTGTAATCTGAGAGATTTTTGAAACTTTTCAGCAATGAAACATCCTCATAATGCATTAATGGTGACACATGAGAGCTCAGAAGTTCTCCACTCATATTTAGTAAATTTATATTAATATAACCTAGCCCATGCGAGGGTCAGTTAGGCATTAGCTTTGCTACAAATGTAGAATTTCCATCCTCAATATCCAAACAGCACAGATCTTGTTCCTCAAAAATAAATACTTTTTAGTGGCAAGGTAGGAAATTTGGGGTAAAACCTCTTTATTCTTAATTGTCAAAGAGTGAAGCTGGTCATGAAAACTATGCTGTAAATGTAGACTTGAAGCTTTTCTCTCTTTTGACACCTGAGATTCTTGAGTGGGAGGATTTAAGCAGCTGGGCCTTAAAGACACTAGGTAAGCAAAACGTAAGAATCCTGCTACCATAGAACCTCAAAAATTAGGAGAACGGTACACTGCTAATGGTATACACTTGAGAGAAAGTATGTTCTTTTCTATCCTTAAAGCCCCTTCAATGTGTCTTACAGTCCTGGTTAATGTGGAGTACCAACAAAAACTTGTAAACATATTCTGAGCAAGTTATGCTCTTTAAAATAAAATACACAAATTCTCAGTACTTAGGGCATGTTCCCAACTTGGATGTCAAGGCTGCTTTCTAAAAACAGATTCTAAAATTGATTTATTACAAATAATCAGATTCTGTCAAGTACAGCTCTAGACAGTGGCTGTGGAGAAGGAAGAGCACTCTGCATACCATGAGTCCTTAAACAGAAAATTCCTCCGAAACCAGTAACCTCACAAGAGTCTTTGCCTTACCTTAACTTTGCAATCCCCCCCTGGTTTTCCCGCAGGAGTGCTGTTGGCCCTGTCATCTCCATGTCACCTCCGCTGTTTCAAGTATGTCTTTTAGATGCCAACTTTGCAACTTTTCGCAGCCAGAGTCTGCTTAGGGAAGGCTGGAGGAGCAATGCTGGGTCTGGAAGAAGAGGAAAATCAAAAGGTGCAGCAAACCCAATAGGAAGTAGGAAACTCTGTTAGAACATGACATGGGACTAAGGGCATTTGGTTAAAGAACAAAGATTCCGAATAGCGATCCTAAACTCAGAAATTTCAAGATGTGATTCTTGATTTTATTTCCCATAAATTAAGGAATATTGTGTCCAGTTGTGGCCCCTCAGTTCCAGCAGGACAGGGAACTGCTGGAGAGAGTCCAGCACAGGGCAACAAAGATTATTAAGGGAGTGGAGCATCTCCCGTGTGAGGAAAGGCTGAGGGAGCTGGGGCTTTTTAGCTTGGAGAAGGGGAGACTGAGGGGTGACTCATTGATGTTTACAGATAGATAAAGGGGGAGTGTCAGGAGGATGGAGCCAGGCTCTTCTGGTGACAACCAGTGATAGGACAAGGGGTAATGGGATCAAGCTGGAACACAAAAGGTTCCACTTAAATGTGAGAAGAAACTTGTTCCTGGTGAGGGTGGCAGAGCACTGGCCCAGGCTGCCCAGGGAGGTTGTGGAGTCTCCTTCTGTGCAGACATTCCAACCCGCCTGGACACCTTCCTGTGTAACCTCATCTGGGTGTTCCTGCTCCATGGGGGGATTGCACGGGATGAGCTTTCCAGGGCCCTTCAACCCCTGACATTCTGGGATTCTGTGATTCCTGGAGCTCCAGCTGTGCATACTCCATTTGCCTGTCCCAGTGGGGAAAGTAATTACAGGGGTTTGTATAGATGTAAATTAAAATAAATTACATGTGTTGAACTCTTCTTGTTTACTAAATACACAAGTCAATTCAAACACCATTTCCTTCTCCACTGAGTCACTAGGTTATGAAATCTGTTAAACAACACAGCTAGAGGTGATCGCTCCTGCTCAGCTGCCATTAGAGGCCATATTTTAATTAGTTAGGACATTCTTGTCAAAGCAGCTAACATACAGGCCTTTGCAAATTACTTGTTGAAGCAAGCTTCCTCATTGTCAAACGAGTCACATTGATTTGTTCCCTCACCTTGAAACAGGGGTGGCATATAGAAAGCAGTAAATAAAGGCAGAGTTGACCGCATTTTCCATTGTCTGGTGCTCACACAGCTACAGAAGAGCAAATGAGAAGGAGCGGCTCAATCTGTTGGCCTCAGCAGAAAACTCAGGAGGAAAATCCATCTGTCGGAGATCCAATGGACTCTTTACTGCTCAAAATGCACAGCCACACCTGCTTGGGGAGACAAAAAGAAAACATTTCTTTAAGTGGTGGACATGAGTTTATAGGATGGGATTTGCAGCATTAAAGGCTCTTAGGGTTGGACTAGATGACTTTAAACATCCCTCCCGACCCAAACTATTTGGTGATTCAGCTCAGGTAACCAAGGAAGGCTCAAGGCATCCCACAGTCTTTGAACAGACTTTAGTGAGGCAAGACATCAAAAGCTAGAAATTAGACTTGTCATTTTTACTTCTTAATTAAGTAAATTGCAGCATGACTCTACTTAGAAGAGTAAGAAATTCTGTTTCCGTTTGATTAACAAAGATGTGACCAAAACTTTCTTCCCAAGGAAGCTGTTCATGTATGATTAACTATCCTTCGAAAGTACAGCAGGATATGGTGCAGAAGCTGAACAATCCTGCAGACATGATTAACGCAGAAGAGGACTAAATCCCTGCAACATCTGGATTTGCGTCTTCTGGGCACAGATGGTTTTGGTTGCTTTTTATTTCGAGTATATTCATTAAGACTAAGCATGGGGTTTAAACACAACCTTCCTGTTCCAAGGCTCCATTTTCCACAGAGAAGCTTCTCATCGGGAGCCTATCCAAGAAGCCATATGCAATGATTGAAACGGGATTTGCTAAACCATCTTGCATGCTGAACAGGCTGCAAGAGTTCAAAAGGAGACGCACAAAGGAGCATCTTGCAAGAGAAGGACATAACCCACTCGATGGCAACAGCACGACCAGGGGCAGTTCCCCCATTCTAGGACATGCCATGTCACGATATATTTGTTAATGACACAAGTTCTGCCGCAGTCACGCTGATTGGTATAGAAATTGCAACAAGCATCTTATGGTGAAGCAGGAAGCAAGAATCTCTGCGATTAATTATTACCAAGAATTATTTGGGTGGTAATATCTGCACACAGAGTTTTTCATTGTCCTTTAGGAGAGCAAGTGTAATTAACCGGTATATTAATTACCTCTGCAATGATTTTCTTACGCTTACTGCTGCTTTTCTAGTTGTTAATGTGGGTAACAAGTAATCTGCTCTTTTAGCCTGTTACCCAGCTTGGGTTCTCTATAGCTAAGCAACTTTACAGCAGTTGCACTATCTTGTGAAAATTCTATATGTCCAGAAAATGGGCTCTGTTTGATTATCCATTCTTCTATGTTAACTACTGCTAAAAAAATAACTTTAAAAAAAAAAAAAAGATAAACTGCATTTTTGTTGTGCAACTCATATACAGATGTCAAGTGCCTGGCCAAGCAGGCAGTATCTGTTACATCTCTCAAAATGGTTAAGACTTGTTTAATAACACTGAACACCCCGGGTTGCTCTAGAAGCAGTGCAAAATACAATCTGTAGAAATTAGAAAGTACCCAGTAGCTCCTTTTGCTCTAAATTGAGCATTTTTATGTAATAGCAATCTACTTGGATTCGATAAACTCTATCAAATCACTGGTGAGTCTGTTTTTTTCTAAGCAAATGAAAAGTCGGTGGTTATTTGGCTTTTATAGGAAAGCATAATACTAATTAAAAATTGCTTTCTTTCATATAGGCATCCATCATTGCAAGTCCGCCAGTTTTGCTGTACTGTACAGAACATACTGGCATATTTATTGCATTAAAGCATCCCTCTGCAGAAGAAAAAAGGTCATTTTATTACTTTTTTCATTGATTTGAGCAGAAACCTATACTCTCCTGGCTATCTATGCAGTTCAACTTTACCAGATTGGTTTTGGCCACAGCCAGTTGCCATAATGTTTGTAAGTGAAATGCAACTATTGCTCTTCCTTCCTTTTCTATTTCATAATAAAGTTAGTATTTCCGTAGGCCCTGGAATCCTCATTTGCCTGACATGAGAGAAAATAACCACATTCTTCCGTTATCCCAACTTTGAAACATGATTATTAGAAGTATTACCATAGATCACAGAAAAATCTTGTTTGAAAGGGACTTCTGGAGACCATCTGGTCCAAGCAGGGCTGTGGAGATAGGTTGTCCAGGGCTCTGCCAAGCCAAGCCCTGAGTATTTCCAGTGAGGGAAATTCTATAATTTCTCTGGCAACCTGTTCCAATGTTTAATTGTTCTCACAGTGATTTTTTTTTTACTTACATCCAGACAGAATTTCTCCTTGAAGCAACTTGTTTGTCTCACCCCTCATGTGTTTTCCCTTGCTGCGTTCAGATACGCGAAGTAGTGCTCGCCTGTCTAAATCACCACCAGAAGAAACAGCAGTGGTCTCGTTTTATTTCTGATGTCTTGCTGGATATTTAGCGATTGAAGCTTTTGTCCAAGTTTCTCATTCCCGTTTGCACAGCCTGCATAAGTACCCGACAAAACTGGGTGGTCTTTAAGTTGTCTGC
The DNA here is from genome assembly GCF_036013475.1 of Columba livia. Lineage (NCBI taxonomy): Eukaryota > Metazoa > Chordata > Aves > Columbiformes > Columbidae > Columba > Columba livia. Next base: position 30,983,437 of record NC_088609.1, read on the forward strand.
CAAGTCCCAGAGAATTAAGGAATACAGAAGTAGACAGGAGTTTAAAATTGAGGGTATTAACATTCTACAACAGCCATCCACTGCCTTTTAAAATGAAGCTTTTCAAGGACTTTGCCTACATGGTATAACTGAGCTGTGAAGGTCACGGCTGCTGCCTGAAGTTCTGTATTCAACCCTCATTTTGTGCACATGCATCACGCTGCAGGCTGAAAGCAGCATGCAAAACCAACCTCCTCATCCTGCCAACAATTACCTGTTACTTGGTGCACTGCCCAGAATAAAATCATGCAAAATTTTAGACTCCACTCTCCATTTCTCTGCTATATTTCTATAGCTATTGAAGCAACTGCCAAAAAAAAAGAGAGACGATAAAAATGTTTAGATTATGGAATACACGTGTATAATGGTTTGGCTACAGTTCCCTTCTCTTTCCCTAAATAGCTGAAAGAATAACGAGAGGAAACACTAAAAAGAACCAGCAATCTAAACAAAGGTTGTGAGGTCAAACTCTCACTTGCTCCTCCTTCCTTCTCTTTATCGCTGCCAGCCACTCGGCTGCTGGCTCGCCGCTGAAGGGATTGCTTGCATTGTTAGTCCATGGTCCAAAACAATATACGACAAAATATATATATATATATTTTGTGGGTGCCCGGTGATATCTTAAAATTAAGATTTTTCACTGGTGGTGGACAAAGGTCTTCTTGCCAATAGGTTTTCACAGCAGTGAAGCAGAGGTTTGAGCGTGTGAACTTAAACATAGCCCAGTAAAAGTTTAGCATCAAGTGGTAACCTGTACAAACGGGTGAAGGGCCGCAAAAGTTCGCCAAGCGTGGAGATGTTTCTAAGAAGCGTGCTATATTTCAGGATAGGACGGGTCTAAGTAGCTGTTGCTCAGTGCAGGCCAAGTAAATGCTGGATTTGCTGTTGCAAAAGGAGTCGATTGACCCTGTCTGACAGTGCTCCTGTGTCCTGCCCCCTGAACACAGCCCTGAAAACAAACAGAGCCAAAGTTGTAACCTGCCTGCATATTGTCTAATTCAATATTTTGGGGCACAGACAGCCAACGCTAAATGTATCAACTTAGAATCTCTGTAAGTGAATTTTCTAATATAACAAGGCAATAGTTCACTGTAGAGAACTATCGCGTGGCTGCAACTGAAGTGCTAGTGTGACACAATAAAAATAAAGGAGGCTATGCAGTTCCTACTGAGTTTGCTCTCACACATCTAATTAGAGAGGAGTGATAAAGATTGTACTCCTAACGGATCAGAGGCTGGAGTTGTAGACAGGAATCAGATTTTGGGTCGATATTCATATATCCTGGCTGTTGCAATGAATGTTGAATGAGCTAGCCAGCAAAATCATGGATGCTCAGGTGTCCACTCCAGCTCTCTGAGGTTATGCAAAATACAACCTCAACCAAAACTTCAAACTAGCTGTTCTGGTCCCCTTTTCTGAAGATGTTAGCGCACCAAAAGTTACTCCTTGCTATCTGGCGCCCTCTCCCGCCCGTTTACTCCTGTAGGCTGTTCTGGTTACACAGAGAATCTCCCACAACATCCTCCTTGTCTCCCCAGGAAGGTCTCTCAGCAGAGAAGTCCCTCTTGCCCCAGCAAGCCTTACCTCCCTGTTTTTCAGATACCTCGGTTGTGGCCACTCATTACACTCCGCAAGGCTCCCAGGCAACCTTAGCTTTGTTAATGAAGACTTACCACGCAATTAATTCTCTTTACAAAGCAAAATTACTCCTAGCATCCTCAACTTACCGTGGTCCAGCTCTCTGCTGGTTGTCTCTGGTTTATTGACAATCATCACCCTTGCCATAAAATGCACTAAACAGTGTTGGTGTTTTTACCTCCACAACAAAATCCTTCTCCCTCTCCTGTCTTTCCCCTAATCGAGTCCAGCTGAAGTTGAAGCAAATAGATCTGAGCGCAGCTGCCTCCTCAACACCATCAGCCTCCTTGCTACTCCATCTCTGTAGTAAGGTAGCAGTAAATACATAGCTGTGACTGTCCCTGCACTCAGCAAAGGCAAGAAAAAGCAGAGATTTTGTGTCTTTGCTCCAAATCTACATGTTTTACATAGAAGGCCCATTGCATCTGCAGCAGAAGTTCAGAGAGGTGTGACTTGACCCCCCGACAGCAGGTTCTCTGGTCATCCAGCTGCCATTAGAACAACCTGAAGCTGCAGCTCTGAGGTGGAAAATTTGCTCCACATATGGGTCCTCTTCCACCTCTTTTATCTGGAGATGAAAATCCGCTGTCCCAGCTCCCACAAAAGGCAGGGAATGGGGCACAAACCCTGAGGAGCTTAAGAATTCGTGAAAGAGGAAACAATAAGGGGATAGCACTTTATTACCACATTTCTACGTCCTCCTCTCACCAGCTGATGGCCAAACCACTTTCTCTTCCATTTCCTTCCTCCTTGTTGTCTTTTTTTACACTGCCAAGTCGTTCACACCGCTTCCTCACCCTCGCTCAGTGTCCCAAGGATTCTCTTTATCATATTTTTCTAGTTTATCATCAAAAAGCTGCAAGAAGCTGAGAAGAAGATAAGCTGTCTCTTAGAGAACAACACAGAGAATGCTCAGACTCTTTGCTAATGCGCTGCTGCAACATTGACTGGATTTGGTCCATACATTTTAGAAGGCTTTTTACTTGTAGCCTGAGGATGTTTTCAGCAAAAATCCATAGATATTGGTCATTCATTTTCTGTAGGTGTCTTTGAAAAACCTTTCTGCAGGGTGGCCTGTTTGATTATTCTCTGATCAATGGCTACACAATACTACTGTAAATTAATTCACAAGAAAGCACGTTAAAAACTTATTTTCAACTGGTTTGTGGCAACGGGTGCACACTCTATAGTTTCATCATCCAAGAAGTCTGTATCACTGACTTTTTTAGGCACATTTTTTTTTCCTATAGCTTTCTTGGACAAAATGAAGCTCCCTAAAAATGCACTTGTAGCTGTTGATTGTCTGACTAACCTACCATGCAATGTTACATCTCCCAGGTGAATAAGATGGTGTGGCCCCAACTCTTTCTGCTGAAGGTGTTTAGGACCAGCACATGTGCTAAGCCTGGAAGTTGTGAAAGCTATATCTGTATTTGTGTTGTGGATTTAGGTTTTCCTACCCCCAAAACCTCCTGCTGCACACCAACCCACCAGACTTCTGCAAAAGAAACCACTGAAAGCAGTGGGAAAAGGAACCCCCAAAGTTTCATGAATTGAAACCATCTGTTTGTGTGATTTACTTCAGCTGTACCTGTTCCTCAAACACAGGAGGCAGTTCTGTAAATACACAAGAATGTAACAAATCTTCCACCAATGCTTACCCTTGTGGCACCAAATGTTTTGGTATCTACTGACAATTTCCTCCCATGACCACTTAGCTTCTGACTAAGGACGCCTGGAACTGGTTTCAAACACTATTCTTTAAATCACTTCTAGAGTTTGAAGCAGATTTGTTGCAATGTTTCCTAACAAAGTGTTTATATTGTTGTTAAACTATTATCAAGAAACACTGATTTTTGTGGTTCATGGGAAAAAAACCAACTTTCTCCCACCTGCTTCCACCAACTTCAAGGTGTTTCAAAATGTTTAGCTTTGACCTCTGAGAAGATGTAGTTTTCAAAGTGACTACTTTCTTTTTGAAAGTAGATATGATATATGCATCTTAGTCATGTAAATACTATGGAATCACTACCTGAACAGAATCATTATGTTCTACTTTCTTTCCTTATGATTTTTTTTTATTCCAAAATTGTAATTGAAACAGTTAAAACCAACCAACCAACCAACCAACCAACCAACCAACCAACCAACCAACCTAATGATACCTGGATTTAAGAACTTACAATCAGGTTTTTGCTTTTCTGGTTAAATCTGTCGAATCACACCTTCTGCCGTTTCTCTTCCTCCACTTTCTAAGCTCAACTTCAAATTGCATTGTAGTTCACTTTTACAAGTTTGGACCTGGGAAGAAGTGGAGACTTCAGCTTTAACTGACTCTATACATCTAATTTAGGTCTGACTCAGAAGACTAGTCACTCCCGAGGCACGCAAGCACAGACAGGACAATTCAGAATACCTAAAGTAGGTGCTTAGACCGCATTGTGTGGAAAAAGATCCCGGCTTGTATGTTAAGAGTACAAAAAAACCCCACCTTCTTTGACCCATTAGTCACCTTTGAGCACCCTCCACCATTCCTCTCTTTTCCAGTCCATCACGCTGCCTACACCGCTTCTAATTTTTATTGTCATTGTGTTCCCACTGTCGTGTTAATTAGATTAAGCCAGGCTCCCACTGAGACTGTAACAATGATAAACATTGTGGTAATCCGTCAACTCCCTCTGCAACCACTTTCCATGGCTTTGTAAATGTGCTGCCCCAACAGACCACACCGCTGGGTAATGTGAATAATCTGCTTTGATCACACTTGCTCATATATGTGACAATAATCAATAGGGAAAATTAAATTCATAATGACAGGGAACCTGAGGCACGTCATCAGCCTTTCCAATTAACTAACCATGAAGAGGGTAATGGAAACAGGATAATTTTAACCATGCATTAATACTGCCACTTTTTAACTACACAATGCAAATGTTGTGGGGAATTATCTCCTGTCAGAAGTTTAAAATGACTGTGCATTACTACCCATGGGTTTCTTTGTCTGGAAAAAAATGGCTTGTTCCATTTTCCCCTCTTTGCCTCAAATAGTTTGTGGCCTTTGCACTGCTTGTTGTAAAAAGAATAATAAATTCTGACGACTTTTAACAGACCCCCAGTTTTACAACATTTCACTTCCAGGCAGTTAACGTCTAAATCCATATTCTGACAGATTTCACCTGAGGAAAAAAGAACAATGCGAGAGCAAGCGCTGAACTGCCTTTCCTGACTTACAGTGGGAAGATATTCAGCGCCAAGGCACTCCGCATTATCTGGCTGTATCGAGAAGCAGGGTGGGCTTCATAAGTGCAGGTTCAGTACAAATGACATGGAAACCATTATAACAAATATTAATATTTCTCTATTTCTCCCCGGCCTTATGCCTCATTTAACTGAATCCAAAAGGTTTAAGTCTTCTGCATCCAGCGTGCGTGCGTGTGTATGTATGGACATCTCTATATATAATCTGCTGTGTTCATAAACCTGTATTACACATCTCATTTCTCTTCTCACTGCAAATTGGAACCAGATGTGTGGGGCTGTAGAGAATAGGTGTGAGCTGGTTTCCTCTAAACTCTTCCTGCTGCTCATTTGGAAAGCGCGAATTTCCCAAACAGCAGAAGCACAGACTTTAAAAACAAGAACAACACACAGCCAAGATCTCACCTTTCCACCCCTCAGCCCAAAAATAATGAAAGAAGAGTAGAGGTAGAACCCAAAAGGAGAAATTATCTCTTCTTTAGACCTCTGCCCTAACACAAAACCTGCCCCCAGCACCTGTTGAAGTCCACTATGGATCCCTAATTCAGAATGGTGTTCAGAGGATTATCTGACAATTATTTTGTCTTCAGGTGTGGGAGGTGATTCACGAACCTGGAGCGAGGTGCTTAGGTTTGCACAGGTGGTCTGTAGTGCAAGTGGAAACCAGGCTGGGCCTCCTCGGAAAGCAACTAACTCTTTAATATGTTGGACTGAAACACGAACGTGTGCAATATATATATATATATATGTATATATACACCACCCCCCAATAAACTAGAGCTCAGACCTATGTGCCCCAAATTCAAAGGCTGCCCAGACTCCAGCAGCAGGACTGTGTTTGAGTTAACCAACTCTTAAAAGGTTTATGAGAACAGCGCTGTGTTCTGAAGAAGTGAGTGGAATTGCTTCGGTGAGTCACACGCTGACTTGGAACAAGAAGACAGCTGTTATAAATCTATTTTTCACCGTTTCTTGAGGTCGCTACTTAAAGTTCAAATAATGGAAAAACCAAATGAGTTAAAAGCAAACGTCTTTGAATCATATTTGAAACACGTTGTTCAGGGATAGTCTTGCAAAAATTAACCAGCCTCTGAAAAGTATGGTACAACTATCTGTTGAGCTTCTCCACTCATTAAAAATTAGACATTAGCCTGCGCTTGATGATAGTCATAAAGGGATCGCATGCTTTGACCAGCTACAAACCAAGATAAGTCTGTGCTACAAGAAATCCTTAAAAATATGGGATAAAGAGAGGGAAGGTGTAATCATTTGCTAGAACTGGTTCTTAAGCCAGGGATGATTAAAACTGTATCTTGCTTTCTCTTCCCCCCGCCCAGCCCCCTCTTTTTGCCTCCTTCTGTCCTTATCCTCGACTGTCTATTTAAAAGTATACTTTTGTTGATCTCGTTTAAAATGGCTTTATAAACGTATCAGGCCAAGACATCCTCCCACTTAATTACTTCCTGCGTGCTTTTCAGTGCAAGCACGAACCTTCAGCATCTTCAGCGCAAGTGCTCTTGGTTGGGCCATTCACTTCCAGGATTGTACTAATAATTGCAGAAAACCCCTCTATTTTTGCAGAACTAATAACTGCAGAAAAAAAAAAAGCTCCATATTTGATTGCATCTGTTTAATACAGCTACAATTACAAATGTGACTTGAACTTATTTGTGCCGTCCTTTAAAGAGACATTCGCTGATGCTGTGAAGACAGAGCATTCGTTCTATGGTCTGATGTGATAAACTCCACAAGAGGGCACCAGATAGTTATCTCAAATATGCTGGCAGCTGTTGTGAAAATGCTGTTACTTGCACCTAATTAGGTGTCATTAGTTGTATTAACCAGCTACAGGTTAGGCCTTCAATGTAGAAACACTCAGTGAAAAATTCGGGGTTTCCATCTACACCACAAAGGAGAAGTTCATCAATGCAAGAGACGGTTTCATTATGGGTTAGTCTCCATTTGCAGAGCTATTCCCCCAAACGCTGCCACCTTCCGTGCTTCAGAGAGGCCTTTGACCTTGTATTTTTAATGCATATATAGTTATTTTTTAAATAATTAAAAAAAAAAAAAAAATCAAAACATTGTGTACAGAATTTCCCCTACGGGAAACCACATTTCATAGGTGTTAATCACACTTATTTCCTTACTGCAGAGGACAGAACGTTGCAAACGTTTGCTGAAGTTGTAAAAATGGTTTTAGCATGTCCCTGTTTCTGTTCAAATCACCTCTGTTAGGCGCTGGAGCTGAAGCGTTCTGCATTCTTCTTTATCCTGAGACTACTCAGATCCTTCTGAACGTATGTGCAAAATGTCCTCAGCTATTTTGAGGCAACAAGAAGGTAAAAAACCAACCAAACAAAAGCACTAACAAATTATCTTTCCCCTCAATCCACTTATTATAATGCAAAAGGTAAAGAAAGTAGTAGAAAAGGAGTTAAAGGAAAATCAGCTGCAGCTTGACACCTAGCCTGGATTGCATCTTATTTACTGAGAGAGGTGATGACAGGACCAGCTTCTGTTTCACTGAAGCATTTCAAAAAGTCATCCTCCTTTAGCAAATGCAACAGAGAAATGTTAACAGTCTTTAAAGCAGATTTACAATGATTCATTTGTAATTATTTTGAAACAACTGCTCAATTGCAGAAGCCGTGGGTAGCACACGAAACTGTCGGTAGCCCCTGGCCGTGACACCCGTGTTATGGGATGGTGGGACTTTGTCCCCAGAGAAGGGAAGAAAGGATTAGGAATCATTATTGCACATGGCTCGGAGAGAATAGAAGGTCAGCCAGTTTGCCAGCCACACACGTACTCTAATCTCCCTCAAAAGGGAACAAAAATGCTCAGTGGGAAAGTGAAAAGTTCTCCCAGGCGAGAAGCGTTGAGTCTCAGAGCAGTTACTACAGAGAATTCCTCTTCTGCTTCTGTTTCTAGGCATCTTCCTAATTAGCAGACTCATTTGACTTAGTATTCAAGAGGAGCGACATCTTTCTTAGTCGCTTTTAACAAGTGATGACTTCTCTATCTCCCAGACCTCGATTTCTGAGAATTGAATGTTATCCTTTAACGATTTATCTTCTACAGCCTGAATTTTGAATATCCATTAGCTACATGGAACAGGTCATTACGCACAACGCCCGACAAGGAAACCACATGTGTTAGCGTGTAAGCTGGACAAGAGGAATATTCTGTTCTCAGAGATGAAATCACTAGTGAATTCAAGCCAAAAACTTCCACGTACTCCAAAATTACAGCTTAGGGGACAAGAAAGTAGGCCCAGACTGCTGGCTCCATGTGCAAGGACCTACACCAGGACGTAAAGCAGCACTAGTAAAGTCACGCCTATGTCAGGGTACCGGAACGGCTGTAAATACCGCCAGAAAGTTACTTCCTTGGGCAGACAAAAGCTTCTGTCTCTTCAGTTCCCATTTTCTTGGCAGCACATGCAAGAAGAAACAAATATTACCTTTGGTTTTATTGTGGCTAAACGATATGTTTTAGATAAATGGAATTAATTCTCTTCTCTTACCGTATTAAAGGGATCAAGGAAATGCCGAAAATAAAGTTCCCACCCCATGAAAATATTTTAATAAGCTGTCTCATTACCTGATTAAATAATTACATTCTTTGTCTCCCTGTTCTAACACCTGTTAATATGCTGTCCTAGATATCAAAATCACAATTAACACCAGCCATTAAGTGCATGCTGCCCCACTCCAGAAGTCCAAATTAAGCATGTCTTTACAAATTATACCTCTAATTATCCAGCTTTGTTATTTCAGTCAAATGTCTTAATGTACCTTAAAGATATTTCACGACCTAAGGAGACATGTCTTCTCAAAGTATGAATATTCTGAAAACATTGTATTTTCGAGCACAAACCCTAAGGCTATAGAATTTGTAAATACTTTTTTTTGGTTAATTTTAAGTGAGCTGGGGTTTTTGCCTTCTGAAATGTTCAAGAATCTGAATTTCATATACTAACCTTTCATTGGCATAGCCATTTCTGTAATTCGGGGTGCTGCTGTTTTGATCTCTCATTTTTTAAACAGGCAAAATCCTTTGATCACTGCCTGAAACTTCATTTTCTGAAGTAGATGACATTGTCTTGCAGCTGCTCCCGGAGTTCTTGGCTAGCTCTGACCTTTGCTTTTACTTGCTGACGTGATTACTTTCAGAAGCAGAGTTGAGACATGTTTTTCCCTGCGCTTTCTCATCTTTGCCTTCTTACAAGCAACCTGCATTAGAGAACTTGTCCTGATGCTGTTTCCATCAAAGCTGGTGAAAGATTTTACGTCCCTGCTCACTCAAAATCAGTTGCCGTTCTGCACACTGCCTAAGAAGTGCGTTGCAGCCATCAGTTAGTTAAGGTTACATTAGAGCCAGATACAGCAACATTTTTAGGATACATTGGAGGGGAAAACAAGTTTTCAACCCTTCCTAAACAAGATCTACTACGTTACTATGTAGTCCCATCTCTGCTACTCCCAGCTCTTTTAGGACTTACAAACTGCTGTTATTAGCACTAACTTTCCCTCTTGAGTTAGTATTTGTTGTCCAAATGCTGGCTACATACTGGTTTCCAGCGCCTTTTTTGAAAGCAAGAACTTAATGATGGCGGGGCATGAATACTGAAGATCCTGTAGCATCTCACACAAAACTTCTTTTCCAAGGGAATAAAGCTGATAGAATCCCTGATTTGTGCGCTTTGACCCTTGAGTAACACGGATTCTGCTACAATTCCCATGTATTCACATTGCCTCTGTGAGTAGTTAATACACCATGGTTTTCTCCTCCCCACTTCTTTTTGCCTACAAGTCTCAAAATAAAATCACAGTCTTTTCAAAGTTCTGAAAATACGTTTCCAGGGTATTATTTTACCGCTCAGTCCAGGAAATTAATACAGATTATGGCAGCGCTGACTGTTTCTGACACACATTGAATTACCTTCATCACATCTATAAACAGACATCCCAAATGCATGACCGCCTATGGAAACAGATAATAAACCTATGTCTCCAGATGTTTGTTACTGCTGAGCAGAACCCACTACACCATTAGCAAATATATCTGAAATCACTCCTTAACATTATCTTTGGGATGTCAATTTGAATGCTGCCTAAAGTGACACAATTTCTGCCTTGGCACAAAAAGTACCCTCTGTCACTGATTATTGTGGGCCTAGTGAACCCAGCTACAGCTGAGCAATCCTGTTTAATTTCCCTCCTCTCCCATTCATAGCATTGAACATTTTTTCATTCTAGATCATGCAGCTTGCTTGCCGCTGTTTTATTTTTAAATAATCTAAAATGTAGCTAAAATGTCCATTCTGGGCCAGTGTTGGTCTAGAGGAACAACCTCTGTGTCCTTTCTTCCTGCCTCGCTTGCATCTGCTCCAATCCTAAGGAAAGCCGCTTTGTACCGTACCGTGTAACCTGCACAAAGTGTAAATGCCTCAGAAATCCCTCTTGCTCAGTTTGACAGGGGCAGCCAGCATGGGAAAAAGGATCAAGTATTTTACTGTTGTCCGGGCACCACCAGTGACTTTACCTCACCCTAGCACTCCACTACCCATTGATTTTTCTCTTGCTATCACTTATTCATAGACTCATCTTTCTTTACTCTAATGGACCACAGCAGAGAAACACACCAAGACTGACATTTCCTCCTGCCTTCTCCTACTTTTTCTGTGTTATTTACAGTTCCCTGCCTCCAGACTTTTAAAATGGGAGTACTTTATTTTCCTTTTTCTTCTGTCTATATATCGGTTTCTAAAAGGCCGTGAATGCGTGACCTTCAATCACTTTAACAGGTAATAAATATTTTACCTGGAAGGGGGGCATGGAAACAGCATGTCTCAGTTGACTGGAGTGATTTTCTTTACTATTATTTTGCTGCTGCCAAGAGCAGAATATATGTTTCCATTACAGCAGGAACAGCGGAAACCAGGAGCTGATGACAGCTTGTTCAGCTGTCATGCCGCACTGTTTTTTCTACCTGCTGCAGAGAAAGCCGCAAAGAACAAAAATTCTCACAAATGCAAAGGTTTGAAATGCAATATTATCCATATCCCAGGCTTCCTATGAGTGCAGAATCACAGGACGATGGGATAACTTGGGCTGGAGGTGACCTCAGGAGGTCCCAGTCCAAGCTCTTGCACAAAGCAGGTCAGCTCTGGGGCCAGACCAGGCTGCTCAGGGCTTGGACCAACTGGGTCTTGGAAACCTCCAAGGATGGAGACGGCACAACCTCTCTAAGCAAACTGTGCTGAGCGCCCTCGTGGGGAACAGCTTTTCCCTGCATTCACCCCAAATCCTTCTCGCTTCAGTTTATTGCACCTCTCACCTCACTCCCTTGCAACGCTGAGCAAATCCTGGCTCCATATTGTCAATAACTAACAGTGGTATACAAACATAGGAACTTCTTCACTCACCACAGCACTGCAGACAATAAGTGAAGCAATTTTCACCAAAGGACACTTTTTGGTACAGCAAATAGCTTGAGAGACGATATCTTCCTATCTTTGGCACTGAAGAACAACTGAAACATCAAGAAAATGTCAGTCATTAATTCTGACTAGTTTCATTCTAAAGAGTGGAACTTACCAGAGTCTATTTTTCTGTTCTGTACCAGCTTTGAACATTAACATTTAGAGAGCTCAACGCAATCCACTTAGGAAAAATAATTCTTAAAAAAAAATCAAGAACAAAAAAGGACTGTTAAATCCTGTCCCCAGCTGACTCCCTCTGAGATTTAGCTGAGACGTTTGATCTCACTTAGAAAACAGAGATGTTATTGCTGAACACCTTATCAAGCTCTTGTGAGGATTTAATTATATAGGCTGTGGTGCAGGTCACAAGGAGTGTGGAGGAGTGAAAACTACCATATAAAAATAGTAACTTAGAATGACCGGGAATAACCCGACACAAGCTAAAATTTCTTTTAAAAATGTGAAGCTTTTCAAAGGGGGAAAAAGTCCCAAGCAGGGCTTTGTTAATATTCCAATTATGAGAATATTAACTGTAAAGCTCTAGTAAAACTTAAAATACTCCATATAGAACTGCTCTAAATACTCCATATTGAATCATCTCAAATGATGTTGCTGTGTCATTAAAGACTGAAGTAGTAATTCCAATTTACACCTCACAAGGTGATCTCTGTTCACTTTTTACTCACACCAGATTTAATTACACTAAGTGAACTGCTATATAAAACAGTTAATCACAAGACCAATAAAGGCACTGCCGGAGACCCAAAGCTCGTAAAAAAACTATCATAACATAACAAACGCTAAAATGTGGAAACCAGGAGACAAATGCTTATTTAGCACGATGGCCCCAGAGATTAAAGATGTTTGAAAAATGTCTGATGTGAATTGTGGTGTCTGAAAGACGAGCACAATCAGGTCTTGCTTCAGTTCCTGGCCCCTGTTTGCGGAATGTAAAGATGGCGCAGCGCACCTTGACGTTGGGCTTCGTCTCACAGTCTCTGAACAGCGGGCATGTCCCTCTCTTCGGAAAGGCGGCCAAGAATGAGAAGCGGTGAAGAGCCACAGAGCTTGGAGGCCACGTTCAGGGAGAAAAGCCCAGCAAAGGCCAGACGGAGGCCATCGGTTTGGCCCGCTTGATACTGAGAATGGTGGACCCGCTCTTGCGCAAAGACAATTTAACATCCTCGCCCCATTGCTTCACCTGGCGATGAGGCACAGGCACTGCACAGGGTCAGCCTGGCCACCGCCATCCCGCCTCAGCCCTCACGGAGGTACCAGCACCACTGGCTCCACACACGCAGTGGGGTTGGGGAGGCTCCTCGGTGGTTTGGAGTGGAAAATATGAGACAGCACCGACCGTCCAGTGCGGTGTCACCTCAGGGAGCATGGCCACCCCCACAGAATCACAGAATCGCAGAATGTCAGGGGTTGAAGGGCCCTGGAAAGCTCATGCAGTGCAATCCCCCCATGGAGCAGGAACACCCAGATGAGGTTACACAGGAAGGTGTCCAGGCGGGTTGGAATGTCTGCACAGAAGGAGACTCCACAACCTCCCTGGGCAGCCTGGGCCAGGCTCTGCCACCCTCACTGAGGAGAAGTTTCTTCTCAAGTTTAAGTGGAACCTCCTGTGTTCCAGTTTGAACCCATTACCCCTTGTCCTACCATTGGTTGTCACCAGAAGAGCCTGGCTCCATCCTCCTGACACTCCCCCTTTATCTATCTGTAAACATTGAGTCCCCCCTCAGTCTCCTCTTCTCCAGCTCCAGAGCCCCAGCTCCCTCAGCCTTTCCTCACACGGGAGATGCTCCACTCCCTTCAGCATCTTGGTGGCTGCACTGGACTCTCTCCAGCAGTTCCCTGTCCTGCTGGAACTGAGGGGCCACAACTGGACACAATATTCCAGGTGTGGTCTCCCCAGGGCAGAGCAGAGGGGCAGGAGAACCTCTCTGACCTACTGACCACCCCCTTCTAACCCACGCCAGGTACCATTGGCCTTCCTGGCCACAAGGGCCCAGTGCTGGCTCATGGTCACACTGCTGTCCCCAGGACGCCCAGGTCCCTTTCCCCTACACTGCCCTCTCCAGGGGCCGCGGGCTGAGGTATCGGGGAGGCGGTGGGGAGTTGGGAGCCCCCCCGAGCTCGCTGCCGCATCGCCGGGCGGAGTGGAGGGGCAAAGGGAGCGCTGACAGGCGGCGGGGCGGGGAACGGAGGGATGGAGGAGGGCGCTGGGCGGCCCGCTCTCCGCAGCCCCATCCATCCGCGCTCCCCCTGCCCAGCCCCGGCCATGAATATGTAACTCCCCTCTCATTTCCCGAGCTCCATTGCGGAGGCTGCCGCTCGCCATATTGTGCTGCTGGGGCTGCGGCGGCACCGCCGGCGGGAGAGGGCGACGGGAGCGAGCGGCGCGGCGGCAGCAGCGAGCGGCGCGGCGGCCTAAGGGGAGAGCCCGGTGAGCGCGGCGCGGGGGCCCGGGCGGCCGCGGCCGTTCCCGTCGGGTCTGTCCATCCGGAGGGGCAGGGCAGGGCAGGGGAGGGCAGCGCAGGGCAGCGCAGGGCGAGGAGCCTCCGGCCGGAGTGGGTGCCCCGGGGGGTGTCTGGTGCCGGACCTGAGGCGGAGGAGGGGCCGCCCCCAGCGCCTGACAGGCCGGGGCCGTGGGGGACGGGGCCGCTCCCCCGTGGTGCGTGGCCGCGGGGAGCTCCGCAAGCCCTGAGGGAAATATATGTATCTATATCTCTATGTATATCTCTACTCTGGAGGCTGCAGGCAGAGGTTGCGTCCGCCGCATTCCGTAACACCACACAGCCAGATGCCTCCCTGGAGGAGGGAGAGCTGGTGAACAGTCACAACCCGTTACTGCTGTTTTAATACATTTCCCCGGCTTAACGTAGGATATTCTGTATGATTTATTGCCCTGCGTTCCCCGCCTTTTGTTTCTCCCCAAGCCGTGTCAGTGTGTCACCGAACGGCGTTTGCGAGGCGTGATGCTGATAAACCGGCTGCCGTGCTGACAATGTCATCGCTCCCGACCGGGCATCAGGTGCAGAAAGACACTGTTGGCGGCTGAAGATGCGTCTCCTCCCTTCACACTCGCTCTTGCTGCTTCCCATAGGAATTTAGAACCTTTTTCTTGCCAACTTCTACAGTCTGTCATAGCTGGCTCTTCAAAATAATTTGCTTCTCTTGGATCCCACCCCATAGCATAGTGTATATGTAAAATGGACACTGAGCAATATTACTGAGATTTTTATTAAGCTGTTTGTTTTTCAGACACTCTTCTATGGGAAATAATTGGATCAGGTGCCTCATTTCATAGAAATCCAGCGGAGAAAGATGATTTCCAGTAGGATAAATGATAATCCACTCCTGTTTGGAGGTGGTTATAGCTCTGTGTAATAACTGTGCGTTTCACGCAGGCTTTTAAGGATTAGAGGAAATAGCTTACATTTGAAAAAACGTGACTGGTGCGCGGGTAACATTACTTTTGCTTGGGGAAAATTCTTTAATCAAATATGTCATTCATTCAGTGACAAAGACTCGATTTGTCATAGGAGTTCCCCGCAGAGGTACCCTCATTTCTATTCATGTATGTTTTCATTAAGAACTTTTGTAATGAGATAATTTGACATTTTTATATATCATGTCGAGCTCAGAGCTGTCAGCCAAGACAGAGGCTCTCACTTTGACAGCAGCAGATATTGATAAGCAGTATATTTTGCATTAAAAGATGTGCTGGTTTGAAGGATTAGCTTTGTCAGATATTTGGAGATGGGGAGGCATTTTCACTGGACAGATGTGGTTATGGTACACTTCAGTGATGACGCTTAAATAAGTTCAGACCATCTTTAGACCTTATTGGCCCTGGAATTGTTATTTACGGTGCTTAATAGACGCCTTCTTATTTTCAGCATTCAGCTTCGTAATAGTAGCGGAACGCAGATTTTTTAACTTCTTCAGTGGCTGAAATTTTGACCTTTGGCTTCAAAGCTTTGAAACACCAGCCCTACTGCCATTGCCAAGAAAAGCTTTGCCTTTCATGGCTTAAACGTGAAATAATGTGCAAGTGCCAGTGAAATAAATCGCATGGGGTGCTCCCTTTATCAATGACACTTTGTTTCTTAAGTGTGGTGCATGGTAATATGTTGAGTATAGAGACTTGGTTGGGCATCTTGGGTGATGAGAGCAGAATTCTGGTGTTTTCAGGGCTGTGCTGTCAATTAAATAGAAATACGGTTGGCACCTATAGGAAAGCCATCAGTCTTATATGAAATAGATGTTGGGATATGTGAATTTATTCAGCTTTCTTTAACTGTTTCTCTTCCCCTTGCTTAATAAAAATAATACAATGGGGGAAAGAAGCCATGGGGAAAAAGGAGCTTCAAAAATAAGTCATAAGTCTGCAAGTGCTCGGGTGTTTTCTTAGAAGGAGCACTGGATCTACTGTTACTGAAGCACCAGTTCGAAAAACATGCATGAAAGAAGTAGCGGAGTAAAGGGATTCCTTCCGCTTTTCTTGGTTTTGCTTAAATACCCTTAGCCTGTTTTTAATGAGTAAATAGCAGTTTAATAATGATGCAAACAGAAAAGAGATTGGAGCAGGGGTGTTGGTGAGCCTGACCTTGGTCCTGCTTGATGGTGAAAATAACTGGCCTTTGAAGCCGACCTTAAATTCTTAGTTTTCTGAGGAATGAGCAGCGTTCGGTGTTACGGAGCTGCTTAGACTTGTTGCAGTGGAGAAATATTTGAGGAATTATCCATTTCTGCCTCCCCTCAACTTCTGGATTGTGCAGCTCTCTTGTGAACACCTGGGAGTTAGCAGCAGTGTTCTGCTATCTAATTAAAAACCTAATCCATTCTTTACTCTTTACCACTCAGGGGTAAAATGAAACTGTTTTGGCTGATTAGAGTCTAAACCGTGTAAGTATTGCTCCTGTAGTACTGTTTACCAAGTGTACAGTTTTATTTGAGAGAGACGCAAACCCTTGTTAGCTGTCACCCGGCTTTAGAGGAAAGCTGTCTGGGTGCCAAACTAACAAATTTGTTTCTGTATATTTATTTTAGGTATTAAGTCAATCATACGTAAGATTACTTGAATCTTTGTCTCTCAAGTGTTGTGGGGGAGTGTATTTTCTCTTATTAATAACCAAGCTGTCTTGCGTTCTCATTAAGAAGACTGGTTGTGGCTGACTTCTCTGTGATCACTGGTAAGTGGATGAGAAATTTTTGTGGCTATCTAACATAGCTCTGGAAAAACTGAAAAAAACCAAGCGTATTTCTTGATTTGATATTCTCAGAATTTCTCCCACAATATAAACTCATGAGAATATTACTGCGTGCTGCCATTTCTGTTAGTAAGTGTGATGGATAGGAGTTGTATGCTGAAGGATAACAAAGTGGCTCACTCGATGTGATCCCAGTAGGCCAGGGCGAGCAGTACACCTGATTTACAGTACATTGGGCTTGAGCTTCTATGATGTTTCTTAAAATTTACTTAAAAGCACCTTGGATCCCAACAACCTTGGGGGTGTTCAGCCTGGAGAAGAGAAGCTCTGGGGAGACCTTATTGCTGCCTTTCCGGACTTAAAAGGGACCGATAAGAAAGATGGGGACAGACTTTTTAGCAGAGCCTGTTGTGATAGGACAAGGGGTGATGGTTTAAACTAAAGGAGGGAGATTGGGGCCGGACATGAGGAAGGAATTTTGTGGCAAAGAATTTAACAAACTAAAAAAAAGTCTGATTAAAAATATCCTAAGGCAACAAGTGTCGTTCCTGAGCTGTTAGTATGTATTTAGTTGCTGTCACAGATTAAACTTTTCTGGAGTTTGAAGGTTTACTTTTGTTTGCTCCCAAGAGTTTTCAGTCTTTTATCCCTCTGATCTGATACAGTACTGAAGTGCATTTTAGGCAGGATTTTATAAAGGCATTTTTGCCTTTGTCTGTCACAACTGGTTATTAATTCTGGAGTCTAAGGTTGATTTAACTCTAAGAGCTTGAGAGCTTTGCTAAGAACTACAGTACCGTGCTTCATAATCTGAGAAACTTTGCATAAAACTTAACCAATAACAGAGAAAATGGCAATTCTGCTCACTTACCTACAGAATTCCATTTAATATTGTTACTTTATAGGGCTGAATTATGGCTAAGTAATGGCTGTTTTCCATTTTTTATACATTGTTGGCAAAGGTCTTTGGCAAATTTTAGGTCAAGCGCTTGTCTGATTTATTGGCTCATGTGAGGAGTGAAAAGATGCTTTTCCTCTATCAGTTTTGTTTTTCAGTCCTGGCAGAAGGTGCTACTGTTGTATCACATTTTAGTGCTCAACTTTGGACAAGATCTAGGTGCTGTGAAAGGGCAAGTAGCAGGTTTTTTTAGCTTTAGTGATTGATCTTAACTACGTGTTGCATAAGAACAGTGGGCAATGTTTGTGATCATGTTGTATATTCCAGTTTTTGCAGCTCAGGAGATGTCTAGGAGGGTATGATACGGGATTGTTGAACGCTGAGGACTGAGGTTATTGACAGTGACAGAGTGGTCCAGGAGGCAGCGTCAAAAAACCTGATGGCCCTTGCTGGGAATATGGAACTCGTTAAAATAAACTCGAGTTTGAGTGTCGGCTGCGTAAGAGCAATGTACACGGACATATAGTGCTTATATGCCATTATACTTTACTTCTAAGATCACATAAATCTGTCATGTCCAAGAGTACGTGACTGTTCTTAACACTGTAATACCCTTGAGTATGATCAAAAGTTTAATTTGATACTATCCTTTTTTTTAATGTTCTTCACATCTAAAATGGGAAGATCCTCTCTCGCTGGTCGCTTCTATTAGCGTTAGATTCATTGCATTTTTCTATAGGTGTACATGTGTGTAGCAGATGGTTTGTAGGAGGTCACTAATGTTTTGGAAGGCCAGGATGAGCAGCTTGATGGCCAGACTGGAAATGCTGCCAGGGATCAATTAAGCTCTGGTCTGGTTAATGGTGAGTGGCAATTAGCTGGAAGATCCCATGTCTTTGCACCAGGCAAAACCACTTTCTTCCTCAGGAGAACAAATACAGTGTAGAAACTGTAAAAGACCTTGTGCTAGCAAGCTGCTGTGTTTCAGAAATGCCAATAGAAGTTTTATTTCCCCCTCTCTTGTCAGACGTTATCTGAGCGGGAGCCTGCTGGAGGTTTCACGGTAATGGCATCAGGTGGCGTTACTTGGGTTTCAAAGGATTTATTTATTTTTCGCATTGAAAATAAACGTCTTTTAAGTTTATGGGGCAGGTCGTGGGAAAACTGGAGTTTGGGACTAGTTATCAGCAAAACTGAAAACTTAGAACAAGTGTGATCGAGAGGGACAATCACATCGGGAAAACATCTGAAGTGTTACGGACTGCCGATGCTGTTCAGCTGCGCCGGTGCCTCGGGTTTCTCTGCATTCCTGGGTTTTACTGGCTGCTTTAGGACATTTTTGAGTCTGTGGTCTTGAATTAATTGTACTGTTTTTCTCTCCTTTTTTTTTTCTCCTAACTGGTAGTGCTCTGGGGCAGAAATGAGATTGATTCTCTTTGTTACCTGCTCTGCATAGGCTGACAAACTTTGGATTCCTCAGTTTGAACATCTGAAAATGAAGAGCTTTATAACACTTTCTTTGGGAATAAACGCGGCTTCCCTAGTCTTGATGTACTTCCAGCGTGGAGGTTCGTAAAATACCTTCTGATGTAGTTGAGTCTCTTCTAGATGAAAAACTTCATTATTGAAAGTAATGGGATAAGAGCAAGAAAATATGAATCTTTCTAGAGTGACCTTTACAGTGGGTCTCAGCTTCCCATCTTGAGAAATCTAGACTTGATTTTTAGTGGCAAATGAGAGAATTTGACAAGGTATTTTACAGCTGATGTGCTTTCCAGTGAGCCTGAAGAAATGCATATGTATGGCTTCTCCAAATATACATTCTGGTGACATAATACTATAAAGAAAAGGAGAATATGTCCTTTTTTCATACAGAACAGCCTGGTTTTATATTTTAAATGGGGAACTTGGCACAACTTTGAGTGTGGGGAACATCTGGCACTCATGTACACACAAATAATTTTATTGTATTAGTAAATTTGTTGTGCCAGCCGATCACTTATCTAACGTTCAGTGGGAGTTGCATGTACTCATCTGACAGTAAAATTTGTGTGTAATTTTAATATTGGCTTTCTGGTTTAATTATAGTTAAATTGTTTTCTCGGCCATGATGTAATTGATCAAAACATTTGAATGGTAATCTCTTCATTCTGTAAATAAAAGTAGGAGAACAGGATGGCAGGGAACCGGACGTTGCTCAAATGGTATTGTCAGGGTGGTTATCACTTTGTGTCCATCGCTTACACTTGGAGGATGGCGTGATGCACGCTGATAATTGAAATTAGAGTGTCCTGGAGCAGGGCAGACCTGCTTTGAGATGTTTCATGACATTAAACGTCGACTGTACCATGCACCACAGTCAGACTGCTTGCATTAATACACATGATTGTTTATGGCCATGTGTGGCCTCGGGATAGTCCCAGCCAGTCTTTATTTTCATACATTTTTATTCAGAGTTAGTTTCTGTTTCTTTGGTTTAGCTCAAACACAGGTTTTCCAGGTTTGCTCTTGAAGAATGAAACCCAGCAACAGTTTGAGATCCCAGGATGATGCCCGGACAAGAATCAGATTTGTGTCCTATTTTCCAGCAAGGCTCTTGCCCCCGGAGTTGCCGGTGAGCTGGTTTCATCTCTTTCATAGAGATAGAGAGTAACAACAACCCGTAGCTGTGTCTCTCCTCCCTCACTTTTTTCTAATTCATTGTGTCTATCCCACAAATACAGTCCAAGGACGTGTTTGTTCGCAAGCTGATATACGTTGAGGGTGGAAAGCACGGTGTAAATACTCATTATTTGTTATCAGATTTGACTTCTGGAGCGTGTAATTGCTATTTGAAGTCTCAGTTTCATAGTTCGTATTAATTCGGCATCTTTAATAGTCTTTTAATTGACTTTGTGCTTTGCAGATGGTAGCATTTTAGTTAATGTGTGCAAAAGTATTTTAAACACTGGCTTTGTGTAAGCGTTGCTAACAACTCCCTTTTAAATGCAGTAGGCATTTACAAAGGAGCTCTCTGACATTACGATAGAATATTAACTGATAAAGTATTTGGTAATAATTTTGAAATTAGCTCATTAATGTACTTCTAAGTGTTCTGGGATATCAGCTGAAACTATTCACTTGATAATATTTGTTTTGTAATCTGTATCTGATCCTCATGAATTTGCATTAATCCATCACCACTTACAGCTCTTTTCTAACAGCCACAGATGTTAAATTTGGGCAGATACCTTCAGCTCTCGGGAGCTTCAGTAGACGGTCAAAACCCAAGGCGTTTTTGCTTACCAATTTGTGTACAGAAGAGAGAAACTATATGATCCGAAAACATTTGTGTGGTATTTTGGGGCTTATATGTTAATTTTCCAGTTTAGACAGAAATACCTAGTTGTGAGTTTTACTCCTGATTCCACAAGTTGCCAGAAGATATATAAGGGGGTGTTCTTTTTCTTCAACATGTGGTTGGTTATATCATGTGTTTATGGAGGAAACTCCCAGCTTAAGCTGGACATTTTCTCTAACATCCTGCGCACCGAAAGGCTCAATTCCCTTGTTGCTGTTTTCATGCAGTTCAAACAAATGGATTCTGCTTTGTTTAAAGCTACTGGTCACTGCAGTCCCCAAAAAACCTACTGATGTTTCTTTTGTAGGTGAGGAGGATGTTCACATTGAGCCACAGAGGCTGTAAAAGACATGAGGAGTAGGAGAATGTCCTGGTCAGGTTTCTTCAGCTTTTTATGGCCGTGCTTTATTGCCCCGTTAGTAGTCGTTGCCGTTGGCTTTTCTTGGCTGTGTCACTTTCTGTACAGCAAAACTAAGTATAAATTTGTCCAATAGTGAGATACCCCCATAATTAGAATAATTTGGGTTGGAAGAGACCTGTAGAGATCATGCAGTACAACCTCCTGGTACGCAGGGCCAGTTAGATGAGGTTGTTGGCGACACCAGTCGAGTGTGACTGTCCCCAAGGGTGGAGATCCCACCACCTCCTTGAAGCGACCTTTCATTAGTGGTCCTCTCATTGTGGCTTGATGCTTTCAGCATGGCAATAGTTTCCCTTGTGAATTTTACCGCTCGATGCTCAGCAGTTTATTTTGTCCGCCCGTGTGCCTTTTGTCATGGCCAACACCTTCTTGTTTTCTTTTTGGTAGCTTAAGCAGTTGTTGCTTGAGGTCTGGCTCGTGGAACTCGTCCACAGCACAAGCTCCTAAAGAGTTTAAATCTGGTTTTAGTGACTATCAGAAATGATGATGGATGCCAGATCATATCTCTCAGATGTCTGCGAGCCTGACAACTCAAACCTTGCACGTTGGAGGTGAGCTGCACTACAGAGACGCTGTGTTTGGTGGCAACTCTGACCATGGATCAGTGAGCTGGAATTTGTTGTTAGCACAGATCCAGACTGGTTGTGTCAAGAGAAGACAACTGTACACGTGGCTAATATAATACTGAAGTCAATTTGCAAATATAAAGAAGTGAAAGCCTTCCTTGTAAGGGGTGTTGTGACATTGAACTTGATAGTTCAATGAACTTGACAGGACAAGGTCTGAAAGCTGAATGAAATAAACCCACTTTAGTAAGACCTTCCTCTCTCTGGCTTACCCCCTTTTGAGATCAGTTATATCCTGATGATAGCGAATGCAATATAAACTTGCTGAGAGATGATTTGGAGCGTGGTGACAATAAAGGAGCAGAGGAGGATGCGGGGGGCACGGACAAACGCGGTGACATCCTTGTTCAGAATCATTGAGCGGTTCATTGCAGAGCTGGGAATAAAATGAGCTCCAGGCCAGACCTGATTTGGCTGCATCCCAGGGATTCAGAGATCCGGAGAGGAATAAAACTTCAGAAAAGAGTGAATAGTAGAAGTATTGGATTGTAATCTAGTCCTAGTTGCCCTAAATTACAATTGAACATAAAATATGAACTACAGGGAAGATTAATTCCTTCAAATAGTGTCTATCCAGATGTTTTTTTCTAAATCAAGCTCTTAGCCAGGAAGTAAAAGCAGCAAAACCTTCAATTTCAGACTGCTTTAATGGAGTAAATTGAAATGAATTATTGAATCGAATACTTTGTCAAAACATTCAATTTGTCCCTAATACTATTTACAGTATTGGAGAGAGTAAAATGTAGAACTCTAATCCTGTTAAGCTTCCAGAGTAACTGCACCACGATACCTGTTTTTAAAAGAACTAATCCTTTGGAAAGTAAAAATGGAAATGGTTGAAGGTGCTGTTGAACTTGGCGTACCAAACAGAGCTCTAACTCTCCTACTGTTTTAAGTCTAAATATTTACCTTTTAACACTTGGAACAAAAATGAATTGATTTCTAAGGGTTCAATACTATGCGCGTATTTTATTTTTTGAAGAGCCTGATGCTTTTTTTTTCCTTAAAAGTGTTTTTGAGGGAAGTATCAGAGCTCAGTAGACTGGTTAGTGTTAAATAGCAGCTCGTACGGTATGGCCAGAGCTGAGCTGGCTTTGTGGGTTCTCTCTTCCAGCTGCTGGGTACCATTCCACCCTCTGGTCTCTTTGCCTGGGCTAAAATAGGCCCTGCAAAGTGTTTTGGAGAGTAATTCAGGTTGTGAGGGCTCTCTGGATGTCATCTGGCAGCAAGTCCCCCGCTCCCTGGTTATAAAGCAGCGCCACCATCATGATTAGTTCAAAGCTAGACCTAAGGAACTGTTTAAATTGTCACCAATGACAAATTGTGAGAAATAAGGCTAACTTAGGGGTGGTAAATCTCTGGGAAGGTGAAGTAGGGAAGAGCAGGAGCAGTGTCACACAGTTCCGAGCGGTCCGGAGCCTGCTGGTCCCGCTGGATTTTATTTCTGCTGGCCAGTTTCAGGACTGGGATACCCGAATACCCAACCTACCATGACTCATCACGATATTTTAGCAAATATTTAAGTGTATTTCAGTATAAAAGCTTGTAAAGTGCGTTGAAAGGACTTGCCGGCATCAATTCCCCAGTCAGCGAGCAGGCAGGAGATCAGAGGCTCTTTTCTGATCGGCTCTTCCGTACCATTATTTTTCCTATAACTGCCTCTTTTCCAGCGCTTCAAGAAGAAGACTTATTTTGTTGTTATGTTTTTAAACCCCAGCTGTTAGTCTTCAATTTTCTTTTTCTAATATATATATATATTTTTAAGAAAATCATCTACAGATGGATGAACACAAAGAGCAAGGTTGTGTAGGCCCGTTTTTCTGAGGAAATTGGGCTTAAATAGCAAGTCTTTCAGATGAAGTGATGTGGTGTATTTTAGTGAAGCCGGCAGTCTCGTCTACCGGCTCTAGTTAGAGAGCTATTCAACGTGTGGGTAAAGCTGCCTTGTATAAAAATCAATGAAAACTCTTAAGAACAGCACAGGTGCGTTTTGTTTTCTTTTGATTTTAGTGTTCTGGCAACGTGGAGAAATGAGAAACATCCTGGGTACAAAGAAATACAAATTTACACCTTCTGATCCTTTTTAACAATCTCCCACTTTTCATCCGCCAGTTTTCTCCTCTAAACGACACGCAGCAACTCAGCAAGTTTTATGACTAAATAGTAAACGTTAGCCTGTTTCTCTTTTTTTCAGGGAGTGAGGAGGGATCAAACCTGGAGAGATTCATAACGTTTCTGGCTCTCAGCTCTGTCGTTCGTTCTTCTGGCTCTATCCGCCAGCCCTTGCGTTGATAGCGACAGCTGTGTGTACTCTGCAAGTACCAAGTTTGTGCTTAAATTTTACTGTCCTCGAAGACTGAGTCAGTCTGAAGGATTGTAGGGATCCTTATAATATTAGTTAGGCTTGGTTTTTGGTTTGGTTTGGGTTTTTTTGACAAGAGTTTCCCCCTGGCTATAGCATAAATCGCAACAAGTAGTTGTGGCTCCAAGAGCTGACAGGAATGTGGCTTCTCCCCATCGTATCACCCTGGTGTCCTGTCACTGGTTCCTTATATCCAGAGGGCCGAGACAAGGCCAGAAAGGTAAAAAACGATTAAAAGTCTAAAGTTGTGGTGTATTAGAAGTTTTTCAAATCGGGGGTACCTGACTTTGCGTTGTTCCCAACTTTAGCACGTGTGACCTGCAAAGAAGAGATCCCATCTTCTTCATTTATAAAGTGGAAAAGATCTGAGATGTTGAACAGCTGAAAACTCGAGTAGATATTGTTGTGATGAAATCCACTTTGTATCTTGAGTTGGAAAAACAAGCATCAGAGAATGGATATTTAAGACTTACAAAAAAATGCTGCAAGGGGTGCAGAGGGATAGTGAAATACGTCAGTGACGGTCCAACTGATTTTAAGAACGTGAGATTTCAGTGGAATGAATTTCCAGACTGAAGAATAAATGTAAGGTTTTATATTTATACTCTATCTTCTCTCCCCTTGCCAGTAGTAGTTAATAAAAGCATGTCATTCTCTTCATCCAGAAACTTTCCACTTCTATATTTTCTGCTCTGAACAAAGCATCAACAACAGAAAACAAAAATCTTTCTTGGGCTTATTAAAGACTTTTCCTAATTTTGTAGCTTTGGAAAGAATCAGCCATTCAGATGTCAGTAGAACTGCCCAACTCTTTGCTGTTGAACCTGAGAGCAAGGGGCTGGTGCGATCTCCTCCTGCTTGGTCATAAGGCTTGACTTGAGTGTTGGCCAACTCTAGAGGTTCTTCTATTAGATCAGTGCAATTTTAGGTCAAAATGCCTCTCCTGATGGTTGAGTTTGACCTTTGATACTGACACCAGCTGCTGATGTTGCCGTATGAGGTTTCAGCAGCGTGAAGAAATGTAATCCAACCTGATGTCCAGTAACGTGCTAGGGGAACAGGGGAAAAACCAAGGAAGCTTATTCATTGATCATCAAACAGATTAAAAACTCCATGCAGTGTAATGTGATTTTTTTGTGGTTGATTTTTCAGGGTGGGAAGGGGCTTTTCAGCATGTTGGAATTGAGCATGTTTCTACTGTTCCTCAAATTTTGCCTTCGGACATAGCAGAGAAGGCAATCGAGTGGACTACGTGGATCTCTCCAGCTTCCAGGCCAGCGTTTGTCCTCTTTCAAATTTGAAAGTGCTATCGCTGCCGACCCGAGGGTCTTACCCGAACGACTTGACTTCTGTACGCCTAGAATTAACTTAAATAGTTGTGGAAACCAGAACACAGAGAAATACTGTGTCCTTTCTTTGCCACTTGTACACTTTTTCAACATTGCTGCTTTGCAATCTGTCATTTAATACCATAATTAAATCCGTACCTCTGGATAACTTAAATTGCTTTTCTGATCCACACAGAGAAACACGTCTCTTGTGACAAGTCATCTGTATTATTAAGGCACTATATATATATATAGTCAAAATCAGAGTCGATGGTCTGTCATCTATTTCTTTTGACGCCTTTTTGGACCTTTATTACTTCTTAGACATAATAGTGGATGTGGCCACTTCATGTCAGGGTTTTTTTCACCCCCTTCCTTTTTTTCAGGAGAAAACTCTAATTTCAGTGCCTGGATAAAAGTAGATTTAATAATCTTTGCTGCACTGTTTCTCTTGCTTTTCCCTCAACAATTAATTAAAGCTTAGAAAGTAACCTCACTCTCCGGAGAGGGTGACCCTTTTCACATGGAATTTGATGGATTGGAAGCTGGATTATGATGTACCTGGTGGGTATCAATAGAATCTGCATTTGGCTGCGGGTTGGAAGGTCTGGAAATACAAACCTCAATTTAAAAAATAAGCGTTACAAGAAAGGAAAAAAGCACTTCTGCTTTTTCCACCCAGTAGAAATATCTGTATCTATAGAAATATCTTGCCTCTTCTGTGGTTACATACATAAGTTTTCTTGCTTCAAGGCAGCTATTTCTAGAGAGATGGGGAGGTCTGTCCATTCTCCTCCAGTGTGCAAATATTTTCTGCTCAGAAACATCATTTTCTTCTGATGTTTTGACCATTCTTTCACACATCTGCAGTGACCACGCGTGGTAGTTTTGCCCCATCACATCCCAACAATCCCACAATTTTGATGGGAAAACATAACAGTTTCTTTGCATGGTCTTTTTTTTGGGTGGGAGGGGGGTTTGTTTGATTTATGTTTGTGTGTTGTTTTTTAAATGAAAAGGTGATGTGTGTGCCTTTACCTGCAAGCAAATTCTGGTTGTGGAGCAGTTATTTCCACTTCCAGGAACGCTTGTCTGCCACTGCTGACACAAAAAATGAGCAAAACCCTGATAATTCATGTATGATTTGGTTAAAGTGGACCCCGCTTGACCCACGAGTGGACGTTGATGGACATTTTCCGCATCAGGTGGCACTTGCAGCTCTCGCACCACGCAGCCCAAGTTTTCCGGCCTTGAGTTTCGTGTCGCTTCTGTTTAACAACCTTAATTGATGTTTGCAAAGCGTTCACGGCTCACCGACTCCTTTAGTTTCTCCGGAGCAGCACAGAGCGTGGGATTATCAGCGTGTGGGACAAAGAAACGTTGTCCCCATTGGTGGCACAAGGACCGTGTGTCTCTGTGACCTGGGGACACCCCGCTGGCCCCAGGAGCCCTTGGCGAGGGAGCTGGATCCCGGAAAATGCAGTTTATCTCTCTTTTTCTCCCCAGGCATGTCTCAAGCCGTGCAGACCAACGGGACGCAGCCTCTAAGCAAAACATGGGAGCTCAGTTTGTACGAGTTGCAAAGAACGCCTCAGGTAAGCCGGGCTCAAGGCCTTCATGGAGCAGCCTTTTTAATGCTTTCTAGAACTCAAAGCTTGATGTTTAATGTTTTCTTCTCCCTTTAGGAGTGTTAACTGCCTCTTTTAAAGGATACTCTTTAAAAAAGTCTTTCCAAGTAAAAACCTGTCTTATAATATTAGAAAAATAAGCTGGTTTGATGTTTATTTCTTTTTTCCTTCCTTTAGCAGTGTATTTGATGTGGTTGTGTATGCGCATTCTGCCTTTTTACCGTGTTTCTCCTTAAAAGCACAGTGAACCATGCAGTCTAAATTCCATTAAAGAACTCTTTACCTTAATTAACGCTAGGAAGCAATCACCGATGGCTTGGAGATCGTGGTGTCGCCCAGGAGCCTGCACAGCGAGCTCATGTGTCCCATCTGCCTGGATATGTTAAAAAACACCATGACGACAAAAGAATGTTTGCATCGCTTCTGCGCCGATTGTATCATCACAGCCCTCAGGAGCGGGTACGGAATCGTTACTGCAGGGAAAAAGGATTTTACTCTAGACTAAGCTTTCCAGGCTTTGCTACTGAAACAACTTAAAGCATAAATAATTTTTCTCATATTCTTCAATTACAAGTTCACCTTTTCCCCAAAGCGATAGAACTCTGAGGTCACCAAGAGCAATTAAGTCAATGAGGGATCTATTTCTGAGGTCACACCTTATTTGCCGTGCCTGTGTAAATCGGATGAGTAATTAGCAAAAATACATTAGAGGGCAGCAACAAAACCATCAGGAGTAAAGACATTGGTCTTGCAGCCATTGACGCCTCTCACAGGAAAGTAAGTGTGGGAACCTGACGTTTCAGTTCAAAGACAACAAAATGGTAGGAAGGACAAGTTTCTGGGTTTAATTTTGCCAGGAATTAGTGCTTGAACTACAGAATAGGTTCCTTAGTCTTCGTTTTATTCTCTGAGCCCCAGAAATACAATGCCTTAATGTAATTTCCACTAGATGTGCATCTTTTTCTAGGTGAGAATCCAGCCAGAGGGTTAAGGGAAGAACTGGGTTGCAGAGTGGAACTCCTGAACTCTTCAGTCTAAATACAGTTTCCTTAAACATATGTTAAAAAGAAGCAGGGAGATACGCTTGGGGTTTTTGTTTCAATGTCTGGAACTACCTGATCTGTCAAAAGACGGAAGCCTCATTCCAGATGTACTCTCAATATTGAGTCTTGGTGAGCTCTTTGACCAAGAATTGCAGCATTAGGGCAGACTTTGCTTATTGCTGGAGAACTGTAACTGTTTTCTCCCTTTTTATTCATATCCAGCAACAAAGAATGTCCCACGTGTCGTAAAAAGCTCGTTTCAAAAAGATCCCTGAGACCAGATCCCAATTTCGACGCTCTCATCAGTAAAATTTATCCCAGCCGCGATGAATACGAAGCTCACCAGGAGCGAGTGCTGGCAAGGATCAGCAAACACAACAACCAGCAAGCTCTGAGTCACAGCATCGAGGAAGGATTAAAGATTCAGGCCATGAACAGGTATGTAACCCACCTCATTTGTCCACGTGTAACCTTCTCTTTGATAGTAAACTGCAACACGGCAAATCCTGTACCGACGTATTCCCCTGACGTGCAAATAAACGCACGTAATGCCAGAATTTAGGTTTTAGTCGCGACTTAATTCACAAGGCTGGGATACGGGGTGTTTACATTCTAGGGGTGACCTAAGAGAGTCAGCTGGGAAAGAGGCCCCAGACTTCGTGTTGTGGTGAAACACAGTGTGATTTATATTTTTCATCACAGGTGGATTCACATTTAGATGAAAATAAAGGTCTGAAAAATAACTGTATGAAGTTAAAAATTACCTTAAAGGTGTTTGAGGGATAGGAAAAAGTCTGTAGTCTTGTCCATGAGTATCTTTTTATCAGAAAGATAGAATTTTTAATTTAAATTTTAAAATCTCTGAAATGTTTAGTGCTTGCGTGTGCCCAGGTCTGACTTCTGGCACGGCAGAGACCGGGAGCGTTGTACCAACCCCGTGGGCCTGTACACTGGGGAATCCTGAGTGTGGATCAGCTGATTTCTACCCGTTTCTTTCTGCTCAGGTTACAGAGGGGCAAGAAGCAGCAGATTGAGAACGGCAGCGGCGCGGAGGACAACGGCGACAGCTCGCACTGCAGCAACGCCTCGACGCACAGCAACCAGGAGGCAGGACCCAGCAATAAAAGAACCAAAACATCAGACGATTCGGGGCTAGAACTGGACAATAACAACACAGCCGTGGCCATAGACCCCGTCATGGACGGGGCGAGTGAAATCGAGTTGGTCTTCAGGCCTCACCCCACCCTGATGGAGAACGACGACAGCGCGCAGACGAGGTAAACACCCGCTTATGGCTCTTCATGTCCTATCTGGATATTCTGCTCTTATTTTTCTGGTGCTTTTGTTTTCTGTCACTTCTTGGGCTTTGAAAAATCCATTTACATCGGTTGTACGACATCCTGTTCAACCACATGCACACTTTCCCCCTTTTCCATTGCAAGTCAGGTCGATGCTCAATTGTGATAAAAAATACTCTGTTGCAGTAACAGTCTGCTTTGATTTAATCACAAATAAAGATGTTGTTAAGGGTTTCTAGCATTGCAGTTTCCAGTAGTTCCCAAGATAATGGTATAATATCAACCCCTTTCTACTTATAATAAGATTCTTTAGGAGTAAATAAACCTTGCGTAAGTGTCAGCAGTTTTTAGAGCAGCTTTGTGTCAAAGGGATTTATAGGCTGGAAGCTTTTCCTGGCATTTTTTTCATGATCCGGTCCAAGCACTGACTGGAAATTTTGGATTGCAGCAACAAGGAGTCTCGTGGAGTTCCCTCCCATCTCTTCCTGGCTTTCGAGACATCTCCCTGTAGCGCCTACAAATATATTCTAAAGTTTCAGCCAGCTTTTCTTTTTGGTTTGGAATTGCAAAGGAGTTCCGGGGGTCGTTCTGAAAGGCGAAGAGAAAACCAAGCTTCTGGGAGAGGCATTTGCGTCAGCCTTTAATTCTTGCGTGAATAATTGAAGCGAAAACAGATAGTGAGACAATACGGAAGAGTGACGAGGCGCAGAGTGTTGCGTGGGCAGCTGTCCCACCGTACAGCTTTCTGTCCAGGCACTTGAGGCTGTATCTATGCTCAGAAGATTTCAGCAGCCATGAGCAGCTCTGAAAAGCCCTTGACATTGGGTTTTTCATTTTGAGCAGATGACAGGGCATCGCTGTCTTCTCCCTCCCAAGAGCAGGAGGGCCTGTGGGACAAGTGTCAAAAAGATGAAAGGACA
This sequence comes from Columba livia, assembly GCF_036013475.1. Taxonomy (NCBI): domain Eukaryota; kingdom Metazoa; phylum Chordata; class Aves; order Columbiformes; family Columbidae; genus Columba; species Columba livia. Next base: position 31,013,945 of record NC_088609.1, read on the forward strand.
CTTTAGAACGCTATATTTCGATAAGCTGCTTGCATGTCTTGGGGAAAAGCAATTAATATTCTCATTTGTGAACTTCTCCAGGCCTTTTCAAGCTTGATGCTTAATGTTTAGGGGCGTTGCAGATGGCTTTTCACCATACCTACAACTCAAATGTCTTATCGCTGTTGTTGCTGCAGATACATCAAGACCTCGGGCAACGCCACCGTGGATCACTTGTCCAAGTACCTGGCGGTGAGGTTGGCTTTGGAGGAGCTTCGTAGCAAAGGAGAATCCAACCAGATGAACCTGGACACGGCCAGCGAGAAGCAATATACCATTTACATCGCTACCGCCAACGGGCAGTTCACGGTGAGCAGTGGAAAACTGAGCTTTGATATGTCTTTGATACAGGTCTGATTGAAATACACGCAGCTGGACTTTTCCTGAGTTGGCTTTAGGGGTAAAATTCACAGCACCAGGTTGTGCATTTAGGAGCAGATCAGTTCCTCTGCGGGAAAACACATAGAGCAAAAACTCGGTTAGTAGAAAAACAGGCACATAAATTACTTGGGAAAAATCCAGCAATGCCAGCAACAACCAGCTGACTTATGGCGCAATTTTACAGTTAAAATTGAAGAGGAAAATTGTTACTTCATCTGAGATTGTCTGAAGAGCGGGTAGCTCTTGCACCAGAAGTGTCTGGCGTGCGGTGACGTTTCTCGTTTTCTATGTGGGCTTCGAATATTTCCCTGTGAGCCGCTGTGGGTGCACCGGCGGCAGATCCCTCCGTTCAGCTGCCGAATTCGGAATATACATATAAAAGGTGGCAGCGTCACAATCAGATTGAACTCTGAGCCTGATCTTACACTTAGGCATTTATCTGAATGAAGTAAGTCTTGTGGATAAAAGGCAGATCCTTTACATTTCTCTCATTTCTGTTTTGCTGTTCTCTTCTAGGTACTGAACGGCTCGTTTTCCTTGGAACTGGTCAGCGAGAAGTACTGGAAAGTGAACAAACCCATGGAACTGTACTATGCACCCACAAAGGAACATAAATAAGCTGTGCTGGAAAACAGAGACGGGACTAACTCTTTTATAGCTACAACTTTAATATTAAAAGAAGGCACCACCTTTATCTTCATGGACAGCACACGTGATGCCTTCAGGCTCTCTCAGTATACTTATTAATATGGTTAGACAGTATTCTGGGTTGTATTTAATTTAGTCTTTGTTTTGGGGTTTTGCTTTTTTCCCTAGGAGACTAAATGACCTTCTCCAGTGCATTCCAGTGGTTGACATGCTTTTTTGTTCCTAATGCATGATAACGAGTGTTCCGGTTTGGAATGTCTTCATTTTGTCCAGGTAAATCTGGATTTCTCGTCCATATGACACAGTGGCCTCTGGGAAGTACTGAGCATTGGGTGGCCAAGTCGGTCTGTTCAGTAGTCACACATGCCAAGGGCTCTGTTCAATGTTGTCATTTGCTGATGGTTATCCGCATAAAAAATTGGTGGAGGATTGATTTCCGAGTCTTGCAGCTTGAGGTTGATTCCCTAGGGAAGATTTATGAGTAATTTTCTTGTGAACAAATAGAGCTGTAGCGAGAAAACGGACACTTTAAACCCTTCCTGTTTACTGGGCTGAATGCTTCAGCGTGAGGTGATTCGCGAGTCTGGTTTGCTTTTCATTTTCAATAAATATCTCACTCGGAAACCTTTTAACATCCCAAACCCATAACCCTGTGTAGAACACGCCAGCCTTGCTGCGCACTGCAGCTTCCCGGCTGCGCTGTTATCCTGTCCTCGCAACCTTAATCGTTCTGGATGTTTTATATCCCTGCTCTATTTCCCATAATAACAGATTTTTATTGTGAATGTATTGGAATGTTCTGTAAAGAACCCCCCGAAAACTTTTTTAAAAGCAAATCCCCCAAAATTCCAGCACATGGACATAATGCAACGTCCAAACGCTTTGCTTTATGGAATTTGTGCCACCCCAGCTGGGAGCTTATCCGGGCTCCAGTTTGAGGAGGGAGGACTCCAACCAGAAGCTGCTCATAGATTTAGTTTCTTTCCTTTTTTATTTTTTGCCATAGCTTTAACAAACGTGGCTTAGCACTTTGGAAGACGATTTTAGTACTTGACGAAGTTTACCATTTAGTGTCTTAACTTTAGGTTCAAGTTTGACGGACTTGGCAGCAGGCAGTTGTGTCCGGTCCCACAGCTGCTGTCGGCACCTGAAGCAAAAGAAGTTGCTATGATAGGTGAGAAATATTACAATACGCTTTCCAGTAGATGGTGTTGCTGCTGCTTTGTCTTGCCTGTAGTTAGACTGGTTTTGGTACAGAAGTGTTCAGATGCTCGGGGATGCTCTTAGGAGGGAATCATCCTTCTGTCGCATCCATCTCTCCAGCCTGGCACTTGTAAATAAACGTATCCACTCCGGTTGCTGTTGAAGACCAGCTTGATCCTGATGTGAAAACTCCGTGGTTTTCTTTGAGTAACTTGGTTATTTTCTCTTACTGGAAAGACTTGCGTTTTTCTGTGACATGAAACTGCAATTTTCAGGCCCCAGAATGCAGAGGGGGCAGTTTTTAAGGCAATTAATGACTTTCTGGTGAAATGGTGCATTGTATAGACTAGTAGTGCATGTCCACTAAATATTATCTGGGGGGTGGGGGAGTGGTGATTATAAATGCTTTAAAGTTGATGGGGAAACCTTCTAGCTTAGTTGCAGCATCCCTTCCCAGTGTGATTGCCCAGGGGACGTCCAGTCCCAGCGAGAGGTGTTTGTGAGGCCGAGCGGTCTGTCTAGGAGTCTGTCTGTCACTTTGTCCCCAAGTTCTTTAAGAAGCGTGGGAGAATGTGAAGCTTTTATTTTCATGTTGTAGTGAATTTACTGAATATTTATGTTCTTTAAATATTATTATATATATATATATAATGTAGTTGTTTGATTAAACCATCGATTGCACTGTGACTCTCTAGTGCTATAAACTATTTTGTTTTCAAAATGACTTTACTCTTCCGCCTTTTAAAGCCATGTTATTTTTTAAGTACATAATGTATTAGGTACGGGTAAGCCTAATAGCTCTAGTATCCAACTGAAGTGACACTGAAACTCTTGAATTGACAATAAAAGCAAAAATGTTTTAACAAGCTATTGGGAATTCCAGTGCTGCTTCCTCTGCTACTCCATAAAACACACCAACCCTTCAGCCAGTTTTGGAAATCCAGAGGCAGACAGAAGGCATCAGCTGCCACAGGTGCTGGTCTCAGATCCTGGAGCCTGAGGAACAGCATGAAAAGATTTTCACAGCATTTGGGTTGAACCCAGCAACTCCAGTTGCATTTAATTGTATATAACAAGTAGAAGCCTCCAACAGCAGCCTTGAACCAGCACTAGTGTTCCGTTAATTAATTATTGCAGGACTGATGTGACCCAATGAACAACCAAGACAACTATTGAACAGAACGAGAATTCTCACAGGCCCGAGCTGCAAATCCCCCTTCTGGTCACTCACACCAGGCAAAACTCCTTGTCCCTGATTGGATAATGGAAAAAAAACCCAAATTATATGGACAAGCCCAACCTTCATTTTCTCAGCCCCTCCTTGTACACAGGAAGAGTTGCTTTGACTTGGAAAATATGCACAATACCTTCTGTTACTGAGGGGGGAGCTGTAAAAGCAATTGGCAATCCTTCCTCCAACAGGCTTCAGTTAAACTTCCTTTTTAGCTTATTTTGTTCTAACTGGAATGCTCTCTTTTGCTCCAATTAGCCAACTTGGAGTGATTTTTATCCCACTTACAGTAACACTAAAGTGAGCTGTGTTAGCTGCCAGCAGAGCCTTCTAACAGGCTCTCTGCATCAAAAATTATTAAAAACTTTGTTCAGAACAACTAAGGAACACTAACTTTTCCTTCTTCGTTTTCATTTCTAATTTGATACCAAGTTACCTTCAGAAAAGAACTAGAAGCACTGAATTTTCAAAGGAAACTTAGTTTCATGCTGTATCACTGCTGAAGTGCAAATATTATCCCTTTAGTGGTCTCAATTTTTAATTGGGACAGAATGAAAGGAACTCCTCAGTCCTGAATTGAAGATGGTCTTAATTCTGGCCCAAGGGGAGCTTAGGAAGTTACGCATGATTGGGAGCGTACTGGTCATGTTCCTCTTGGTTAGCACTCAATGAGAAGCAATAATCTTACCATGAAGTTTCAAAGAGAGAAATCACAATAATAACCCCTTGTGTTCTGCTCATAGATAAACTGAACACCTGGGGCCAGGCTGAACACCAAACTTGTGAAAAACTGCAGCAACTCCTTCATTTGTGAGAGTTGTTCCCAAAGGTTTGGGGAAAAGAAAGGACAAAGTCAAGTTGATTTGACTGGAATGCTGCCATGTATTTAAGGAACCAGACCCAACTCCCACCGCAGCACCTCTTTGCTTGTTCACAGAAGAGATCTTTTAAACAACTAAGACTTTAATGACAGATTCATAGCAAAATGTCACCTGGAACTTAGGGTGTCTTGTCACTGCTCCTTTTTGCAGTACCCAACCAAACGTCACCGCCGCACAAATGCCTACCGAGGGTGACAAACACAACTCACTAAGGTTTGGATAAACTGGAGTTTCAGGAACAGTCGTGGAACAATTTCTTTCTGCTCTCACTTGAGTTAGGTCCTTGCTTGTAGGTAGGACTATGAAAACAGAACCGAACGCCAAATTACACGTGCCATCTGGAGCGAGCAGCACACCAAGGGTTTTCTGGATTTTATCCTGTCTTATTTTATCATCTTAACTGAACTGTAGCCAGTCAGGTGTTAGGAATGATTCATTTCAGGAATACTGTGTTTCATATTAACCTCCTGTTGAGAAATGCTGAAGACATTCAGCCTCATCCACCCTGCTGGGTTCTGTGCTGGCAATAAGGTGTTACCAAGGGCTCAGGAGCAGCCACCAAGCCTCAGTGCCAAAGTGGATGCAAGAAACTCCCTCTGAGACCTTCCTGCAGCAGCAGTACCTTGACCACACACACTGTGAACAATTCTAAAGTGTCTTTTTCAAATTAAAATAGCAGGCAGCTCAAGTTTTCTAAATCCAGTTTGGTGAGAAGTACTGGCTTACTGAAACAGGGTGCGCTCGCAGTCCGTAACATCCCGCTCTGCAAACAGGATGGTTTGTGTTAATCAGCTGCGCAGGGAGCGGGGCAGTCTTTTGTCAACAAGGCAGCGGCGACCGCAGATTTGTCGTCTTCCAGGAACTCGGCATCGTCCACCTTGCCGTCTGCCTTGCTGTGAGCCTGTTCTCCTTGCTGGATGTCCCCTGGTCGGTGGCCGGGACCCTCCGCCTGGCCCCCCGTGTACGTGGGGGTGCTGTACTTCATCAGGACGGTCTTAAACTGCGCCAAGGGGGCGTTCGTGCGGACTCCCATGGGATCAAAGTGGGTTCTGCTGACTCTGTATCCCGCTTCGGAGAGATAGTTTAAAAACTTATTTAACCTGGAAAAAAAAGGCATTAATGCTAATAAGGCTGATTCAATACAAGTTATCAGTTGTCACAGTACTATAAGACTGGAGCTTAAACAAAAACCTTACTTTGGCATGTTCATTCCTCTAATACTGTGTCTGTGGATATTGTAGTAAAACGCAGGGTGCTCAGCACTGTTCTCAGATTTTTGGCGCTTGGCTGCATTTCGAAGCACTTCATCACTTTTTCTTTTTCCTGAGCCACAAAAAATGCCAGTGAAACCAGTGAATACTCAGCAAGACCACAAAAGATGTCAGTGAAGCCAAAGACAGTACACACAAACAGCCACATAGCAGCTACACCTTTGTGTCTGATTTTATAAGCTAGACTTTTGCGGAGTTAAAATCCAGGCTGAATTTATTTAACATCCTATGATTGTTAAGATACTAAAAAAAACCCAAATCTGTGAACACTAGGTTGGCTTAGCCATCACTTAAACTACAGTTTAATTTGAAACTGCTTCAGCTGCACCAAAATGATCTACTTACCATGTATCAAGTAGGATTCTGCAGAAGTATTTGCTGTTCTAATATATACGCCACATTCTTCTAGAACACAAGAGTCAAAATTAATTGTACTGTGAGACAGGAAAACGGCAAAACAGGAAGAAATAAAACCACATTCTGGCCTAAAGAAGTACAGGAAGGAAAACTTTCACATACTAACTTGGAATTCAGAGGCAATATTCAAAAATACTATTTTATTTAATGAGCAGAACAGCATTCCCATCCTGAAAGGCATTTTTTTGGGCCCGCTGATTTGCAGTGCCTGCGGAATATGCAGAGCACAACAATCCAAGTCCTCTCTTCTTACAGCACATCCTCTCGAGTCAGGATTGGGACACACCAAAGAACCAGCAGACACTGCGTATTTCCAGCTCGCTCAGGAAACATGCTGGATTTCATAGCGGTTCACCTACTGCATTATGTTTATTTGTTGTCCCACCCTGCATTCTGTTTTATGGACACACTAAGTTTTTAAAGAGCAGAATCTCCCTAACTCGCCCCCAAGCCGGTCCTTTTTGTGACACGTCTTGCCGTGGTTCTTACCTTGTTTGTTCTCATCAGAAGGGCTATGGGTAGAAAGTTTTGAAGTTGTACACTCTGCTTCGCAAACTAACGTCTTCAGAAGTGGCTGAGCTTCATCCAGACCATGCTGGACAGCCTCAACCAGCATTCTTCTGAGGAACCCGCTGTTGAAGATGGACCCTGACCTACAAAACACAAGTGAAACATTAAGACTTCTTAACAAAAGCAAAAAATTTGCTCCGCAAATCCCTTGCCCAAACTGATCAGCAATTACATTACACTGAAGCGCTGCATCAGGCTGACTCTGTTCACAACTTGGCAATAGCAAATTGGTTTGCAGTGACAGCAGCATTTGTCTGGTGTTAAAAAAAATATCAAAATCTCAAGAATGGTAATTTTACTTCTGCCCTACTATGTTGAGAAAGTCATTTAGACCCCACAAGAAAAGCACCGTCACTTGTGAACCATTTTCATGCTGCTTTGACATGGTTAAAAGACAAAGATGTATTTGTCTTTCTCACAAGAGAAAATTCTAAGTATTAACTATTGAGCAGTGTAGTATTTACTACCATCAGCACATGTGAGGATTTATTTAATAAGTTCTCCACAACTACAGAATAATAGAAAGTTGCTTAACATTTGGCAACTAGAAGAACACACAGCCGGGCTCCCCTGTGCAGGATGTATTACCTAAATTGCAGCAAATATGAAATTTAAAGGCAGTTTTTAATTTATTAACCAGACTGAACACTATGAACAAGAGCAAAAACTGAATACCCTACTAAATTCAAATTGATCAAACATTTTCTGAACTCCTCCCAGTTGCTCTACCTCCTTTTGCAGCTGTAGAATATCCTGCAGCCTTGCGTTTTTATTATGCAACTGAGCATCTGACCTCCAGAGGTCCTTCCAACCTCGATTATTCTCCAATTCTACGTTGTGTTCTGTACTTACCAGAGAGGACCAAGAACAACCGCTGTCTTCCCAGGCATACTGCTGTGACAATCACAAGGCAGCTGCTGATACGGGTTTTCTACAACAGAAAAACAGGATTTAGAAGTTGTTTTGAAATAGCCAGCAAGGCCTGCTCTACTGAAGAGAGATGACATCAACACAAAGACATTAAGTAAACGATTCATTTACTAGTTATCCTGGTTTCAGCTGGGATAAGAGTTAATTTTCCTCCTAGTAGCTGTGTTTTGGATTTAGTAGGGGAAGAATGTTGATAAGATGCTGATGGTCTGGTTGTTGTTAGGTAGTCAAGGACTTTTCAACTTCTCACGCAGTGCCAGGCGCACAGTGCCAAGACAGCTGACATGGACCGGCCAAAGAGACATTCCATACCATCCACCATCATGCTCAGTGTATATTTTGGAGGAAGAAGGAAGAGGGGGAATGTTTGGAGTCATGGTGTTTTGTCTTCTCAAGTCACCAATAGGTTAGATGGAGCGCAGCTCACCTGGAGCTAGCTGAACACCCGCCTGCCATGGGAAGGGGTGAATGAATTCCTTGTTTCCTTTGCTTTTGTGCGCAGCTTTTGCTTTACCTATTGAACTGTCTTTATCTCAACCCACGAGCTGTATCACTTTTACTCTTCCGATTCTCTCCCCCATCCCACTCGGGGTGAAAAGTGGCTGCATGGGGTAGAGTTACCAGCTGGGGTTAAACCGTGACACTAACGAAAATCTCTGCTATAACACTATACTTATCAGTTACTCATTTCTGTTCTTAAAACTTTATCCAAGGTTTTTTAATAATCTTTTAAATAACAAGCCCATTGCACACTCCTGCACCTGACTTTGAGCAGGACAGTCAAAGACACCACCAGTTAATAGTCAGATATCCAAGAACCTGTAACTTTGAAACAAGCTTTTTCCTTTTATCTTCATTCAAACTACCATCTGGCTAGTAGCTACCTCTTAGCTTATTTTTTTCTACTAACTTGTGTTTAGAGACAGCCCACAGTCAGTTTTTAACCTGGAGGCTGCCTTGATTTACCACTAAGTGTTAGAATTATGTGTGTCTTTCCTACCACACCTGCCGAGAGATTTCCATCAGATGTGTGCAGGTTCTGCCCAAGGGCAGGGAGAATATATCCTTGTCAGAGGGAAAGTGATACTGTTTAGTACACTGCATTTGAAGGTAATAAATGAACCGTAGAAAAGCTATCTGACACTTAAATCTATCCAGCTGCAACTGTGTGGAGGAACCAAATGGTAGCAAAGACTGTCCCACTCTTTGTGCCTTTGCTCAAAATACAGCCCCATATTTACCAGGCATTCCAGCAGCTTCAGCTAGTTGGTGTTGAGAAACAAATCCAGTATATTTACAGCAAAATTCATGCAGCCAACTCATCTAACCCACTACCACAAAGCATGGTACCTTTTCCACCTCATCTAGGTAATTATTACTGTACTAAGGGAGTGCCAATATAAGCAAGGCCTAAACAAACACAAACCAGACATACAGAAATCAGACCTTCCAGAAAGTGCAAACGAAAAGCCATTTACCTTCTGCCATACTACCCTGTTTCTGAAAAATTCTCTCTTCGCACCACTGGCAATGGATGAGGTATCTTATTTTCTTTACTGAATCATCCGCGGTGGATGGTCCCCTTAAAACTCTGACCACTACTAGAACAAAATGTTCTAGAGCCACTGCGAGTAAAACTTCAATGGCTTTGTTACAGCGAGCTGCAGCTCTGTGAAGGAAAAACAAAACCAAATTGTACTCAATTCGGCAGACAAACTGCCACAGATACCTGAACCTGCTGAAAGATTCCTGAGCTCATCCACTTTCTAAAAAGAGATTCTAAAGATCTGAGAAAGCAATCAGGACAAAACCTCATTTTTTAAATAGCTAGTTTTGTCTGCTTCCTTTAAGGCTGAGAATATCTTATTTTACCTTTTACTGAGAATATTGAGATGCAAATGACTGATTTCACAAATTAGTAATCACATGTATCTTGAACCTCAAGCATGAGGATCTAAAGTGAACATCAGCTTCCACCGAAGCAAATCTAACTCTAATGCTCAGCTAGAAGCCACTCAAGCAGTTTAAATCATATTTACAAAGTCCTACGCAGCACTAAAATGACCATAAAATTGATGGAGGAATAACAGAGTGTGCAAATAGGCAAGTCTGGGGAGGGATGGTAATGTAAAAATACCCATCACCAAAAAGCCCTCCCCACTGTCCCAGTCCACCACACTATTTATGCCTTTTCTCCTCACTCAGTCTTTTAGTTTAAAAATCACCTTATCCCATAGCAGCACACAAATAGGAAACATTCATTTTGTATCAAGAATTAAGGAATTCTGGAAACAGAACATGCACAACCTACAGAAGCAGCTAGAAGCAGAATTTGAGCAAATTTGTTTTACCAGCACCTTGTCACAGCAGCAATTATCATTCTGGCTCCCAGTTCCTTGTAGTACTCTGTTCGAACAATATTACACCCATAATGACGTAGGGCAACGTGTTGGGCCTTTGCGTACAGAGAACTGGTGTCTGTGGACGTCAGTGACACAATTCCAAGGTTTCTCACATTTCTGAAGGCAGAATCCAGGTAATTCACAGAAGTTCCAAAGGGGTCCAAATGGCTGAAAGGAAACGAAGCATCACTGAGTATCTATAGATGGTCAACGGTTTAGCCTTAAACTGCGGAAAACACTATTTTATAAGCCTCACTTACGGTCATATTGAAAACAAAATGAGAAAACAGGACTAATATTTACAGTACACCTCTCATTAAATACTCTGGAACTTTCAAGTATCAAATAGAAAGAGCTAGGGAAGCACTATGCTGGAAAATACACATCATCACAAAACCAGATAGTGCTTTTTTTTGCGTCCTGACCCAGTGACTCATTTAAGCTACAAGAATATTGGCCTGAGGCTTACCTTCAGCCTTAAAACAAAGGGAAACTCCCAAACCAAGAATGCATTCCAGTTTATGTACTAAACTAATACTCATTTTCAGCCTGAATACCTACAAGCTGATATCTAGACATTAATCAATCAAAAAAAGAGAATTCAATCACTTATTTTGACGTCTGCATAGGTTTTGAAAAGTATGCATCTATAAACCCAACTTGGAAGAATTAGTCTAGTTGAATATGAACACACTGCAAAATGGATTAAAACAGGAGGTGCAATGAAGTTCTGCACAATGACATGCAAAGGTATGAATTTTAAATTAGAAGTTCCAATTAAAAAAAGACTAATTTGACATTTCTCTTTCTCAAAAAATATAGAAAGAATCTGGCTTAAAATTTTCATGTACTATTATAGACCATTCTGTATGTCAGAAGGACTTCATATTTTCCCTAAATAACCATACACTGGGAGATGGGTGTGATGTGTCATTATCAAACCAGGAAATCATTAACAGAAACATTCAAAACTTACATAAAATCAAATGCTCTCAAATGCATTATAACATTGGCGTCCATTCTTGTCACTTCAATGGTGTCAGTATTTTCTTCTCCATCTGCTCCATCTGCCATAGCTTCACCATTATCTTCCTCCATAGATTCAAGTTTCACCTTCATTTTGTTTAAGTGGCAGTTTTCCCGAATCATTGTCACAGAATTTTCATTACAATCGTTAATTGTAACTTTCACAGCACTCCTGAGATGCTTTGCCCACTGTAATCCCATGATACCTACGGAAAGACAGAAGTGTAACCTTAGAACAACTACTGCAAAAGCTGGCAAAACCATTAGTTATTATTTTATAATAATTAAATAGTTAAACATTAATATTTTTCGGCTGCCTCCAAATGTGGCTTTCGTTGTGCAGCCCATGATGACATAGCAGAAGTGCAGGACAGGATGTGCTTGTGGAGTCTGGCCTCATTCAGAACAGGGATTAATTCACAATCAAGAATTTTTATGAAAAAAAGCTGAGCAGTTACTGTTCTCAATTAAGAGGCAGCAATCCAGATCTCTTTGGGTTTTTGTTCCAGAAGGCTAAATAGACACTGATATAATTACATTTAGTTCACATTCAGAATTTTGTAATCATTTAAGAGATGATCCTGCTAAAGACGCTTGGATTCATCACCATTTTTAAACCACAGGCTCATTTTACAGCCAAATTCCACAACCAGAGTCACACAAGATCTGTGACCTTGCCACAAGTTCAGGAAGATGCCATTAAATGATGGACACTAAAGCAAATAATTTTAAGGAGACCGCTAAGCTTTGACTTAACATTATTTACAGTCTTTAAAACACCTAATACCGCGCTCTTGATGGCATTTTTTGTATGGAAGCCAATGGCTGGCTGCCTAAGGAAGAAAATTATCATGTACCTCACTTTTTTGAATACGTCATGTCAGTTCCTACTCATTTTTGGAGCTTCATACTACTGGATATTAACCAAAAGAGTAAAGTAATCGACTTTACCAGTGGCACCAAAAGCATCCAAACATTCTATCGGTTTACGTTCCTCAGCTAGAACGGCTAGTGCGCAGAATATCAATTGCCTTAAAAATAAAAAGGAACGGTCATGGTAAGTTGAGAAAACATTTTTCCTTCTTTTTCTTTAGTTATTTCCCTTGAACATAATACTAGAACATTTAAGCCAAACTATGTTTTACATGGAAGGACACTACGCTACTAATGGCTCCATGTTGAAAAACATCATAAATTACTGTAGAGCAATGAAATTCCACTTGTTCTTTGAGACATGGCCATGACCTTGGTTGCAATGGCCTCCCCCACAGTCACATCTCAGCTGTCACAGGTATATCTGAGCTAACTTTAAACTCAGCTCAAATATTAACAGCACTGAGACCGTGAGAGGTCAGCAGGGGCTGAAGCCCAGTCCCATGCCTTGGTGTCAACGCTCACACTTTTCAGATGTGGTACAGACGCATTTTCTAATGAAAACTATTTCTCCTGCCCTCTGAACTAAAGTTTCTCAGGGTTTACTTTTCAAAACACACAAGTATTTTTCACTACAAACTCAGCAGCCCTCTGGTGCATCTTCCCACTCCCTGTTCTCTTACCGGTTGAGTTTCATTTTAGGATTAAAATAGGAATCAGTTTTCTGAGGTGTGGAGTAGTTGGGAAGAACCTGCACATCTGTGGCCAACTCCTTCAGCACTTCAGAAGACTTGGGAGCAGGAACTAAAAGAAAGCAGTTGTGGTGGAAGGAAAGAGTTATTGACAACTGAAACAGCATTAGCACATTTGATAAATTAAATTAAAAATTTGCTCCCATATAGCAAGAAGTCTGGGTAATGCTGTAATCTAACTAGCACACGGATCAGTTAACAAGTATGTGAAGGTAAATAAGCAGACAATTTATTTTCTAGTCCTACAAGTAGCAGATAAGGATCAGGCTCTACTATAATTTTTTCCCATAAAACATCAGATTTGTTTCTCAGTTGGGCTCCTACATACTCAGAAATTTCAGAAAGTGAGCCCCTGAGCACATATGCTTTGCATGTTCTAACATAATACATTGCTAATTAATTAAAACCCTAATGACATACTCCTGAATGTGTATCAGTGAACTGCAAAAATCCCTCAAAATCCTTGATCTAATCTCTGTAAATTATCAAACAGCTTCATGAAACGTGTATAGACAGCACAAGCAGAGGGACAATTTCAACAATTAAGCGTGAAAAATGTTCTGAATTTCTCCTCTGCCCATGAGGACAAGTAGCCACAAATATTTCATTTTAAAAGTGTCAAATAGGCCATTCTTTACTAACAGTTCTGAAGGGAACCATACAGAGATACACGTATTTCACAACCTCTGTTAAAGGTTAAAGTTATGGAATTGAAAGTCCATATTAAATTAATGTTCAAAATTAAATTAATAAAAACTAAAGTAATTTCACTAATTTAATATATATAATAAAAAGCAAGTAATTTAATTAATACGGAAATAATAAAAATTACATTTATGGAATGAAGTTAGAAGTACAGTCTATGGTATGGAGGGTACTACTATCACTTCTTAGACATGCAAACTGACTCCAAGATACATAAATACCACTCCTAACCTGCTTATGGGCAACAAAGTGTGACCCTCATAGCTCCCAGTCTCACCTTTATTACATTATATATAGGTAAAAATCCATATGTCTACACAGAGACAGAAAACAAATCAGATCCATTTTCAACATCAATAGTCTAGGGTGCAGGAAAAGGAAAAAAGTTTTGCACATCAGCTAATCAATAATGTGCCTTTTACTTGACAGCTGTAGAGAACAGACAATTTGCAAAAATGAAGAGTTGGCATTCCAATTATTTAAAATGCTTCCCACCACCTTGTTTGGTGTATCCACACTGATGCAGTTTGGATAAAAGGATTTTTATATTGCAGAGATTTCCTCAAGACTGATTCACAAACACACACACAGCCAAATACATAGGCATTAAACTCTCTACACAGATTTTTGTTACATGGCTTCCAGGTCCTCCATTCTTTTGGAGAGAGAGAGAAGCCTACATTTGCAACATTTAACTAATTGTGAAAGGAATATTATTTATCAATAGGAATAGCTAGTCAATGCAGAGGTTACATCACAAGGCTGCTACCTTTGAGGAAAAGAGTGTTCTGAAATATTAAGGGCAGATTTTACAATAGTAAAGCTAAATCTGTTCCAGGATTTTTCTCATCTCTCTCACTCATTTATTATAGTTACTCCACATGCTAGACAGGATAAGAAGATTGAACGTTTTACAGAAGAACAGACCTGTAATAAACCTTGACTCAGTTTCTCCTTTATTCACATGACGATTAATGTGACTGATCATGTCAGTTCTTCGTGTGATAGTTGCTGAGCAGATGATACAGTGGTAATGGGCTCCCATCTTTGAAAGTGTCTGCAAAATACAACATGTGTAATTTCAGAATAAACACAATCAAAACACAGCAACAGCTGAATATAGGCAGATGAAGAAGTCATCTGTTACCACTAGCACATATAAAATACTTTGATTTTACAGCCAGAGACTGTTAAGCGATACCCCCAGAGCCACCCTCTGCCGATGCTCTACGTACTCCACATGCAGGGGAGGAGCAGAGACACATCCAGCACCTCAAATACTTACATTCTGGACTGATAAACTTACACTGGATAGCAAGATGTATTTTGAAACTAAGTAGATTGCAGAAGTTGCCCCCAAAATACCCATTTCCCAGGCTAACAGCATTTTTTACCTGCTCTCCAACAAGGTTTGGTTTTACTGGATGACAAGGTAAGTGGCAGATGCACATTCTGTACCCTGGAAAATAAATTATTGTCACATCATGGCACAGTAAGTCAACAGAATGCATGTGTCCTACACCACATACTCTGATTCAAAGTGTTCTGCATTTTCATCGCATGGTCTCATTGAAGATTCCCAGATACTGCCACAAGAAAATGTTACCACTTATTTCACAAACTCACCTTCTGTAGAGAGAAATTAGCTAATTTTACATTACACATTTTTAAAAATCAGAAAAAATTACATACAGGCAATTCATTTTAATAAATCTGTGAGAAGCTACAGTGAGTCTTCAGGCTATATGGTATATAACATTCAAAAATACTTTGAGTATACCACAAAAGTATTGTTACCTGGCTAAAAGACTCATGTGAAGAACCCATATGTTTCATGGTTTACAGAAAAACAAAACCATCCCCCCAAACAAACCACAAATAAAAGACATCTGCTAGTGCACACAAAGCCAGAACTCTAGTTGGATCATTTTTAAAATCAACCTTCATCTTGTCCATATTCTGATTAGTTGTTTTATTTCCTGCAAACTCGTATTTCTGGTTCTTCAAAAACACATGCTGCTCACTGTCTTTCCCTTCTTCAACTTCCCATAGGGATTTTAATGCATCTTACAAGCAGATCAGAGTTTGTTAAAAGCCAGATAAGTGACCATACTTGTGTGTATTTTTCATTATATACATATTTTAACTTTTATTGTCATTTTCATGACATGCCAAGCAACTGTTGTATTTTCTTTTTAATTAGAAAATGCACAACTGTAACTATTTTGGCCTTTAAAAGAATACAGAGCTATTTTACATTTACATTTTACATCCCAGTTCAAGATTCATTATGTCAAAATGTGGTTCTAGTTCAGAGCTGGTAACAAGATCCTTAAATCAAGAGAAATTTAAAAAGATGACAAAGAACAATGTCCTACAACATGTTCACAATTTCTTCTAGTATTTACTATTCAAATATGATTGTAATTACCTTCAAATTCAACAGAAACTTTCCAGTGCAAATTCTGAAGGTGACGATGGAGCTTAGGACCGTAACAAGCTTTTAATTTCTCCTCGGGACACAATGGACAAGGCTTCTTTTCATCTGAAAATACAAATAAACAAAAAGTATGAGAAACGTATGAAATGCAGCAAATACTCATGTTAACAGAGATGCATATCAAGAGAAAAAAAGAATGAAGGTGCTATCAATGGGAGTTAGAGATGAAGTCACCAAGTTATATTCTATTTCAGGTGCACAAAAACATCAAATTCCTGGATTGCCTCTTTCTACTCCACAGAATATAGACAGATAACATAGAATATAGACAAGAACCACTATAACTTTAAAGATCATTAACTTCTACAACCTCAGGTTTTGTTTTCTAGTATTTTTTTTTATTCGAGCAACATACGGCTAATGGAACTTCTGAAGAGTACTGCAGAATAACAATTTTATAGATGATGTTTAGACTGGCAGCATTTAGAAAAAAAAATCCAACTGAATTGGTTAGAACAGGAAATCTGTCTTTCCATATCCTGAATCTTTTAGATAAAACAAAAACCAGCTATAGTGAGATGCTGTAGAGCTGTACACAGGAATTATGTATCAGAGCACACATACATCTGCTGCTGGGTCGTAAACTCCTGAATGGCAAATAACCTTTCATGCAGAATTTAGCAGAAAAGCTTCGATGTGTTTGAACAGTACACACAGTGAATTTTTAAACATGCCACACAACATGAGGATCTATAATAATAATAATGACATATCTTAGGCGTGCACAGCAGCAAAATTCCTTTTTAATGACTTTTTTAATGAGTGGATTACTACATCCATGCAGTCCCACGCCACTGAAGTCAAAAGAGGCAGCCTACAGCTCCCCAAACAAATCTCTAATGCTGACCAGCCTCTTCTATTGACTTATGATTTACTGATTATTTACCGAGTTTCTTACCACTACCATGGATTTACATCTAAATCAGCAACAGCTACAAGTACAAGAATTCTAAGATACTTACGATCTATCTCCTCATTAAAAATGGAACAAACTCTCTACAGAAAACATTTATTTCAAATTTAAACACTAACAATTAGCTTCCCTGTTAGCACAGCACTTAAAGTAAAATAAAAATGAGACTAAACTGCTGATGGATAGCTAGAATTAACATTTTGCTGATCCATGCACGCTGCCAACATTAGAAATGCTACAATGCAGAAGAAAAAGATGAAAAGGAATCATTAAGGCCTTAAATTTAATGAAAGAAGCACAACAACAAGAAGGGGAACAAACCATAAAGGTATTTGTTTATTAAACCCCTCGTCTTCAAGCATATTAAATATATATGGTGTTTTAAAAATAAAACCTGAAAGAAAAAGTAAATACCTGTAACGTGCTGATCTGTGTTCTGGGATACTGCCATGGTAAACTCACCTTCTTTCAGATCAGCTAATTTCTCTAGATCAGCAAGATGTCTTTGAATTGAAATATGTTTCTCTAAAAAGCAGAGATATTTAGAAGTTAGGCATTCTTAGTTAATAAATCAGTTTACTGCTATTTTTCTATCCATCATTTCAAATCTATCGCTGACACACAACAGATTTCTCAAACTGGAAAGAACTTCATCTGAAAAAAGCTGAAAAGAGCAAGTCACATTTGCTCCTGATTTTACTGCTTAGCATGGGTAGCGAGAGCGAATCAGGCACAAAGCAGTTTAAAAACATCCTATGAACCCTCTGAAAAAACTAAGAGATCAGCTAGAAGTGTGCCAATTATAAGTAACAATTATTCACTGTACAGCTGGGATACATCCCATTCTACCAACTTTTTCGCCCCCTTAAGAATGTTTAACCTTTAAATTTACCACCTGACTTTTCAACTTATCAGTCAATGGGAACAGTGGAGAAATTGCTAAAAACAAGAGAATTAGTTTATATAATAAGTCACCTTTATTGATTTCAGCACACAGAACATTCCAGTTTATAGTAATACTGAGTCTGTAGCGATTTTAAACCTCTACAATGTTTTTACAAGAGGAGTCTTCAGGTTTTCTTATGTGAAACAATGATATCATTGATCATGGGCTCAGGACAGAGAGGTGAATTTTAAAGCAGTTCCCAGCAAGAGACTTCCCCCATTCTCTGTGGTGCTCTTTGCATCAGAACCAGATGTCCCTTTACCTTTCCCCCTATTTCTACCTTTTCTCCTCCTTTTCTTAAGCATGCAATAAATATTCTTAGACTTTATTAACCAACCTCTGGGGTAGTCTGATGATACATCCAAAATGGTGCTATCAGATTCCCTCGTGGATTCTTGCTCCATTCCTTTTTCTTCCGCTTCCAATTCTGACTTAACTTTCACATCCAGGTTGTTGCTTTTCACTTCTCCAGAGAACTCTACACCATCTTCACAAAAATCAAACAAAACGGTGAAAGTGTTGTTGATACAACTGAATTATACAAATATCTTCATTTGTTTCCAATAATTTGGTGTTTCTTACAGGCTAAAATAACTACCAGTGCAAAGGAGAAAAAAAATTGTATGTTTGAGAATAATATGAGACTAATTATTGCTCATCCTTGGAAACCACTGTGAAATAATGCCATCCTGGACAGACAAAACTATTTGCCCATCTGTATCATCAGATGTCTGAAGTTAACAAAATAATATTTACACTTTATTTTCTGGCAAAATGCAGTGCTAACAAGACAAAGCAGGCAAGGAGGGGGTCCAAATACTCATAACAACATACTGACAGTTAAGAAAATTGTAAATTAAAAGTTTAGAACCAAAAAGAGGAAAGGAATCCGCTATCCTCAGGAGCCATGATGAGGGTTAAGTGCTGGTGCCATGAGTATTTTGCAAATGAATGACTTATCTGAGGTAGTGCAGAGATGGGCCACCTGAAGGAATGCCAAAAGTACTTAAGAAGACAAAAAATAGTCAAGTGGTAGACTTGGGAGAAGCACCCTCATCTTGATTTCACAGATGAATGGATGGATGGACTCTGAGCTGAGCACCACCAGTCAGGACCACCACCTTAGCATTTTAAAATCCAGTTTGGTGAAAGGCAGAGGTGTGAATCCTCAGAAGCAGTGGGTCATTCTCCCCACCAATTAACACTACTGGGAAAGCCACATATAGCGAACGGTATTGCCCCTGAACCCTCAAGCTTTAAAGGTAGAACCAGGCAAGTTTTTTAAATAAAAAAAAGCTATGGCACCACTTCTTAGCTATTGGGAAGCAACAGAGCAGGCTCTGACTTTTCAGCCTGGATCCAACAGATGTCTATAAAACCATGAGATGAAGAGAGAGGACTGAAGTCAACCACTCACTGTCTATTCCAGCACAGAAACTGGGATGCACCAACCAGAGACGCCAGAGCTGGAAAGTCAGAGCAGAAGAACATCGGTTTACACAAGAAAGCTGCAGAGCTCCATGCCAAGGATGGTGCAGGTCTACAAGTGCCCAAGTAAGAATTTTACGGAAGAGAAATCCACTATGGGATTTCAAACACAAACCCAAGCTCAAGAAAATGGGGTCACAAACTATTGATTTTTTTGTGCGTGAAGGCATTTCTGCAGGGTGCATTAATACATAGTTGCTGTGTTCTGCCATCTACTCCTGGCCACTAACTAAAGATAAGTCAAGGGCTGGAAGGATCCTACAGCAATTCTTACGATTCCCCTGGGGTATTTTTGTTTGTTTTCTTTTAAATATTGCAGCTGGATACAAATCTTTGCTGTTATAAAGAAATAAAGAGGAAATTGAAGTAATACCTAAAGGCAGGGGGTTGGAGGAATTGTTTGGAAAGACAATCCTAACAATTTTCTACCTACTTTAAAATACATCAACACCAGCTTTGCTACTCAGAGAGCACTGCTGTATTTCTCACATTTTTAAGCTGAAAATTTGTATTAATATTTTCCACCTACTCCCCAATTAAAAAGTTGCAAGATGCCTGGTCATAGTTTCTACAAACTTTATCCGCAGAAAGAAAATTAAAAAGTGAAAGGATTTTTAGTAAGAGATCCATAAGAAGAATAATGATTAATTATAACTATATGTGCTGTGAGGAAAAACTGGTAACACTTATAAAAACACATAGTGAGAGCACGAAAATCCACCCGAGCTGTATTATCTGCATCTTCACAACAAGTCTACAGGTTAAAATGGTTGAAAAAAAAATTATGCATATATATGTACATAGAGCTTGTATACATATAGGAAGAACGGTAAACTTTCACACTAAATCATTAACAAAAGCTATCAAAGCAAGATTGCAGGATTTTTAAAATACTCATGAGGAATCACTGATCATGCACAAACATAATAATGCTTCAAAGAGACTAAAATATACTTTTTAAGAGTCAGTTTGCTTCAACTGTAAGATTACAGCAGCAAATAACATCAGTGCCACATTTGGCGCGGCTGGAAAACCGATTTAAACACATTTGGCAAAAAAAAATAAAAAAGGCGAGGAGAAAACTCGGGGCAGGGGCGGCAGAGCAGCCAATTTAAACACATTTGAGAGAAAAAACCTGAGGAGAAAATCCATGGGGCAGGGACCGCATGGCTCCCAGCGCCCCCAGGTCTGCAACAGGACCTTGTGAGACCGCGGTTCGAGATTAAAAAAATACCTTTAGCAACCACAAAAATCTCCCATTCGATGCAAAGGGAGAAAAGGGGAGACACAAGCCCCATTTCGCTATTTCTAAGCCGGCGGAGGCTCAGCCTCGGGAACACGTGTGGCCCCACACAAACGGGGCAAGCTGAGCCTACCTCAACCCGCCGGTCTCACAGCGCGGGGCGGGAGAGGCGCGAAGGCTGCTCGGGCCGCCCGGCTGTACGAGTTCAAGCCCCCGGTTCCTTCAGGGCGCTTGTTCCCACCTCCCCGCCCGCCGAATCTGCTCGGCGCTCCCCTCAGAGGAGAACGGAGGAGCCGGTGCCCGCCACACCGCCCGGTGCCTCCACACCGCCCGCCCGCGGCCTCCCCGCGCCCGGCCCTCACTGAGCGCCGCGGTCTCGTCATCGCCGCCTTCGGGCTTCTCCTCAGCATCGTCCTCCCGCCCCGGCTGCCTCTGCTCGGGGGACAGCGGCGCTAGCGAGGCCTCTGCAGCCGCCTCCGCTGCCATCTTCTCTACAGGCAGCGGGGAAAGGCGGACAGAAAGACAACCCGTGAGGCCCACACGCCTCTTAAGTGGGAGCGAGGCGGGCGGGGTGGGGGGGCCAGGCGGCGGCGGCCCCGCACGTAGGGCGGGAGGGAGGCGGTTCCGCGCCGCCTACATTTCCCAGAGCGCCTCGGGTGAGCTGAGGGCTGTCCCCGGTGAGGCTCCCGGGTGTCCCCACAGCGGGGAGGAGCTGGGGCCCGGGCGGTTTTTGGGGCGGGCAGCGCCTGTCTGGGAAGCCCCTGGCCCGGGAGCGGGGCCGCGCTCGGGGTGCCCCCGAGGAGCGTCCGAGGTGAGGGCGTGGAGCCGCTGCCCGCGTCGGCTTCAGCAGGGCGGTGAGGTGGGGCTCTCGTTGTCCTGCTGCCGGGGGTTAAGGAGGGAGGGGATGTGTTGGCAGCTGCTGGGCGGGGTCGAGGGGAGTCTGGGGGCTGCGCTGGAGGACCTGGGGGCTCAGCCTACGTTTCCTCACGCGTGGGGTTGGGGCAGGAGGCTCCTGCCACCTCAGTCACAGGCGTTCCCGCGGTCACTCCGCCCCGGCTGCTTGAAGAGCTCTGTGTTTGCTCAACCTCGCCTTCCCTGTGGAATGGCCGAGCTGTTGCTGTGCCCCACCTGCTCAGGCGGGTGATCTGGACTCCAGACATTCACCTCTGGAGCTCTGGGAGCTTCTGGTGAAGGTTTTTTACAGCCTCCTGAAATCCCTTCTTGTTTGTTTAGCTCTAAGGGCCAGTTTGTGTGTGGGGGTGGTGTAGCTGTTGGGAGATATCGCCGTGTTTATTACCTTCCCTCAGTGGAAGTGATGAATTCTATAGCCTAAAACTCGACGTTTGTATGAGTAGCCATTAAAATATGTTTGTCCCTCTTTGTCTTTGTTTGCTGGTACAACATAAATAACATTTAAAATCCACTGTGGTGCTGTAATCTGAAGAGAGAAAGGAGTATTGGAGTGATTTTTATTTATTTATTTTCTCTACACAGTTAAAATTATTTTTATACCAGCTGGAAAACAAAACTTGAAAAAAATAATAATTGCAGTACTGTTTTTCGTAGGATTTCAAGATGTCTAAAAAGAAATTGAAGAAGTTAACTGGGAAGGAAGACTGTTTGGATGGCCGGGATGACAAAGTAGGAACAGCTGTATTATTAATATTACTATTACTTTAATTCAAACCTCCACATTCAAGAAAAAGGCGTGGATTATTTAGCAGGCTTGTGATACAAGGATTAATCAAATTTGAAGATGGTGTCATTAAGAACAGCGGGATGGTTGAATTGTTCAGATGACTGCAAGTTCTAGCCTGGTAACTAGCTTAGGTTTTTCTCCAGAGGTTATGGGTATTGTGGGTATCAGAAAATATCAGACTTTTTTGTTTTAACATATCTTCCTGGTAGAGGACATTGACCTTAAAACTGCTATCAAAACGACTACTGTTTTCCTGGATTGTTCTGTGTCTTGGATCACAGATCTTAATTTTCTGATTAATCACAAATTGTGCTTATTTGAGCGAGCAACTTTTATATATTTCATCTTAACCATTAAGGTTAAGATGGATTTGGTCAGTGACCAAAATCAGATGTAGATTCTTAGTATACTCTGCTACGTATTTGTGTTTAGTGATTAAGTTTTCATGGGACCACTTGTAAAATGCGGTTGCTACAGGGATGATAATCTTTCTGGTCATGCTTGTATGTAGCTTCCCTTTTTAATTGTTTGTATAACTTTTTGGGAAGTTATTTGCCACCAGTGGCATAATGCACATCTAATAAATCAGTAGTTTAATAAATCCATACTTAAGTTTGCTAGATTTTTCCACTTGGATTTTGCAAGGCATATATGAAACAAGAGAGCTTTTAACTGTCTTGTCATAAATGTGTTAAAAAAAAAAGTTTGGAAGTGTTTATAAATGAGCATGATATCTTGGCAATAGAAACTGAGTTGTGCACATGAGGAGCCTTTTGCTCATGAGGAAAAAATTGTTCTAAGACAAATACTTGTAACTATTTTTCTCCTGAATTCCCTATTATTATTCAATATGTCTTTTAACATTAACTTGTTCTAAGGTGGGGTTTTTTTAGTACTTCAATACAAAAGGTAAAAACATGGCTTAAACCCTCATACTATAGCTGTATTGCTAATGCCTATACCCATTTAAATAATAGAGTTTTAACTGTTGCGTGATTTCCATCTCTGTGAGACAGAATTAAATATTGCAGCCGTTGACCAGTGCAAGCAGCAGTGAAAACCCAAACTATTAATAGCAAAAAGATAAGGAAATCTCTGAATAGTAGCAAGTGTTTCTTCAGTGTGATCACAGAATGGATAAAGAGGTATCTTCAGCTCATACAGGTGAGAGTAAGCCATCTAAGTAACTTAGATTGTGTCAGGGCTTTGGGGCTTTTTATGTGGTATAAGCATGGCCACGTGTTAGAGAAAACTTGCTGCCTGCTGGCTTTTAATATTTTGGCATATAATTCTGTAAGCAAAAGGACATTTGTCACAGTATGAATTAGAATAGGTTTAAACAGGGCTGTCTGGGGGACTAAAAGCACTGCTTCTTCTTGATAATGTCGCCCAGATAATGCCAGATGATATGATAGCTGTGGAGTTGTGAACAGAACACCTAAAGCGGTCTGCTCCAAGAGGATATTTACCCCAAACTGATAATGCCTTAGCATTACCTTTTAAGATATCATTTTGTAGTAGTCTATGATTATAATTTTCCTGTTTTATTGCTAGTATTGATCCTGAGTGTGTAGTTCACTGTTTGCCAGTTAATTGAGTTGTTAATAAACCAATAAAACACTTTGATTCCTATTTGATTATAATCATGCAAGTCGAACAGCTCTTCCGCACCAAGCTGCACTGGTATGATTCTCAGTGGCAGGAGCCTTTAACTGCCTCCTAAGTTATAATTTCATTGGGTTTGCTGCTTTTACAACTCCAGAACCAACAACAGCCAGTTCTCCAGATTTCCTTAATTAATGAGGACTCCACTGGTTTCTGCAGCCCTTTTATTTTTTAATGAAGTGCTTTCTATTGGCGAAGTGGAATAGCTAAGGCCTCTCATATTAGGGAAATGTCTGTGGCAGTGACCTAATGGCCTCACAGAGTCAGCATGACCCATTTACCGAAGGAGTAACTTATTTGTAAAAGGCAGTAATGCCTAGAGCTTCCTTAGCTGAAGTAATCCACATGCTACCATTCCCTGTTGTAATTTCCTACACCCTGCTGTAGTTTTGGGAAAACTGAGTCCCATAACCCAAAGGTATATAGAAATTTACCTGCCTCATTGCGCAGAATTTGTATCAGCAGAGTCTCATTTTGCTGCTCCGTGTTCTCTCCCATAGCTGCAATAATAAACTGCTGATTGGAGTCACCTTCTAGTTATTCCACAACATTAACACAACACAAATTGCAATATAGGTATGCCAAGCAGTGATATAGCTGCTTTCTACACAGGGTCTGTTCAAATTCTTTGTTTGGGGACTATCTTTACTCTTAAGCAGGCCTATATAACTCTGGTTTCACACTCTTCTACTAATTAGTAAACCTGGTGAGAATTAATGACACATCTCTTCTGCACAAAAGCCTCCCATAGAAATAATCTCTTCTTTGGCCTTACCTAGGGGGTAGTTGGAAGCAGTCTTCAGGTAACTTTCTTCTCCCTAAGAATTGTTACAAATATACAAAAATAGGTATTTTACACACCGATTTACTTGTAGAGTATATGAAGCTCATGAATCCTCACTGTGCTTAATTAGTTGAGCTTTCTATATTTACAACCAGGACTCTGTTCCACATTGTTTTTTCCTGTGTGTTGTTCTTAAACGTAACAAAATCTAAACACTAGGTCATAGCAAGGTGTGTGGCTGCTTTTTTCAAGATTAACTTAAAATCATAGTGAATCTAGTATGAGATAATAGCTTGTTCCATCCTATGAAGATTTTAACTGCAGTTTCCTCTATAAGGCAAAAATCACTTAGATTTTTTTTTCTTCTTTTAGAACTCTGAAGACACAAAATCTTATAACCGTACTGTGAAAGGCGATACAGAGTTTCAGAGGTAAAATACTGAAGAAAAAAAGTTTGTGTTAAATTAAATTTAAGAAATTTGTTTGACTTGTTACCAAATAAAATACTTTAACTGATGAAGTGTTGGCGTTGCATTAATGAGTGAATTCCGTCTAAGCCAAGCAGTTTGAGATAGTTGAGAAGACAGGGTCCGGAAAAATACTCTCTAATAAGATGAAACTAGACTGATAGTGAATGCAGAAAAAGGTTTTCTCAGTTTTGTAAGTTAAAATAGCTGTGCAACTGGTAAAAATGTAAATACTAAAACCACTGTATCAAACTATTTTAAAGGATGGATGTTGCTGCAAGTCATATTTAAGAACATAGCAAACTAGTACTCATAAATAGTTAGCTGTAGCTGCTAAATCAAGTGCAGGCTTTTTTTGTGGTTATTTTTGGGGGTTTTTGTTGGGTGGTTGTTGTTTTTCTATTACATTAACTGAAGTAGATTACATTACTTATTTTGGTAATGTTTCTATAGGTTCAAAATAGAGAAGGACGTGCAAGAGAAGAAGCGAGACCAAGGTTCTAATATTTCTCACAGTACTGATGGAAGATCCCAAAGAAAATCTCCAAACAGAAGCAAAACCACAGACAATTCTTTAATCCAAACTGAAAAGCAAAAGAAAATAGTGATACAATTTAAAGCCAAAGAAATTAAACATGGAAAAAGTACACACACTCCTGATGTAGTGACTTCTAGTAGGGAAGGTCATAACAAAAGTCGTTTTGATGAAGCAGAAGGAAAAAGACTCTGGCATAGCTTTGCACTTCAGAGGGCGAAGGCGATGAAGAAAAAGACAGAGAAAGCTGAACTTTGCAAACTAAAGTTAAAAGCAGAACAAACAATGTTGGAAAAATTTAAGTTGTCTGCATATGATTCACATGTACCACATAAAAAGGCAGATGGATCAAAAAAACGGAGTGAAGATGTCAGAATTCCCAAAAAGCCATATGACACCTCTACAGGGACTGTGGATGACCATAGGTCTTCCACTAAGAAGTCAAATACGTTATCTAGAACTTGGGAAGAAGAGTATGAAGAAGAACGTAAGGAGTTTCCTATGAAAAAACGGCATGTGAGTAAACGCACACCGTCACGTGCTTCAACTGAAACACCGGAACGTTGGGACTTCAGTAAACGGAAAAAACAGGATGTTGGTTCTGGTAAAGCTGCTGGTGCTTCAGGAACTGAAGGAGGGGACTTTGAAGCCACAGCGTCATGTTTTAAGCAGGTAATGAGAACTCTTTGCTTTGTGCTAGTAGATCTTTCAGGCTACTTTCTGAATGGCAGGCAGTTTTTGTGTGAGCAGACTGTCTTCTTACAAATTTATAACACGATTTCTTAGTTAGCCTCATAGATTTTCCTTGAACGCAGTGTAAACCATATTAAAGTGTTTCTCTGCCAAATCATTAAACAAACTAGAAGAATAAAGGCCTTGCGTGTTAGGACTGTGTCTGCACAAATGCTTTCATAGTATTACTTTGCTGCTGGGGGTGCACACTACTTCAATTTAGGTATAAATGAACAGAAATTTTTTTGAACTCATATTGTCATATCATTTTCTGAATGAATAACCGGAACCAATGAAAATAGCGCCTGCCGAACAGGTGCTTATTGCTGACAAAGTGGTGCCAGGAGAACTTGGAGATGTTGAAGTAAATTTGTACGTTTCCTGCAGAACTTCATCTTTGGCTGTGATGGGTTTGTTTCTAAGTTCTGGCTTGTGTTTGGCTCTGCACCTCGACTTTGTCTGGAGTCTGGTTCCATCTTCTTTACATTCTTCCATCAGATATTTATAAATATTGATAAGATTCCCCCTTCTTCAGGCCAAACTATCCCAGCTCTTTCAGCCTTTTGTATGACAAACTCCCAACTCCTTTAATTATCTTGGTGACCATTTGCTCAGCTCACTCCATTAACTTCACATATGTCTTGTACTGGGAAGCCCAAAGCAAGAATCACATAATGACAAACCCACAAGAGACTGGAGTAATAGGCTCACTGTGTAAGCCACTGTATTTGTTTTAAATGAAAGCCATCCTTCTAAGCCCTTTTGAAATGATACTGTAGTTATTTTTTTATATTCATGATGAATTATGTTTGGTACCTATTCATTTTACTTGGGAGCATTCAGTGTTCTCTAAAAGACTGATAACTGTCCTGCTTCCATTCCTATTTGTTTCTGGACTTTTGAGGTCCCGTGCACATCTGACTCCTACCAAGACAGTGAGGACATAAAGTCTACCCAAAAGGTTAGTGATGTACTTGTTTAACACTGAAGAGCTATGTTCCAAAACTCTTGACATGGGGTCACTTGTTCCTCAGTCTTTCTTGATATTTTGTGGTATTGGGATGATTTTTAAAATTCTTCCTGCAGAACTTTGAAGTCTTTCCACCCCTTCAAGGCAGTCAGAATGCAGAAGCAGACCAAGAGGTTAGTAATGCACTTCTAAGTTGTGGTAAAAATTCATGGCACTGAGTTTGCGTCGCTGGACAATTGTCACTTTTCCTAGTATAGGCTTATGATCTACACTTCTAAAAATGTGGAGCATTTATTTTTCAAATACTAAACAAACTTGCTCAAGTGTCACTAATCAGGATCTTTCTGAGACTGAAACATTGTGTTTCTATTACCTGCCTCAATGTAGGAGCCTTCATAGCTGCCTACATCCTCTAGATATCTCATTTTCCACCCACTAACTTCTAAGCCAGAAAATAGACTTTTTTTTTAAGAAAAACCTGTCAGGAAACTGACAGTCCACATAGCAAAAAACAGAACGAAGTTTTTGGGTATGAGGTAGAAAGGACATAAATCTTCCTTCTAGGCTATATTTTGGACAACTTTTGTGGACTTCTTATAGTGTAGGGTGTGCAGAAGGTTCTTAACAGCTTTACATTTTCTGCACCAACTTTAAAAGTTTCCTGTTTCATTTTTAGTTAGTTTTAACACAACAGTATTAATATAAAAGTATATTTTTGGGGAATAATTCATAACGGATTGCTTACAATTGATATAATGCATTCTTTTTTTCGTCGTAGATGCAGATAGTTGAAGATTTGCATGTTGCTCGTGTTCAAAAGAGGATGGCGCTGCCTGTCGTACAGGCTTGTGGAGAGCTTACCAGTATGGAAATAGATCTTCCAGAGCAGGATTTAAATATTTCTGCTGGTATGTCAGGATTTGATGTTCTTTGGTATCTACACACACCTTGTTATTACAGTTGGTTAATGCTCTGAGTAGAGAGTACACAACTGATTTTTTCACAACTGTTTTTTTGTTGTGATTTTTTTTCTCCCCCAGAGTCTTTTACTTCGGGCCTGAACATATTAGTGGTGATTGACACAAATATAATGATTAGTCACCTTGAGTTTGTCAGATCCCTGAAATCTGAGGACATACCAGGTACGTGAATATGTAATGATCAATAAGACACTTTAAGAAAAAAACCAGATGTTCTAAGAACTCCAGACTACTTGAAGAAAAACAAACCTGGGCTTAAAAAGGCAGCAGGTTTCATATCGAGGCCGGTTCTGTGAACGCGAACAGCCTGCCTCTTATACCTATGTACCTATAGAGCATCATGGTCGACATTCCAGGAATGTGTATGGATTCTTAGAGGTAAATAAATCTTACGTACTCTAAGAACATACTTTTAAGCATTTAATCTGATACTAGAGGCAATAGTGTTTTCTACTCTTTTTGGCATTCTTTTTTCCTAGAAATCTAAAACCACTTAAAATCTGATAAGCAGTCACTCAGTGCGTTATTTATGTCTTGGTAAAAGTCACAGAATTCATGAGATGTGTGAGCGATTTCTCAGGAATTCCACTTGCAAACCCTGGCTTTGATGTTTGGCTTTGATGTTTGTTGTGAGGCTTTTAGTGATTTCATGTTAGCAGGATTAGGATCATGCATGTCAGTTGTTGGTAGACATTTGGAATCTATTGGAGTATTTAGGGTCCTTGGATGCTTTCAGTTAGTGAGAACACTTATTCTGGCCACCTGGAAAATAACGTTAATAAGGGCCTGAGCAATTTTCAAGAGTGTGCCAGACTGTATTTCTCTTTCCAATGTTAGGAACTGTGCTGCATTGTGTAATACTGGGAGCTGCAGTCTCCAATGACTTTTTTAGAATATTGCAGCTGTCAATTTCTGGTCCTACACTAGGCCTGTTATGCAAAAGGTTCAGAAAATTGCTCATTCTGTATCCGTTTATTACAAAATAGGTGGATATGAATGTATTTTTTCCAAAATCGGCTGTACAGAACAGTCATGAAGTTTCTGATTTGCTGTGTATATCGTATATAATAGTTTTAAAGTTCAAATCATACCTACATCCAAATAAAACCATAGTTCAATGTTCATGCTTCCTGTTCCTTGCTTAGGAACTCTGGTTGGCAATCAGCACCGCTCATCACCCCTTTTCTTTGACAATTGGTTTTGTACAGTGGCTGTTGTGGTCATTCAGGCATCTTCAGCCTGTTCTTTCAGCTGCTGTCACCGTTTGCTTTAACATCTTACACTCAGTGTGTGACACGACATTAATTGCTGCAAATATATTTTACGACACCGCTACACACTGCTGTCCAAGTATTCAATTGATTAAAATTGTTTATTCCTTTTGTTTGCCTAATTTTGGCGTTTTTACATATAACCAGTGTAGTGCCGGTTTAAGGTTAGATTAGAAACAGGGAACTTGGCCTTTTTCAGTTGTTTATTTTTTAATATCAGATACTCTTGAGCACGGAATATGAAAACTACTGGCAAAAAAGATACATGGAAGCTAATGTAATTATGATATTGACTTAAAAGTCAGGCAAATTATTACATTTAAATTCTTTTTCTTCCTTGCAGGGGTTAACAGACTTGCATTAATAATTCCCTGGGTCGTTCTACAAGAGTTGGACAACTTGAAGAAGGGGAAAATGTTGCAGCATGTGCGGGACAAAGCTATCCCTGCAGTCCAGTTCATCTACATGTGTCTCAAAAACCAAGATGCAAAATTATGGGGGCAATCCATGCAGCTCGCTTCTCAAAAAATATGTAATACATGTGCAATCAATTTGCTTTGGGTACTTAATCCTTGCAGTACACTTAGTGTGAACATTTGCACTAAATTTTGAGTTTAATACAGTCTTTACTCTGCAGTTTGCTAATTAAAATTAGCTAATAGCTTGCAGCAGCCTTCAGGCTTTAGTGTGCAAATACTTTATTCACATTAGTGCTTTGCTTGCTGTGTTGTCAATTGTTTCTCTGTGAGGGACTTAATGAAAATTTATCTAGTTACTACTTTTGCTTATGAGCTAAGGATATGTTGTTTGCTTTTGCTTTTGACTTGGCCATCACAAAATCTGACATAGTGAAATTTGTGTGGCTCACTTGACATTTTCTGGCAAAACCATGGAGTAGTATCAAAGAATTCCAGGCTCACATTTGTGCTTAGGTTACAATTTGTGTCCTTGCTTGGGGAGTGTTAAACTGAAAAACAGTACCATGACTACACTGAAGTATTTCTTACATTGAGTTCTTTCTGAAGATGTCAGCACTCTCTTCACTCAATTTGCAGATGGCCTGAGTGACGAGAACAATGACGATCGCGTTTTACAGTGTTGTCTGCAGTATCAGAACCTCTTTCCTCAAGCTGTCGTCGTACTCTGCACGTAAGTTCCTGCATGGTTTTGGGTCTCTTATGAGGCTTCAGATTGTCGCATGCCAAATACACTGTTTTCCAATTAGATCTTCAAATGAAACTTACTGTTTCTGAAGTAAGCTTTTTGAAGAGCAATCACCCTCTTAAAAGCTAGAGCGGAAGGATATAATAAAACACAAAGAGTGTGGACTTAAATCACCTTCATGTATGTCAAGGGTTTTGATTGCAGGGTGACAATAAAACTGTGGCAGATGTATTGTTAACCCCTTCTCCTCCCCCTTCTTCCTTCAGCCCCTCCCTCTCCCCCCTTCCCACTAAGGACAGGTGATCGGGAGGGAAAGGACAAGGGGAACAGAGTTGGAAAAATTAAAAATGTTTTACTAATGCTACTAATAAGAATAGAGAAAATAATACAAAATATACAAAACCAATCTTGAAAGTCTCAGCAACTGCAGAGCCGGCACCCGAAGTCCTGGACTGGACTCTGCAGCCAACCGGAGCTGGATTCAGTCTGTCACTAGGCCTCAGTTCGCAGGGATGACTCTCAAGGTCCTCTCCTAATGTCGGCCATAAGGAAAAGGGAGATCCTTGTGATCTCCCACTTTTATATGAAGTATTCACGTGAATGGGATGTTATACACAGTTGGTCAGTTTCTTGGTCACCTGTTTCTTGTTGCCCCTCTCGAGCATCCCTTTGTTATCAGAACTTCACATTCCATTGCTATGTTTCCCCAAACATGGATCTGGTTCTCCAGGAAAATGCAGCTAACATGAAGCTGTAGCTGACAGGCAAATTCACTCAAAGAGAAACTTGTTTTTAACAAAACCAGGACAATGTACTTGAGGCCTGAAGTAGAATTAAATTTACTCAATATTCAATTTTAAAACTTTTCAAAGCACAGCATTCTCAGATGTTCTGATTTCTGATAAAAATATTACTGGAGTTACAAAATAGAAAAGTGGTATTAATTATTGAGGTTCAGTTAGATGCTTTGTATCTGCTCATCTGATTGAGAACAGTGATAAACATTGTCATTGATCTTAAAAAGAGCAAAGATGGAGATAAACTTGCTTCTGGTTTGGGAAGGGTGATGGGTGATGCGGGTTATTTTTAGGAAGAGAGGAGATAGAGATGGATTTGTCTCTGCTCTTGTTCTGTGAGGATAACAGCTGAGTTTTATGTATTGATTCTGGATTTGACACAAGTCACACGAAGCTGGTTTTTAAAGGGCCGATATTCCTCGACAGGGACTGTGAACAGCTTTGGTCTTCGCTGAAACCCGTGTAGGTGCAAGAAGCGTGGTGTTAAGAGCCCAGATATCGTTTTGTGTGAGGTGGCATGTGTGGGTTGGGTTGCTGTGAAAATACTATTTTGGTGGCGCTATTGGTAGGACTACTAATAACGATTTGGGGCTTCTCTGAGTAAAGAATAGAAAGTGACCTCAGAAGTGCTTTTCAGCCAAAAATCCCTTTATCCTTTATCGTTGTAAGCAATGGAAAATTTTGAGAAAAGTACTAGGTCCAACTTTATACTGCATCCTTCTAGTAGTTCTGCTAGAGCAATGTATAACTCGACAATTATTTGGCCAGTAAAACACTAAAAAAAGGTATTGAAAACAAGGATTAATTGTACGATCAGATCAGATATTACTGGCTTAGATCATTGCCTTGTTTGTGTTCCAAGGTCATAGCAGCTAGGTTTCATTGCTGTAGTATTTATATCCACTTTTTCTTAAAGCAAAACTAGAACCTGAAGCATTTTTCATTATGTTTCTATTTGTTTCAGAATAGCTGCTTTAGTTAATTTTGTGGTTTAATTTTTTTGAACTGTTTCTAATTTCTTGAGGAAGAAAGCTTCGTATATAATGAAGCTCACAAGATAAGCTTACTGAAGACAAGGTTTTCCTTGCGTTGGCTTTATTACTTGCTATGCAATGTCGGTTTTATGTCAACAGTGAATTCTCTTCTCCTAGGGATGATAAAAATTTATGTAATAAAGCCATTGTGAGTGAGGTCAAGGCATTCTGCAAAGCTGACTTGGTTACTGCTCTGCGCAATCTGAACGTGAACAGGCACCAGAACTGTGCTGAGCTGCAACCGTCAAAGTGTGGTACGTTTGTTTAACGTGCACAGACACTTGGTGGCTT
Source organism: Columba livia (assembly GCF_036013475.1). Lineage (NCBI taxonomy): Eukaryota > Metazoa > Chordata > Aves > Columbiformes > Columbidae > Columba > Columba livia. Next base: position 31,046,753 of record NC_088609.1, read on the forward strand.
TTGAGACACGTAACAATCAGTGGAGGAGTGGGAGTATGGTTTCTATATAGTTTCTACTCTAACTTCATTTTTCAGATACTTTTAATCCTTAGGAATGGGGGGGGGGCAGATTTTTTGTTTTCAAAGATCGATGGCTTTTTAACAGTTTGAGACCCCTATTAAAACATCTGTCTTTCAGAGTTCTACAGTTCAAATATGACTTTTTTATAGAAGAACCACAACATGAACGTTCTATGTTTATAATAATCTAACTTCTTATGACTGAAACTATTTTTTTCCAGATGATTTAGTTTGGGTCCTGTTTTTAGCAGTTGTAATATTCAGTGTGCTGCGATCACACCCATACATACTATGCTAATACTTTTCCTTGCATCCCAAAGAGTAGAACTTGATCCTTGGGTTGCCTGTTCGTTTTTCCAAAGCTATAAATATAGCTTACAGTATTAAGAAGTGATCATCTTATATTTGCTGATAACCCCACTGGCTGTATATAATCTAAGTTATTTAAGGAAAAAAAGAAATGTGGAGTAAGATCACAAATGAATGAGGCTCTGGGGAAATAAATCTTTGTCGTTGGTAGCTCATAATTAAAAATACCCACAGTACAAGTGAGTATAACTAGAAATACTTGAAATGTAATTAAGTGTAGCATAACATAAAGTGTGAGTGCTGTCTGTCTTTATTTACGGGAACAAGTTATTTGTGTGCTATCAACATAAATTAGATACAGAAACATTTGCACTAAGTACCTGTTGTTATCATTGGTTTGACAGATGCAGAATTGGAGAAAACAGAGAGAGGTGACGCTAGTCTTACTGCGCGATTCCCAAATATGCTTCCAGACCTTGAAAAGATCTTAGGAGAAGCTTTATCTTGTATTTTGGAGACTGAAATGAAAATCGCATTTGGAAACCTATGGATGGAGGTGATTTCTTTTGTCATCTTGCTTGATATTGCAAGTATTAAGAGGTTTAAGTGTCCTTGGTATTTTAATGGTATTAGTACCTGTGCTAAGCCAAACAGCTAACTCACCTAATTCACTAATCTAACAGTTCAGAAACAGTGAACAGCCAAGTGTTCAAATTTACTATTTCATTTTATAACAAGATTATTCTATTTGACCAGTAATGACTGTGCAGTATTGGACTAGTATTTGAATGGAAAGGTAACAGAAGTGCCGGCTGTTCAGTGTGAATTTTGGGAACTCTTTGTATTAGTTGCATTAATTTTCTATTTCAGCTTTTCTAGCATGGTTAAATCACTGCATTGTAAATATGTCCTTGCAGAAATGTTTCCGTCACGTTTGATATAATATTGAGGCACTGTTGTCGCAGGCGCTTCTTCTGCTTCATGGCAGCTGGTTTTAGATATCATGTGGATAAAATTGTTCACAGCTCAGCTGGTTACAGCGCAGATATAGAATTACAAGGGTGTTAATGAGAAGCTCCAAACACTCACTCTTTCAGAAATATTGTTAACAGAAAAGAAATACTGGTGTATAAGGCCCTTTCAAGTTATCCGTGCTTTGGTTTAAATTCCATTTCATAGCTGGTAGGGGCCAGTTAGAAGTTTGAATTTATTGCAGACAAGCTTCTGTGGCTTTAAAAAACATAAATCTGCACAAGACGACTGTTGTTCCACAAGACAATTTCAATTAGTGATAAGCTTTGAGGCACTTCGAACTTAATTTCTGTTAACATATTTTTAAGCTCTGGTTTCACTTGGTGGTAATAAATTTAAATTTTATTACAAAATGCATATGCTATTTCATGTATATGTACTCGCAGCTAGGAGAAATGTGTTTATTTTTACTTTAACAATACTAGAGAATCAATGCTGAATTTACCGTTGTTCTGGATTTGTGCATAAGTAACACATTAAATAACTTTAAGAGATCGCTCGAGAGTATTTGATGGGTTTGAGAAAAAAGGGAACCAAATATCACAAAAATATTGAAAGATTGTTATTTATTGTACACTGAAGAATTCTGCGTGAGCATCTCTACTTAACCCATGATGCTGTTGAATCAAATACTTTATTTATAGATGAACTTGTTAGATCTGTATATAACCTTATTTATGAGGAATGATTCAAATTCTACTTCAGCAAGCATAAATCATAACGTTTTTGAAGAACAGAGCAGTTGTGAAATGCGTCGGAATATGTCTATATATGTCTATGTTTGAATATATAGTGTATTATCTTTCAGATCCTGTATCTGAAGCCACCATGGACACTAGCAAACTTGCTGAAGTGTTACAAAAAACACTGGATGGCTGTTTTTGGTTATGTTGTGCCAAGGAATTTACTTTCAACCGTTGAATGCCTCTATAAACACCTTTGTACAGGTAAGAATCTCTGAGAACGTAAACTATACACTTGTAAGAAACTACACTCTTCTGGTTTTAGTACTTAGAGAAGTAGATACTTTGAAAAGGCACGTGCTCTGTGCCGTCAAATAGTGACATGTTCTCTTCTACTTTTTTTGTTCATTCAAGATTATCTAAGTGGAGCCTTGGTCAGTCTTACCTGCTTTTGTATTGGTCCACAGTTTATTGCCCAGATGGGTGACAAAATCCCAACACTGGTTTTGTAGCCTTAAAGCCAGAGTTGAACTGAAATCGATGAAATATGAATTACATTTAAAAAAAACCCTAAACAAATAGAGCTTGTGCCACGATCAAGTCTGTCCAGGCTCTGGTTCTGGGGGCTCTAAATATCACCTGAAAAAATCACAAAAAATGATTTCTGAATTATTTTCTTTTTTAACTTCAGTATTATTCAGCCTTTTTCCCCCCCCTATTTTTTAATACAAAGACAGTAAAAGCAAATGTCTGGATGCTATCAGGCACGTAAGACTTTATTTCACACTACGCACCTGCAAAAATCAGGGGAAAAGCATTTAAATTAACATATGGTATATTCATGGTCACCAAAGTCTCAGAATTGTTTCTAAAAAGCAAATAATCTTTCTCCGTCCTTTGCCGCTATGTTATGTGTGGCAAAATGATCTGCATTTGCCAAATAAATTATAGGGGAGTTAAGACAAATTAATGTAATAGATGAAGGCAGGGAGGTTTGCTTGCAAAAAAAGAAGCCAACAAAAAATCCCCAGCCCTTTCATTTATTTAAAGATGTCTTTAAGAACTTGAATTTAACAGATATCTCTCTTTTGGGCTATTGCTGTTCTACAGAATTATTTCAGATATGCCAGCTGATCCTCTTGCCAGATCCTGGGCTAAATTTGGAAGACTCGATTAAGTGAGAAGTCTTAACCTCACTCGTTTCTCTTGAGACTGTTTCATTTAATGCTTCTCAACCTTTTCCAAGGCTTTTCACGTGCTTCAATTATTCCATATATTTGTGTATTCAATTTGCCTCCTACAACTGATAACTCCTAACATTTATTTTTTCTATTTTCTGTATTAACTTCTAAATATCAGGTAAAACAGTTGACTCCTCAACAGCAGCTCTCTTGCTCCAGGAATCCAAAAAATTGTTCCATGCTTTCAGTTCAAGGTCAGACTATGACGGAGTTCTTCCCCATGCTTACGCTGAAGTGAATAAGCTGCACCAAACGCTTACAGAGGTACGGGGAGCTTTAGTTTCTCCATGTTCATATTTGCAAACCTCACTTAGTTTTCTCAATTATTCCCGTAATTTAACAAAAAATATTGCGGGAGATGTTGTTGCTAAGGGTGTTTTCAAAATGTAGCTTTTATTTTCATGTAGCAAATATCTGCCTTGATGTTGAAGTGTTCAAGTTTTCTGAAGTTGGGAACCAAACACATTCATTATTTGTTTGCTGAACTGTTTTATAAGGTGAGGTCAGGCTGTGAGCAGGATTTATCAGAAGACATCATGGTCGTTTCAGAAAATGCTGCATGTGAAAAAATGGAAGCCATGACACCCAATCTTCAAAATCGTGAAGAAGAAAAAAAGTTACATCCGAGCTTTCATGTGGCTCAAGAAAACAGGCACCAGGAAATCTGGTCAGTCCTTGAAGGTGTGTGGAATACAATGAACTTGTACAGGTATGGAAAGCTAAAGAAATTCCGAACTTCTTCCTAACCTTATGGAATTTCCAAATGCACTTTAGAAATGGCTTTTTTCCTCCTAGTTTAGAGAAGAAGCTGTTAGTAATTACTCAAAGTTGACAAAAAAACCCACACAACTTGTCACACAGAGAAGTTAGGAGCGTGCAGATTGTTACATGGGTGCAGTCAGTGATCTCTTTAGTCTGCTGCTCTTTTTCTGGACAGTGGCTGAAATAAGTTGCCTTAGAGAACTATGTTGAAAACTCTACAAGAGCCACAGATCTCATCTTTATCTATAAAAAAGAGGCACTCAAGTTTTAAGTTTTCTTGTGGGTATTTTCTTTCCAAATCCTGTGGAGCTATACTATGCAAAATTGTTTACTTTTTAATCAATTTGAAATACAAGTTTTCTTGTTAAGCAAACTCCTTCACTCTGTAAAATCCACATGTAGAATCTAGTGATGAATTTCCTTTCTCATATCATCTCAAAATTGTATGAAATTAAACCCCTCTCTTTCTGGTTGTTTAACCATTGTTTTAATTTTAATTATTTTTGAAAAATCTGCTGGAAGATGACTGAGATGCCATACTTTTGGATGCTATCACAGAATCTGAATAGATACTGTATTTCCTTTTTGTAGTCTTGGCCTGAAATATTTTCAAAAGAGAGACTCTGAGTTGTGTCAAGCAGAAAGGAACTCTATTTTTGGTGATCTATTAAGGACTTAATAAACGGTAATAAAGGGCTTAATAAACAGTAATGACAACTCTGCCAATATGACTTCTATACAGGCATTTGAATGTACTATAGAGCTGCACCAGCACCTTCTGGTTTGCACTAGTGCAAATTAATCCGAATTGAAGCTGGTTTCAAGTTGACTTGGTGTGGTGTTCAAGTCAGCTGAGGATCTGAACCAGAGAACAATCTTAACAGTTTTCTTGCTGGGATAGTAATTGTGAAGATTTCGTACAGGCATTGAGGAGATGCTCTTTCAAATGTAGCATTTTATAATGAAAATCCAGCTGGACTGTTGGTTCTCACTACCTGCCAAGGCCCATGCTGTGAAAAGAAGATAAAATCTTGGAATCAAAGCTCACTTCACATTCTTTTTGTTCATGTCAAGAAAATCCTACTAGGGCTAATTCTTCATGGGTGCGCTGCAGTGCATGGCCCCAGTGCAACCATTGCAGGGAAAGTGTCGAGTAAATCTGGAAAATGAAGCTGCTTGGAAGATTGCTGGAAAGCACTATATTATAACTAATATATATCATATGATAAAAACTAATGCTTTGTTTCTTTAAGCTAAGAATGCTCTTCTAAGAGAGGCTTACTCAGGCCATGCATGAAGAGACTGTGTCGTTCTCAAGATTAGTGATAAATACTGTTAAAGAATACAGTCACCGAGGAAAATTTTAAACAGAAGTATAATTGTAGGGCATGCTCTTTCTGCTGTTTGTTCTAAGACTATTTTGAATAACATGGTTTTAGTACAGATTTACATTTGACTCTGTGTTGTTGCGGTATGTTGGTTTTTGTTTAATAGTCGAAGTACAATGTGTACAGTAGGTAATGGGTTTCTGTGAATTTTGAGGATTTTTATTGACTGCTTTTCAATGTCTCTTTTTCTTTTGAATATTAGTATTGAAATTTTCCAGAAGTTGGACCCAAACGCAATAACTGTGACTGCAAAGTCTTCGTTTGAAGAAGCTTTTTTAGGTCTGCAGAAACTCTTGGCAGCTGTGAATGATATCCGTGAAGGAATTAGTAGGTAAGCATTTAAGATAGTGATAGTAACAGTCACATGAAGTCATAAAACCCACTGAAATCTCTTGATGCCAAACCGCAATTTATTATGTGTTGCTTAGTTACATGATTTTTAGTAAAAATCTTGGTATTGAGGCTACCTAGGACCATTTCTGGTAGGAAGAGCATTAGAAATGCTTGCAGACACACATATCTCTCGCAGTGCATTTTCTCTTTTATGTCTTGGGACTCTGCTCAGTGTCACTGCAGCGATGACATGATGAGCTAATACCTTAGCTCCCATGGCAAGAGCTTTGAATAATTCAGAACGTTTGTTTTTCAAATGCGAGGCCCACGGGAACCTGGACAAATTTCTGATTTAGTGAAGGACATAAAGTTTTGGGACTTCACTGTTACTGATTCTAGAGTGTTCTTTATGAGTCAAAACCTATAGTGAAGCGGTAACAGTGTCAATAAATCAGCTGGACTCATGAGTTTAGGAAGGATAATGTTCCTTCTGTGTTCCTTCTTTTTTTAAAGAGTACAGAATAATAAAAATTATTCTTTCCAAAGAATAAGGTATCTCCTGTGTAGTGTTAGCTTAGTCCTTTTTTTTTTTATAGCAATGAAGTTTATTCACTGACACCAACAGCCAGAGGAAAAATACTTTAAATGGTCATGATTGTGGCATTCCTCAGTTTCCCATTTGCTTTAACGAGTGTTTTTAGGAACATGTTTGTAATTGTGGTTAAAGTGCCAGTAAGTGTCGTGAGCATCCTCAAGCGAGACAGGCTGTGAATCCAAGTGGCCGGAATAATTTGATTTGGGAAAACACAGCACTTCGCACCCTTCTTTTCACAGAATCCCAGAATGTCAGGGGTTGGAAGGGCCCTGGAAAGCTCATCCAGTGCAATCCCCCCATGGAGCAGGAACACCCAGATGAGGTTACACAGGAAGGTGTCCAGGCGGGTTGGAATGTCTGCAGAGAAGGAGACTCCACAACCCCCCTGGGCAGCCTGGGCCAGGCTCTGCCACCCTCACTGAGAAGAAGTTTCTTCTCATATTTAAGTGGAACCTCCTGTGTTCCAGTTTCAACCCATTACCCCTCGTCCTGTCACTGGTTGTCACCGAGAAGAGCCTGGCTCCATCCTCCTGACACTCATCCTTTATCTATCTGTAAACATGAATGAGTCCCCCCTCAGTCTCCTCTTGTCCAGCTCCAGAGCCCCAGCTCCCTCAGCCTTTCCTCACACGGGAGATGCTCCACTCCCTTCAGCATCTTGGTGGCTGCGCTGGACTCTCTCCAGCAGTTCCCTGTCCTGCTGGAACTGAGGGGCCACAACTGGACACAATATTCCAGGTGTGGTCTCCCCAGGGCAGAGCAGAGGGGCAGGAGAACCTCTCTGACCTACTGACCACCCCCTTCTAATCCACCCCAGGTACCATTGGCCTTCCTGGCCACAAGGGCCCAGTGCTGGCTCATGGTCACCCTGCTGTCCCCAGGACCCCCAGGTCCCTTTCCCCTACACTGCTCTCCAACAGCTCGTTCCCCAACTTATACTGGAACCTGGGGTTGTTCCTGCCCAGATATAAGACTCTACACTTGCCCTTGTTATATTGCATTAAATTTCTCCCTGCCCAACTCTCCAGCCTGTCCAGGTCTCTGATGGCAGCACAGCTTCCAGTGTCAGCCGCTCCTCCCAGCTTGCTGTCACCAGCAAACTTGCTGACAGTCACTCTATTCCTTTTTGCATAGTAACAGTGCAGATAGGTTAGAAAACTGTGGAATAGATGCATCCCTGTATGTTAACAGTCTATCTTTTAGGTAAGTGTTAAATTCCATTTCTGCCACAGGCTTTTACAGCTTTGTTAGAGATTATCTAATAAACATATGCTTTTTTTTTCTGAGAAGTGGGGGTTTTTTATCATTCTACCATAGTAGTGAGCTTTTAAACTTGCGTTATCAGTCCTTATCGAGGTTCATTACAATCTCTTCTGATGGATCACAGTCCTTGTGCTACAGTTGTCACAACAGTCCTGCCAGGTATGGATGTGTGGTTATCCCGGTTGTCAAGTGTGAGGTCTGACCTGTCAAAGCACTTCAAAAATCTGTCACTTGGGACTTGAGCTCATTTTCACCTGTAACTGTTAGAGTATTTATTTATATATATATATATAATAATTACAGTAAAAACATGCAAACATTTGCTTCACTTATTGCCACTCCCAAATAAGTTTTCATTGCCTATTTTTTTATCATAGTCAAAAGAATATTTCCTGAATTAAAGTGTTTCAGAAATACATCTATTCTGTAGGTCCCAAACACGCTTCAAGGTACACTCATGTGAAGTGGTGTGTTCACATGAGCATGAAAGACCATCCTGCAACAGTAGGTATAGGCCTGATTTTTTTTCTGTCCAGCACACGAATAGTGGGACAAGTCTATTCAAATAATTGTTGTCTTTCAGAGATAAATGGTTTAAATAGTATGAAAGCAGAAACAGAAAAATATGGGTAGAGATGTGAGCTAGAGCAGCTTGGCGGTAATTGATTAATTTTCATTGCTGATTGCTTTAGTATTCCCAATTGAGATTAGACTTTAGTAGCAGCAATGTCAGGATTTTCTCTGAAGAAATTGCTTTAGTAAAACAGGTTACTGCTAAACTCGGTTCTTTTCATTGCGGTCCCGAAGTTCTTACAAAAAATCCTGTGGTTATCAGTTTATATGTGTGGTGGATGCCATTTAATGGGAATATGGGTGATTCAAGGTTATTTGTGTTGCAGAGGTGTTTGTTAACACTTTGTGTGGCTGTAACAACAGACAGTTTAAAAATGTCTTTCAGTAGAAGGCTGTTTACCTCCTGTATTTCCCCTTATGGGAGAGCTCTGTAAAAATACAAAGGTCTAACAATATATCAGAAAAATCTGTTTTATAACAGATGTACTTTCTTAATTAGAGCCATGAAAATATCTGAAGCAAAGGTAAACGGGATTCTGTCATTTGATTTTGTTTGAAAAGAAGAGGCTGTTTTCTGTTCCACGTGCTTACCGTGACACTCAATAACATTTATGAAATGGCTTTAAAACTTCCTTTCATACTTTAACATTTTCTACCACTGAACTTTATTTATGCAACCGGGATGATGCTGGGAGAGGAGTAATTTCCTTGCAGGGTTGTGTTTCCCAATGCCTGCCCTGAGTTTGTCGTGCAGTAGGAGGCACCATGGAGCAAGAAATTGAGAGAGACTAGCGTGTCACCATCTGTTTCAGTCTTGAGTGTAGGTATTGAAGTTATTTTCAGGCTTCTGAGTAGGTTTTCTAGAGGGTCAGTATTTATGAATCATTGTATGTTTGCCTATATTACAGTGTATTAAAACAAAAAGTCTGAAGTTTTCAAAAGCAGGAGAGAGGCTCGTTTTGCCCAGGTCGCTCAGCCTTTTGAAACCTGAACTCAGAGTATATTAATTTTTCTTGATTTTTTTTTAAAACAATTCCGTTCAGTGGCTTAGACTTAATTCAATGGTGTGATGGCAGAGAAGGCACCTGGAGAAAAAGTAGCAAAAAGTCCTAGCTTGAATATTTGGAGGTAATATGGCTTTTAGTGATAAAATACAAGTGTTTTCTGTGTTCCTTCTATTCCTTGCTGTCCAGAACAAAGAACAGAGCAACTGTCTTGTGGAAGTTCTGAAGTTTTACAAATAAGTTACGCTAAAAGTTCCATTGCATTAAAAGTTCAGATTTTCAGATTGTTCAAGACAATTAGAAAAACGCAATTACACCTCTTGTGATAAATATGTGTAGCGATACCCTTCCTCCTAACAATAAAAATACTACAGTAGTGGCACTGCTACAGCTGCTCACACTTGATGAGCAGAACATAGTTACGACAAATACAGATATTAAAACAGGGAGGGGAAAAAAGAGCTATTCCATGGGTATAATATATGTTGATGTGTATTACATTGACTAGGCATGAACAAATATATATATTTCAAGTCAAACTTTAAAACCATGGCTTGTTTTTAAATACTTTTGGATTGAATAACATTTCTGACTGGTTTTAGTGGCAGTTTGTATTTATGTCGTATTATTTGGGCTGGGTACTATTTGGAACTAGTTAATTAGGGGCCCTAATTTAAGCTCTCTTAAATAAAATCTTTAAAATAATTAGCTTTAAAATAACTTCTTGGTTTCTTAGTAGCTCTTTGAGGCAACAGAACTAGTTCTACAAGTCAAGGTTGTGCTACATCTCTCATCACTTGTCGAAATTCTTCCACTGATTCTGCTGGAAGATGTTTGGGTCCATCTTCGAGAGAAGTTTCCTACCCAAGTTACTTTTAGATAAGAAATCCCAGTTAATAGAAAAAGTTTAATCTTTGAGTTGACATAATTATTTCTAGTTTCATTTTTTTTTTTCGTGTGTTCACTGGGAAATATTTTGTTGTTCATCTGTCAACTTCAAAATCACTCACAATTTACAGCATATATTCTTAGATATAATCCTTAGGTATTTATACTAATATAATGTTGGCTGTAAAAATATTTATCTCTTACTGCAGTAAGCGGCCTGAATTCTACTTATATCACCTAAACGGCATTTCTGCCCAGTTTGCAATGATGAAGTGTTTGGAAAGCACTGATTTAGATGAGGACTCTGTAAACATTTGTAAATTAAAAGTATAATATTAAAGATCTTCTCAGTAGTACAACAGAGCGTTCGTGTATTGGAACTGATGACTGAATTGAATGTTTTTGGATTAACTTAGTGGAGTGTTTTGACCACACGCAGTCAGATTGGCACCATTTTCTCCTAGTTGTACCATTTCCTGCATGGATTCTTTGCCATCTCCTGTTACATTGGAATTTACCTATAGCTTTCTCTGCTGCCAGCGCCCACGTGTGTCCTTGACCCTTTTGCCTAATTTAATGAGAACTGTATGGAATTAAGTTTCAAGACCTCTGCCTCTCTTAAATACCACCGAAACTGGCCACTGCTTAAAAAGGTGCAGGGCGGAGATGTTGCTGTAGCAGCTATTTAAGCCTTGTTGCCTTTAGAGCAGTCTAGAAAACAGAAAAATGGGAATAAAGGAGTTAATGTTGTAAAAGCCTTTCTGACCTTGCAAAGCTGGAGAACAGGCATCTGGACAAAGCGGGCCTAGGATTTGGCATCCAAACTGCTTCCACAATGGAAGCTAGCATGAACTTGAATTGATTTGGGGAATAATCCCCTTGATTTCTCAATAGGATGGTGTTGAACAAAACTCTGCCGTGTGTAGATCATTGTAACAGCAGTTTGAGCCCCTTATTGCAGTGCTGTGTAATGAGCGATGGTTAATAAGCCACTTAGAAGCTTTGTTTTTCCATTTGTCATCTATTTTATTTCCCTGATCTTCTGGCCATGAGGTTAAATGGGGCTTTTAATGGGTCGCGTTGACTTTTTTGCCGTTCAGTCATACGCCTTTTTGATGAACCGCACAGATTTATTGAATTAACACTGTATGACAGTCTTATCGGTCTGGCGCCATGAGTGATTACAGGGAGCTGGTAAAGAGGAATGGTTTGGTGTGACAAACGCCGAGCTACAGGAATTTGGCCAGATTTGAGAGCCGTTACCACAGAGTCGGGCACGAATTTATCCACATCCTTCACTTGTCATCGCTCCGTTTTTCCATGTTTGTGAGTAGTCGGCACACTGAGCTGCTTTCACAGCCACATTGCTTTGTGGGGTGGTGTTTGTTTGTTCGTTAGTTAATTTTTCTTCTATTTGAGAAGTTAATTTTCCAATCCTTTCCAAATAGGCTTTAATTAATTCCCAGGTCTTCCCTATGCACAAGCGAGGAACCAGACTGTGAACTGTTTTCCTGTCCACTTCCATTCTTGATTATTCTATCTTCCACCCTGTGCATGCATTGGGCATCAAAGCAGTGTCAGCCTAAAGCAATGTTCATAGTTTGGGAAGCCCTGTTGCTTAAAAGATATAAATCATTAGTCTGACACTTTCCTCACGTACTGAATATTTCCAGAAAACTGCGCGCAAGGCTACTGTAGCTTTTAGCTTGATCGATACATTGCTCAGAACATGATGTTTGGATTAATTAAGAGTTGAAGCACATGATGTTGGGGCTGTTTGTGGTTTGGTTTTGCATGGCCGGAAAGGCAAAGTGACTCAGTGGATTTCCACCCTCTGCTTTTGAATATATTTCATGTCGTGTTGAGATAAAATAAAAAGTGGTTAATATTGCAGAGGTCACAATACTGAGGTTCAGGTTCTTGGTAGATGAGTTTTGCATAAGAGCCCATTTGCTTCATGTATCATTAATTCAGAGGGTGTTCTCTAGACATAGTTCTATAGCTGAGGCAGACTTTTTGTCACTGAGAAGCTTTGATGAAAATGAGATCAACTTGATTTAGTGAAATAAAAGACGCAGAGTCAATGTGCATACAAACGTGTTGGGGTTCCCGGTGTACATCTTGTAAAATCTCTATTTCCCGTAATACGGAATAGTGGCTACAGGACATGAAAGAAACATCAAATGACCGCAGCGGTGGTGTGAAATCAATGCCCTGCAGACAGGAATGTGTTGGAATTTTCTACAGAAAAATATATTTCAAGATTGGAGCTGTATTCTAGTTCCTTGTTAGTTGAAAGCAGCAATAAACATGTTTTATGAATGCTGACCTGGTAAGAATTTGTGGGGGAAGTTACTGTACAAGCTCTTCTCTCCCCAACTTCTGTTCAGTACTCCATGAGTAGCGATGGTTCCTCCTTGAAAACAACAAATGTCTTTTATTTGACGATACTGTAAAGCTTTGAGCCAAATGTCAGACTTCTCCTTTCACCATATAAACTCAGAAGCAATCGCTGTAATAATCCAAGCAAACTCCATAAAATAAGTTACAGGATTTAACGTTAAGTTGCTTGTATGCTTATTTACCTACGTTTTAGTTTCTTTTTTTACCGAAGAACTGGAAGCACGGCCGGTTTGTCCATCCACCTGAGGTCTGGTAACGCACAGTGAGCCAAACCCATGGTGTTAGTTTGTTAGCACACTGGGGTCAGCAGCATGGAAATGATTTTTCAATTTGATGTATGAAGAAATGAATGTGATGAGTGGTGAGGGTTTGAGTGCATAGACTGGGAAGCATCACTGGACTATTTTCAAGTCTGTGACATCCTGAGTGTTGTCAAGGCTCGGAGATTTTAATAAATTGTTTCTTTTCTCTAGTAATCATTGAAAAGTGCTCTCTTCAATGAGAAAAGATCAAATACAATCTACGTGCGATGCTGGTGCTTTTGTGGCCTTCGGTTTGTGAAAGGAAAGGGAATGTGGGTGGTGCGTTGGCTGAGTCACACTCACAGCACAAATAAAGGTCTTTGCAAAACCAGGGCTCTAAAAATGACCTGGGAATTACAGTCTAATAGTGCTTTGAAAATGACTTTCGAGCCGCTTTTCTTTAAGTGTGGCCTTGCTGAGAACATTGGAGTGAAAGTTGAACTTTCCAGTCGCTTCTTGGCTTGGAGGCTGGAATCAGGGGGACAGCAGCAGCTGTGCCGAGACACCGTGTATAATCACAGAATCATTTTAATTGGAAAAGACCTTAAGGTCATTGAGTCCAACCATTAACCCAACTCTGACCACTAACCCGCATCCCTAAGAACCTCATCTCTATGTCAAAGGGAACAACAGCACTGATTTAAGGATCCCACCTCCCACTTTGCTCTCAGGCTCTTCCTTCACCTTTATGTAGCTTGTACATACGTTTTTCTTCCACGGAATCGAAAAGCCCATAATTATTCCAGCTCTTCCTTATCTCACCAGCCGTCCTTTCCCCCTGCTCCGTCCTTCCTATAGAAAACATACCTGGCTGGATTTCCCCGCGGCAGCTGCCTTACTTATACATCCTTCCATATACATCCTTGGCACAGCAAGAAAAATACCATGATTTTGCCCCAAGATATTGTGTGGCAATATTGTGAAGTTAATAGTCAAATCTTCCCTTTTATGTTTAGCACAGTTCTGCATTCGGCTTTAGGAAAACAACCCCGCAAGCTTTCCTCCTTTTGGCATGAAACAGAAGGCAGAACGGTACAAAAAGTCATTGGCAACAGGAATCCACTCTTTCCCAGGCCGGGATATACTCATTGATGGATGTTGCCGACGCGGTGCAACAGCTAAAGCCGCCACGTCCTGCGCGGATGGAGCCGCTCGGTGGGAATCGCAGCTGCGATGGGCTCCGAGCTGCCAAAATTCCCGGCGTTTCCAGGGGCGTTTGCCAAATTGTCAAAGCCGGTGACAGCTCTCTCGCTTGGAGGGATTTTTAGGAAAAACGAGCCAATTGGTCCTATTTTTTGTTTGGTTTTTTGCAGTTGGCAGGTTAAGCGCTTTGGTTTAAGGCAAACAAGATTCTGCGTGCGTCTTCTTATGAAGGGGGGAAAAAACGTGGCTAGTTTTTGTTATAGTGATCATTCCAATGGACAATCATGATGAAAATAAGCAGCGGGCTCGCTGGTGATGATAAATGCTGTGGTGTGGTGCAGTCTTCCACCTTGTCTAAAATACAGTGTCTTATTTAGCGGGTTTTTTTAACTTATTCTCTCAGTTTTCTTTTCCACTTTGTAATTAATTCATGTATAAAGGCTTACAGCTTGCATGGAGGAGGAGGGGAGAATTTGGGCGCTTTCCCATGGGAAAGTAAATAGACCTTCCCAAAAGGAAGACTTTCTTTTTTACCAAATCTAGTCATTTTCTTAATCATTATTTCCATACTTAAAACTTCACGTGAGGCAGAATTTTATGAGTATTTGTTAACATATGTGAAGTGCTACGGGGTTTTTAATGTAGATTTTAATGTACATCTTCTAACGTTTCAGAGGGTTCCGTATTTTCCTAGTGAATGTAGATTAGGTTGCACTGAGGAATAGCTAAATTATACCTGCTTAAATAGATGAAGATAATTAATTTTTGAGATAATCACTTTCCTAATGGATCATAAAATACCTTCCTGTGGCTGTCAAACCCTGTTTTCGCTTCTCAGTATTGGATGGGAATTGGGTATTAGGAGAAGTAGCAAATACGGTGTGGGAATTGTAGCGTTTGAACTGTAAATTCGAATAGCGGAGGGAACAAGTTAAAGCTTTAGCTGGTGTGTTGCTTCGCTGCTGCTGCTCCGTGTTCATCCAACAGGCTCTGCTTATGGGAAACAAATGGCTTTTAATTATTGCTGCTCTTCTCTTCCTCTATATAGAGAAATTGCTCAGAAAACCAACAGCTGAAATTTGAATTAGGAAAACCTTCGCAGAAAGTCCGTACAGCAAGAATAAGCTCATTTAATTCTTTTAGAGGAGTGGAAAAGGGGGGGTGAAAGGGAAAATTCTTCAAAGATCAGAATTTTCTTTTTGGTTAAAGGAATTAGATATATATTTGTTTTAATGGAGCACTTCTGAGTATTTTAACTCATCCATAGAATCCTTTTATATTTGTTTAAAACCAAAAAACCCCCAAACTTTTCTCTTTCAGAATTTTGGCCCCAACCAGTAGTTTCCAAGATATTTGGACCCTCTATAACTTCCTCATAAGCAACGAGGTATGAAGTTTTCTTTAATGTTTTGTCAAACACACTTCAGTTACTGTTTCTTATTTAGAGTAGTTATGAAGTTAACTGTCTCATCATTGTGTTTCCAGTGAGCTGGAATTTTGAAGAATTGCTCTTTATCATTAGATGTTGGACATAAAAATATGTATTTTTTTGGTTGGTGTCTACCCAAAGTTATTTGAATCTCTACCGATATTTGAGTTTTCTCAGGGCTCATGTTGTGAATGATTTGCTGTGGGGAGTAAAAAACCCTGAGGCCGAAGGCACCCAAATATCATTTTAAGAAGCGAGCGAATACATTGGATTAGGTGGTTCTATGGAGAATATTGGCTGCAGTTCACAGGGAGAAACAAGAGAAACTGAAATCACCAGTTATTGATGAAGTTTTAACTCATTTGTGCTGCAATGAATATTTGCGGTAGAATAGAGGTATTTTTCCATTTAGTATATGACATATTTCAGATTGCAGTCCTCTCTATACATGAAAAAATACTTGGGTTTTGAGCCTCTACATATAGACTCTGTTTATGGAATTAACACAAATCAGAACTTCATTTGCTATAGAACTGTAGGGTGAATTGGGAGGGCAGGAAGAATGAATTACGGTCTTTTATATTTGTACAGAAATTATTAGAAAACGGAGCTGGAGTGTGACACCTATCACTCTCATTATATACAATAATCATTGTTAATTTGTAATATTTGATTCTATAGCATGATTTTTGAATGTACTGTCTCAAATTGAGAGCCCGTTCGGTAATATATTAACCAGATCTGTTATACCAGCTGTCTAATTTTAATCGGAACGCGATACTTGGTAAATCGCTACGTTAACGCTTTGTTCTTTTGTTTCAGATCAACAGCAGTATAAAATTCACTGCTGAGGAGCTTTACGAGTGCGTTTCACAGGAGATCTATCGGTAAGCTAATTACTGACCACACCAGATGGCTTTTGAGACAGTATTTTGAGACAATACTAACCAAAGTACCATCAGAGAAATCCTTTGGAGAAATAAAAATTGCCACTGTAGGAGGGGCAGAAGGAAGGTGAGTGGGGGTTAGAGCATGAGGTTGCATTTAAGTGAATTTGGGTAGAGCTGAAATTCTCTTTTGGTGATGAGGTACTTGTTGGAAAGGAACACATTACTGTGAGAAACGTGGGTAAAGTGGCTATTTCCACTTCAGGAAGCTTTTCATTAGTTCAGTTGTTCTGTTGCACAGCTGACTTAAAGGCCTTGAAACTATTAATCTGAAAATGAGTGTAAATATTTTCTTCGATGTTCCCATTATACGGATATGAATTGGCTGGAACATAAGCAGGGGCTCTGGTGTGATACAGCTGGTTGGGTATCCAGCAGATGTGCTGGGCTGCTGTTCTGAATTCCAGTTAAAGGCCTTGAAACTATTAATCTGAAAATGAGTGTAAATATTTTCTTCGATGTTCCCATTATATGGATATGAATTGGCTGGAACATGCCAGGATATGAATCTTGGTTCCATCAGCTGCATAAAAGGCTTGAAGATTATTGTAATCTGAGTAAGCAAATGATTCTAAAAACCTTTGCTTTGCCTGGTGTCGAGGGTTAAGATTGCGGGGTGACAATAAAACCCTGGCAGATGTATTGTTAACCCCCTCTCCCCCCCCCACACTTGGATTGATAGTGATTTCTCAAACCTTCCATGAATGTGAAGGTGCCAATTGCCAGGTCAGGGCAATTAGTTGCCTAAAAAAAATGCCGAGACGCTGTGTAGAATCACAAAATCCTCACCTGCTGAATCTTAATTGGAATGAAGTTTTGAACGGTTCGTATCATTTAATAAATGACAATTTGATGGAAGGGGTAAGTGGTAGAAAGACTTACTCAGGCTTTGTTTCGCAAGGCTCTGATCTTGTCTGAACTAAGAAAATACATTGGAGCACTGAGCGTTCAAGTAAATCACTTGAAAGCTGCGTGGGACTTTGACGCTGCTCTTCTTGCTCTTGCACCTGGTTGTATCTGCCTTGCAGTGTGGTTTTGAGGGCGCAGAAACAATCTCCCTTGACCTGTTTAACGTAATTTCTAGTTGCTGCAGTAATTACATTTGAATTAACCCGTTGCACTGTTCTTGGGTATAAAAGTCCGCATGTAGTGTCATCCTAGTTACCACTTTCACTGTTACTCAGTGGCCACTGGAATAACACAGGGAGAATTTTAATTGAGGGGAGAGTCATGAAGTATTCACGTCTCAGCTGAGACTGTATTTTGTGCTAAGGTTTAAGGCTGCACTTGTGTGACTTGTCTTGCTTTTGTTCTCTTGTTTTGAGGAGCACCTTTAAATGGGCTTTTGAGCAAGTATCTTTTGGAAAAGCCAAGTTACAGCGTGTTTGCTGTGTAATCAGGATTAAATTCCTCTGGCGAAACAAAAGTCTAAATAATAAACCGCTGTAGTCAAGAGGGGTTTTTTGCGTGTAAATAAATGTATAAAAGACGGTTTGAACTCAACCTTCCAAAATCCCCATTCTGTCAAGAAAGCTGATAGAAGAAACCTTTCAATGCTGATTATTTATTAAAACTGCCTCTGCATAATGCAGTGAAAAGTAAAAAGGAGCTCTGCCTTTTCACTGAGTTGCAAGTTGGGGGTTTTAAGGTGTTCATAGAAAATCCAGCCTTTGCTGCTTTTTGGATTTTATGGAAATGGCCTTTTTGATTACACACATCACCTTTGCACCTCTGGCACATCATGCTTGTACAAGCAAGATCATAAAAGTCTGTGCTAATTGTATAAAATAGAGATTTTTACATATGAATGAGGTTGTTTTTGAAACTTATAGAATTCAGCTGATACACTTGTGGTTGATTTTTATTGCCTTTTTTTTTTCTCCCTAATAGCAAATATGTTGGGAAAATTCTCTAGCTTAAGTACAGAAATTAGGATCTTTTTTTTCTCCTCACTATTTACCATTTAACCAATTTTACCATCGAATTCCAATTTCAAATAGAAAAACAGGAACAGGTATTTTGACAGTTTTCCCGCTGGAAAAAAGGCAAACGGCACAGGGAAGATGGTCAGAGTGTGCGAGCAAATTAAAGTGCAGCAGGACCAGCCGTGGCTTGGTGTCTACACATGAGTTTTATGAAAGTGGATGTGGGGAATGACATCCTGGGTCTGGCCCTTTTGCCAGCATTTGTTAAAGCCAAGTGCGAGAGGTACGGGACAAGCTGCACGTTGAGCTCAGATTATCCCTGAAGTCTCCGTCCACATTGTAACTGGATAGAACTTGGTAAATATTTAGGAAATGTGGAGTTGACACACAGCTTAGACACACTGAGTACAAAAAAACAGTAATGTTTTCTATGCAAAGGCTCAGTTTGGTGTTGACTGAACTGATGTTTGGTGTGGCTCTTAGATTGTCCCTTTTTCAAGGTGTCATCGCAGGAGGCAGCTGGGAACACGTAAGGCTCAGCCAGCTCTGGCATAAACCCGATATTTTGCTGTGGAGATCCAAATACATCTCCATTTCCAGACATATTGAGTATTTTCTGCTTTAAAGCCTATTAGAATCCGTTTGAGTTTTGGTTTAAGGGACTATATGGGAATGTTCCGTGAACTGGGTTGGTGGTGTCCCGCTAACCTGCGTCTCGTCTCTCCGCAGGGAGCGGCTGGAGGTCGGGTGCTGCCAGCTGGCACAGCTGGAACGCGCCATCGAGCAGTGTCACACCGCGGCACACGCCGAGGCCAAGAACCGCGGCTGGCTGTGACACCGGGGCCGAGCTTTGGAGCTGCCGAGCTCGCCCCTGCCTTGTCCTCATCCAGACAACATCCGACTCCTAGGGGCTGCGCAAGGGACACACTCGAGAAACCAAAAATCTGCCTTTTCTCTTCTCAGTGGTGCCGTTTTATACGTGAGTTGAAGGAAAAACCCAACTAGTTGTTACATATATACATTAAATGTGAGAATTTCTGCCAATGGGCAGGTAATAGAATTGTCGGTCTCCAGTGAGGGGCTCTGGCGTGATACAGCTGGTTGGGTATCCAGCAGATGTGCTGGGCTGCTGTTCTGAATTACAGATGTTGCGTTAGGAGCTACGTCCTTTAATGCTTGCGTAGGAAAATCCTCGTAAGGTGTTTGTTTTGCTGGGACTTGAGAAGTGACAAGTGAGACCGGGGGTCTGAGGAGAGCAGCTGCAGAATCAGCTGCCTGGGATATGGACACGAAGCACTGAAGCGCAGGTGCAATGTATGGATCCTACATAGTGCACTATATACTGAAGAGAGGATATAGAATGGGGAAAGAAATGGATTGAAGCTCATTTTTAAACACACAAAGCAAAAAAGACCCCACTGCCATACAGGTGTGTTTGTCCTGTACCTCTTCTCAGCAGAAAAGGGTGTTTTTGTTAAAATACCCACTTGAGCTTCATCCAGCGGGAGCCTCTAGAAAGTTCCTTTGGGAAAACTCCTCATCCTTCCCCTTTGCCACCTTCCCTTGCGGAGGCAGGAGCGGTTTCCCCTCTGTGCCTCGGTTCTGGTTGAATGTACCAGTTGTTGCTCTCCCAACCCACTTTAACTCCATGGAACTTTGGGATGGAACTTCAGTGCTGCTGTGGCCTTTACAGCTACCTCTTCTGTGTATGTACTTGTACAGAGAGACAAAGGGCAAAGTTCTAAACGGTTTATATTTTGATATTGACTTTTAGATGTATTATTTGTAAAAAAAAAATCTTTTCTTGTTAAAATCAGATTTATTGTTATAGTAAATGGCAGTTGATTCTACGTGGCTGTTTCTCCGAGTAGCTCGGTTTTCGCTTTGCCTAATTACTGTGGATGAAAGTTCAATGTAGTTCTTGCCCCCAGACGTTTGGAACTCAGAGGCGGGTTGGTAGAGTTACTGTTGGAGCCAAAGGGATTTTTCCATTTGTTATCCCATAACTGTGGGGTAAGTATGATAATGCTCAACTACACCTATGTTGGCAACTCGTAAACTGAGGAGGCTGGATCAACTTAAGCACAGTGTCTGGCTTAGCACACTCTACTTTTGGCAGACTGAGGCAAATACTTCATATTTTCTCCTACAAACTCAGTTTTGCGTCTTAAACCTCCAGGCATGTGAAATGTCTATTTTTACATCGCAAACTTCTGTTTTGGTGAAGAAAAGACACGTCAGAGCCATCCGTTGGTGCAAGGATTTCCCCAAAGGTACCTTTAATGTGTTTGCAGCAGCAGCAAGCAGTCAGTGCGAGTTTTGGCACCAGGAGTTAGATGTGCAGCACTACACATTAGACACCGAGTCGTCCTACCCAACATTTTGTCCGTAAGAATAGAGAAAGTGAACTTAAACATAGTACTAGGAACACATACAAAATCAAGTTAGTTGTGTTCTATGACACGTTCAGCTCTAGTATTAGAAAAATAAACTGAAGACAGTTACTAATCAGATGAATACATTGTCATTGCCAACTGGCAAGAGTTTAAAAACCAGGAGAAAACCCCCACATTTAAGTTATTGGTTTACAAACATTTGCTCACCCAGATTAACAAAACTGCTGTACAGAAAACACCCTCTGCTGCCTTCTCAAAATAATTGGAGCCAAAATATTATTCCCATTTCCAATTTTTTTCTGTTCAAACTCCATTCAGCGCTAACAAAGGTGTTACACACCGAGTTGTAACAGTGGAGCAGCTGCTCCGGTGTTACACACCGAGTTGTAACAGTGGAGCAGCCGCTCCCGGCCACTGCTCAGTCAGTTCTCCCACTTAGTCCCTATGAGCTCCAAGGTTGGTTCTTTGCTTCAACCACCATTTATCTGCCGTTTTCACATCAACAGATAAAATACTCTGCTGAGTATATAAAAACTGTTATAAAAAGGCAATCATAAAAGATAAGGTACTGGCAGGCATGTCAGCTTTTTTTAATAAAAAAAATAGCCATTATATCTATTTAAATAAGGCTTCTTGTTACAGATTGTTCCAGTTACTGAAGGAAAACAAGGCCCGATCAAAAAATAACCGTCCCCCTAAACTTAACGCTTCCTGCCCCAAGAACAACATCCTACAGGAAAAGTCATTTAATGTGCAAAGTGACAAAACAAACAGCGGGGGAAGCTCCTGAAATGATATGCCCCGTCTAGTTTCTCTCGCATTATCTTCAAAATCTTAAAAAACAAAAAAGCAAAACTGAAAACAAAGTTCTAAAATACACAGAAAACCCTTCATCTCAATATTCTTTCCAAAACAAATATGTACAGCATGTTATAATGCAATATGCAAAAGCTTTGTGTTGCTGTTGGCAACATCTACACCCTCCCCGCCCCTATTCACATGTGTACCTCTACTCAACCACAATTACATCACTAAGCCTGTTAGTTTGAAAAGGGGAATTTAATTCACTTAAAACTTGGAAATTTTTGTGTAGGGGCTCCATTCGTTTGACTCAGGATTGTAAACTTCAACCGTGTTCAAGAATTCGTTGCCATCGAATCCCCCAACTGCGTAAATAGTGTTGGCCACCGTGGTGATGCCGGCGTTGCTCCTTGGAGTAGTCATACTCGCCATCATCCTCCACTCGTTCTTGGCGGGGTCGTACATCTCCACGCAGCTCACTGCGTGGGAGCCATCGAAGCCTCCTCCAACAAAGAGTCTTCCTGTCAAACGCAAACAAAAGTGAATGTTTCGCCTCTGTCGCCAAACACAGCCTCTATTTGCAATGGCAAAACTAAGGAACTTTGGGTTCTTCTGAACTTACAGAATTGACCTGCTTTGGGTCTCGCAATTGCTAGAGGTGACTAAAACTAAAATCAGTGAGCACAAAGTCCAGATTCAAATAGATGCAGTTCTAGAAGATACACAGTGCCCCAAAATGAGACATTTTTGTTTTGCTGGTTACAGTTTTAATTAAATTGGAGGCACAGCCATGTTCTTACTGCGCTGTCTCCTCCCCAAGCAGGAACACAGCTTTGTACTCCACTTGCAGCATAGCTTAACACAAACAGTTCATCGAGCACAAGTGAGCGCTTGAGCCTGCAGGCACCTACCGTCACGAACGGCCACTCCAGCTCCCCGCCGAGCCACGTTCATGGGCGCTATCAGGGTCCAGGTGTTGTTCTCGGGATTGTAACGCTCCACGCTGTTCAGGCAGTTCCACGATTCAGCTCCTCCAATGATGTATAAATACCCCCCCAGCTCACACACCGCTGACTGGTGTCTCCCTACAATCAAACACCAGCAGTTACAGCCCTACCAAAACACCGAAATCTAAACTTTTTTAAAATTTGGTTTGGTTTTAAACCTGCAGTTTTGCCATCGCCCTTTTCCCATCTCCCTCTCAAACTACACAGCCCACTTACGGATATTAAGGGGAGCACAGCTTGTCCAAGATTTTGTTACGGGATCAAACACGTCACAGTTCTTAAGTCCCTTTTGGCCGTAGGGATCTGAACCACCAACAATGTACAGTTTTCCATTCAGGGCACATACTCCTGTTCATACAGAAAAGAAAAATAACTAAGCTAATAAATTAATATATATTTTTTTAAAACAACAGTGATCAGCTGCAGACATGTTACCTGCATTGCAGCGGTTGGTTCTCAGCTCCGGAACTGGAGTCCAATCATCTATTTCTGGCTCATACATTTCTCCACAGCTCAAGTCATCCGAGTGACCGTTCGACCCACCCACAACATACAGCTGCCCCTAAATGGAAAAAATAAAGTGCCTGCTTCACATCTATGTACACAACAACTCAAACCATTAGCACTTAACTACGGTTAACCAAACGCTGTTACCATTTTGTCAAGTTTGCCACGTTTGTCCCACCTCACATTCCACCCGATCCGCCCCCACCACCCACCATTAAAACCGCCATCTGGAACCGAGCTCTCGGCGTTCTCATCGGCGCGAGGAACGTCCAGGTGTCCTTCTGCGGATCGTAGCATTCCACTGTGCGCAAGCACTCCTCTCTGTTATAGCCACCTGAAAGCCAAAGGTTAGAGGTCACATCTCCAAACACCGACTGCTTTGACGTTGAAGAGTTGAAACCACCTTCCCCCTCACCCCAACCGCACAAGTTAAAGAACCATCATCATTTCTTTTACCTGCGGCGATGAGCTTGCCGTCAAGTTCAGCGGTGCCCAGTCCGGACCGAGCGTACTGCATGGGAGACATGGGCTTCTCGACGGTGTCGCTGGGCTGCGGCTCGAAGCTCAGGCTCTTGAGCAGCCGCGGTGTGCTGGTGGGAGAGCTCTGAGGGCTGTTGCGGCCGTGCAGGAATATCACGCACAGCACTCCGTCCAGAACGGCCAGACACAGGTAGGTGTTACCTGTTGTCAGGAGAGACCACCAAGAGAATAAAATTTCAGGTGAATGCCATCTAGGGTCTCCTGATTCTGCTGCTCCCCTTTGTAAGCATGAAAACTTCATTATTTTTTTTTCTGGTTACCAGTTCCGAGTGTTAGCCTAGTTACTGAGAAATGGGAGTTTTAGATCATTTAGATGATGGTTGGACTAGATGATCTCCAGAGGTCCTTCCAACCCCAACCACTCTTTGATTCTGTGATTAATATAGTGCTCAAAAGACCTAAGACAGCAATATAAAGACACGCTAGGGGATAGTCTCCTCTAACGCACACAGCAAATAGCTCAGTTAATTAATTACAGACTGCCTGTTCGCTTTGATTATACACAGTGTGGGATCTGGCATGGCCCTGTAGATACAGACTCAAGATGTAAGTGATCCTGCTTTGGCCCCAGATACATTAGAAACATCCCACAAATTACTGGGCCAATCAAATTAATCCATTTGTATAACCAGTAAGAAAAAGCACTTCTGCATTTCTTACAAATGTTGAAGGAAACCCCTCAGGAGAGGTGGGAGGTGCATGATACCAGACGCATCGTTTAGACAAACCCCACTCTGGTTACTCACTCGAAGTTCTCTCTGAAGCAATGATTTTCCACTCATGCTTAGGACTCTGAACAGTAGCATTTGGAGAAGGACTTCCAGAGGAGCTGCTACTGATCTGCTTGTGATCATTCTCACGTGGTGGCTTCTTCTGCAAAATCAAAAGGCAGCTACAGAAACCTAGCCAGAGACTACACTCCTTCTACATGCGCTTCTCTGAGCTCATACCTAACTACTCAACACTTCTCTACCACCTCTGCAGAGTGTCATTTATAGCACAGCTACATTTTTGACAGAGAACATCCTGCCTACTCAGCAACAGTGGCCAAAACCCACCCTGCACCTCCTCTTGTTAACTCACTTCACCCTGTGACCGCACCTTTACCCTGCTGCTGTCTGACCAGAAACGATTTCGCACCCCTCAAAGAGATCTCGCGTTACTAGCAGGATTTCCGAAAAACCCGCACCCCTTGGGAGAGAACTGATCCACAAAAGAGAAGCCTCACTCACAAGCTCCGCTTCTGGCACTGGAGTTAATTACATAACGCTATTTGGAAGTGAATTAACTATTCTCTTCATTCCCTGCAGACAAATTAATTTCGCCTCAGTTCCCCTCTGTGCTCCGATTAGCTGTTTCTTGGATGTTACTCCCCTGAAACTGCCCACTAACAGGACATTTCTGCTTGCTTTTCTTCTTCCATTAAATTTATCCTGTAGCCTACATAATTTTGCTCAATGAACAAAAAAACCCAAGTTTCACATTTCAGACTATGCTGCACAGTTAGTTGAGTTGTTCAGGCTTTTTCTGTATCTCAAGAACCAAACAGAAGAAGTTAACGTTCTGTCTATCCTGTTTAACAGAGAAGTTCTGGACCACAGTACCAAGTTTGTGATGCTCGCACATTTCCCCAGAGCCTGATCTCCAGAAATACATCGTCTAACTCATCAGTAACCTCACACGGACAACTGATTGCTGTATGTAGCTCCCCACAACACCCAATTCCTTTCTGGATAGCACTGTTGTTATTTCTGAACCTTCATCCAATTAAGAGCTTAGATTCTCTTTCCTTAAATTGCCTCAACAGTCACAGAAATTACACACAACTACTGGCCTTGTTTCTAAAAATGTGCAGGTCTGGAGTGGTATCCAAAGGTGGTGAAGTCTGTGAAGGCTTACTAAAAATGATTAAGAAACTGGAAAATTAGCTGGCTTTTCATTTTTCTCTCTTTTCCCCTCTAAAATCCATGTTTTGGGATGAAGAGTGTTTCACATAAACATTTCAGAAACATACATCCGTATCTTTGCTTCTAACTTGGTGAATTTTAACACCCTTAATTTCTATAAACCAACTGATAATTTACATCTATTAGCCCTTTTTTATTCTTTGCTTCTTCAACAGCCTCCGTTGTACTACATTGTGCATTTTCAAGCAGAAATATAACTGGCTAGAACTGCAAGAAAGTGTTAAAAAGTAATCTCAAACAGCACGCAATCTGCACACAGTCAAAGCATCACTTATGTCTAGATCAGGAGTGATCTACTCCGGCTTTTTTAAATCTCTCTCGCACATTAGCAGTGCAGCTCAACAAAAGAAAACAGACGCTGGCAGCTGAAGGATTAGAACTTATGTCTGGAATCCTTTTCCGTGCCAAAATTTAACAGACGCATAAGCCACTCTCCACTGCAAGCCAGGCAGCCTGTGATTCCTTAGTCCCTCAAGTATCTCTGCAAAGCCCCAGCTGACTTGCTACAGCTTTTCTACCTCTTCCTTCTGCCTAGGAGTTCTTTTGAAGTCAAACCTAAAGCGTTCCATTTTGCAAAGGCTCAGTCTAAAAAACCTGAGGTGGCGACTAAATGGTCACCTCCAGAAGGATCCCTTCTCGCCACGTGTTTCTCCATTAAAGCTACAGCTGCTTTCTCTGCTCCAGTACCCGAGAGTTCAGGTGTGCTGTAAACTGCTCCAGTCTATCTGGGGTTACCTCAGACTGTCTGCAAGTTGTACCTGCACAAACTGAATGTGGTCATCATCACTGCCATACACCTCAGCCTGTCCATCTAGCAGATTTCCATCAAGCAGCTTGTGATCAGCTGAGTAGTACAGCGTTTGAACCTGCAAAAACAACAACAGAACACCCAGGTGGCTACCGGCTCCGTTGCTCCCGAGCTACAGGCACATTACAAAAGGCAGTCGCCAGCATACTTCTCGTCAGCTCATCTCAATCTAGCGGAACGACAAAACTAAAAGGAAGCAGATGTCATGGTGGCAAATCTTCCAACACTGGGTGAAGGCTCCTTATTTCTCAGCTTGAGAGAAATCTTCGGTTTCCAAGGACTTCGGCTGGTTTTTTTTTCCAGCGCAGAAACATTAGACAAGCGAGAGGCACATTAATTTGCAGAATTTACACAAATTCACAATCTCATGCAAGCATTTTCGTTAGCCCCGCAAACAAGTTTTCTGCTTTGAAAAATACACATATTTATCTCCATCAAAAAAAGTTAAAGAGAAGCCAACAGTGGGCTCTAAGAGAAAGGTATGGGGACGAGGGCAGACAACACAAATTTAAGTTCTGGAGGAAACTGCCGTCCACAACTACACATCAGATGCAACTGTTTCAGTGAAATGCATCTGGGTTTCAACACGATCAAAGCTCTTTAAATGAGTTATCCCAGGAGGAAATGAGCATACACGACAGTATCAACACGGACTTTTCCCTATACAAG
Source organism: Columba livia (assembly GCF_036013475.1). Lineage (NCBI taxonomy): Eukaryota > Metazoa > Chordata > Aves > Columbiformes > Columbidae > Columba > Columba livia. The sequence continues at coordinate 31,073,728 of NC_088609.1, forward strand.
TGCTGCCGAAGACGTATCGTGCTTGTAATAACAAACTGGAAAAATTTTGAGGTTTCACGGGTTTTTTGTAAAGTCCGTTTTCTCGAGCCAATTGAAAATTTAGATTCCCCGCTCATTTTGCCATTACAAACTGCCCAGGCTACATCTAAGTATTAGTATTCATGAGTAAAGCCATTTAATAACACACAACTTAAAAGAAAATGTATCCTGTAAAGGAGTAAGTAAACACCATTAAATCATCATCATCGTTCTCTGCCCACAGCGGATTTTCTTAGGAGAACTGGGGCAGGACTGCTGCTTCTGTACGTGTCAATACACTTGAGGGCTCTTCTTGGTTCTTCAGCCTTGGTATCCTAGTTTTGTTAATAAACCTATGGGGAGATAAACCAACGGGGAGGAACAACCATTAGAAGCTTTTACCTACTTTGCATTTACAAGCAAAACCTGCAGAGGAAAACATCAAGAAGTCTACGGCAAGTTTCAGTTACCACCTCCCCAATTCTAAAGCAAGGTACACGCCACTTTGAGGTTACTATACAGCACGTAGTGAGCGAAGAAGGAAAGCGCAAGACCAGACTGAACAGTTCATTCAGCTCACCTGAACACCCCCCCTGTTTCTCAGCTTAGGGGTACCTACAGTAAAATTTAAATTCTTTAGGGTCATAGTTAAAAAAGTGAAAAAAATAAAAAAGAAAAGAAAAAGGGATCATCCTTCACATCGACTTTTTTATTTTATTAAGAAGATGTTTAATCCCATTTTCTTAAAGACTAACCTCTTCCATGAGATCTTCCAGGCTGTCTCCATTCTCCCAGATGCTGCGCTGTACCCAGTTGATTACCTTTGTGTACAGTTTGCCGTTGCTGGGTAGGCCAACATTGTCCTCCAGCATGACTTCGAGCTTGAATTAGAAGAGGAAAAGATCATTTACTCTCCTCGTATTTGTAGCGTACTGCACTTTACACAGTGAGCATCACTCTACCGCAGAGCTAGAAACCACCACCTAGGAGGACCTTTCAGCCTGTGCCACTGAAACGAGGAAGCACATTTTAAGTACAACTTATTTTTGACGCTTAGAAAGGATGATAGTACGTGTTCTCTACAGTCAAGGTTCACAGTAGTAGAAATATTACACAGATCCAGAATTTTCACCGCGTCTTCCTGCTCCCCAAAAGGAGCCCCTAACAGTTGCTCCTTCATTACCACCTACCAGAAGAAAGGCCACAAACTTGAGCTAACCTTTAACCGGGGGAGCTTGAGAAATTCTTCCTGTTCTGAAATCTGTAACAGATGTTCCTGAATGTAGCCATCAATCTTGTTCAACAAACGTGAGTCTCCCATGCAACTTGCAAAGTTCCGGTAAGAGATGCAGCTCTGAACGTCCATCTTGGAGAGCAAATAATCACCACAAACCTTTTAAGAAAAAAGGCTGCGTCTTAATTTACAAGTCGACAAGATTTTTATGCTTCAATTATCCACCTCAACATACAGCAGCAGCTGCTTTCTAACTGCACAACAGTGACTGTTGTCAGCCCTCTGACAGAGCTGTAAATGAAATGTTGCCTTCCGTTGGAATGTGAGTGTATTAAAAGCTATGCACAAATACACTGACGCCAAGCTTTCCAATTTAACGCCCGTTCAAAACTGCGGATCCACAGCCAAGTGAAGAATCCTAATTCCCCTGGCAAAGGTATCCCCATTTGTGGCAAGAGAAGATACGTTTGGTAGAGCTTGACTTCAAAAGTATGTTCAGGAGTATGCGGATTATTCTTTTTTCATACTGCCACAATTTACAGGTTTAATTACGTTCCCCAATGCAACTGAACACACCACCGCTCCCACAAACCTGATGATTCAGAAGCCGTTTTGCTGATACAGGTGCACAAATACAAAACTTAGACTTCAGAGAACCCTCCAGCACGAAGGTAACACAACTGGAAGCAACACATACTGCTGTCACTCCAATCAATCCAGTGCTAATGAACATCAAAAGCAGCTTATCCGCTGAGCACTTTTTCAACAGAACCTTCATTTTTTTTGTCTCATTAACACAAAACAACATAATACTGTCAGCCTGAGAAAGTAGAGCCCAGAACTGTACCTGCTTAACTCTCTCCATCTTCAACTTCTTTGCTGCAGAGTACACATCCTTCACCAGTTCCTTATCAGCTTTTAACCTAGTAAAGGCAGAAATTTGTCATCAATATTTGGGTTTTTTTAAATTAAAATCTACTCCCTCTAGTTTCTATGCAGACTACTTACTGAGCAGTGTAAGCGTAATTCAGCAGAACTTCCACAGCTTCTGGGTTGAGATCATCGAATTTAACATGGGAAATTCCATGAGAATCGCTATCGCTGTTGAAGATTTCGAACAGGTAGGGACTGCAGCACGCCAGCACGGCTCGGTGCGCCAACATCTCGTGTCCGCACACCTTGATTTAAAACACAAGTAAGAAATCCACATGCTGGTAAGACCTCTTTTAAAGTACATTTGCATTATACTAGTACAAAGGCCTACCCAACTGAATGTCACAGTTCAAATCAATGTTTCAAATCGATAGTCTCCAATTTACGTCAGCTGAAAAAAAATGTTAGCATCACTTCTCCCAAAATATATCTGGCTTTTTTTCTTTTTAAATGTACGCATTTTTCAGAAAAAACAGATTCTAAAAATCTCATGCCCCACAACCACTGAGGCACATGGCATTACACAGCGTAACAAAAAGCCCCAGCACGTTCAACCATCATACTCGACAGAAAACAGTTACCTGGAGACGGACATCACAGAACTGACCACTTTTACGTAAGGCATTTAGTTTGGCAACAGATGACTCAATGAAGTTTTCATCTTCAAACATCAAATATCCATTAGGAATCATTTTGGTGTTGGTCTGGCTGAAAACAGAATGCGTAAAGTTGAGAGAGACAACATTTTGCTGCAGTACAGAAGGACTATCAACACAGTGTTTGCAAACAAACATTTATGGGGAATTAAAAAAAGAAAGATCCATCCCCAAAACAAAAGCCTAGAAGAGTACTACTGCTGGTAAGTACATGTGGACAAAAACCCTTTGAACTGGCTAAATTAATGACTTCATTCAATATTTTAGAGTAGCTGGAAGTCATGAAAGAACATTAGCACCAGCAAATCAACAGAATCAAATACATTCTGAACAATGACAACTTATTTTAAGTTGCCACGAAGCTAAAAGAGCTTCCCCTGAAGATCTTGCCCATATACAGACAGACCATCCCAGGTACACTGGACCGAGACTGGAAAAACAAATTGAGGAAACCAACATTTGAATGTGGAAACTATTTTTATAGGTCATTTAATTGATTCTTTTTTTAGCTAAGCACTTTAAAGAAAAGTTCACTTTATAAATAGGAAGCTAATTAAGAATAATAAAATACAACCCTGAGGTCACCTAATGAATTTGAAATAATAATTAAACAACTATATATATCAAATTGCTGAGTCTGAGCTGCTAACATATGCAAAAGTCTACTTTCCTCATCAATTTGAGAAGAAAGAATATGCGGGATGCTACTAATGTTACCAGCAACAACTTATATTTCTGTCTGAAGTTTAAGAAAATTCTGAAGATCAGACTGAACGAGAGAAGTCCCCAAACAGAAAAAGCGGATAACAAAAATCAGTAATAGAAACAGCAAGCCCCTCACAAAATAATTCTAATGTTAATCTGTTCGTTTTAATTTTCCTTACTACAGAAAGCATTTGACCCTAAACTGGCAACAATAATCTTACTTACAGAGATTATTATCCATTTGTATAGACTTTCACTTGCTGCATTTTATTTAAAAAAAATAAAAAAAAAAGGACAGCAAAGTTTTAAAGTCACAGAATTTCATCAAAATTATTAACTTGTATACGCAGCTAACAGTATCAACTTACCTAGCAAATATATTCCTGTCAATTTTGAACTGGGAGATCTTAAAATAATCCAATGGTATCACTGTGTTAAACCAGAGCACTTGAGTTTCAGTATCTTCTGGTAGGGAAGATGTTTGTTGAAGTGCAAAAGCAGACGTGTCTTTGCAGCTGCAATAGGGATTCCAAAACTATCAGGCTTGAAGATGATGTAATAAAGTCCTTAAGAGCTATAGACATGAATTTCTTCTGTGATAATCATGCATCATAACCTGCAATAAAGAAGAAGATTTCAAGTAAGGACACCGGACAGTGCCACCCCGTATTTCAGATAAAACTTTAATAGTCTCTTAAAAGTTCCCGACCCAATCAAACAAGTGTTTCTTCACAGAAATAAAACAGCCTGAAAAATTCCATACTGACACCAATACATTCTCGTGCCTAATGAGAGGTCAACCACATCAATTTTTGTACCCCCAGAGACAAGGAAGCAGCTGAATTAGTGCCTAGAGAAAAAGGTGGAACAGCGGAATTCCATTTTTAGGCAATTCCTCACCAACTCCAACCTTTGGTGCTTCCGGTACCTCAGCATTACTGCTCGCTTCCACAAGTGGAGAACTCTCACGTAACACAACAAAAATGACTAAATCTAAAAAAAGAAACCAATCCACATGCCTCCTACCTTTTGCTTTTCCTGTACTCATCTACTTATATCCTTCTTCTACTGAATGCCTGAAAGGGACTGAAGATGGATTAAGGACACGTCTGAAATGACTGGGCATCTCTCCAGTCTGCGGTACCTCCACAAAACTGATGAAGTCAAGAAACGGCTATTTCGATGATAACCTTCTTAGATAAAAAATAAAGTCTCTTTGCTACCCTGGGAACAGAATCTGTTAAGTTCTGGTCAAGCCCTGGGGCAGCTTTGCTGGGATTCTGTGTGTGAGGGGAGCCTTTATGTTGGGCTTTTTTGGGGAGGGGAGAAGGGGAGGAACAGCAGTGGGGAGGGAACAGGCAAACACACACCCATTCCGGAACTTTCCATGACCCTAATGCCACCTCAGGAAAACATCAATCACTTCAGTTCCAAAACTATATTTGTATCTACAGATAAAATGCCACATGGGCAACCAGGTTTCCTAAAAATAGGTGCAGCTCGCTTCTCCTCGTCAGAAATTAAAAAGTCACCTACGATGACTCCATAAATCAAACACATGTTCTTTTTATAATCCCACAGGCAAGTTATGAAATGCATCCCAACCTCTATTTACCAAATATTATTTAACTGAGTATTTGGAAGTCAACACTTCTCTTGTTGGTACAACTAGTATAACCCTTTCAGTTTCTAAAGCAAACAAAACATTTCACTTCTGAAAAACAGATTCACCTCATCTGAAACATTCAGTTTTTCAAAGATGCAGAGATATTATTTCAACACAAGTGTTGCAATGAATTAACTCTGAAGTTATGAGAAGCTACCAGAAGTTGCGCTTCACCAAAATGAATGTACAAGGCAATTATCACTCAGAGAATTCTGACTTCCATCATTTCAGATTTTAAAAGTTCCAGGTGAAAAGTCTTGCACCAACCCGCTCAATTCTGAGCAGAAAACCACACATCAGATTATCCACCTCGCTCACACAGGTTTTGTCTTTCCTTTGTGCTTGGGGTCTAAACCACACATTCTGCTTTTATGCATCTAATAGCATTGTCTAACCTGAATACCTAGGAATTTGCATGTCTTTTTTACTGCCCCAAAGTTTCAATACCATTGTGTGTGAACCATGGATAATATTACTCAAAGTGGCATTAAATAGCACAAGCATATTCATTACATTCTGCATTTTTTGCTTAGGTATACTACTACTAGAACAAAAGCCAAATCAGCCAAAATTCTATGAAAAGCCAAGAACACTGCATTTTCTGTTTAAAATATTACACGTAAACAGGTACTACAAACAAATTCCTTTCTTAAGCATCTAAATAACTTTTCATTACCTTCCCCCCTCCCCCCGCTTATACACCCTTCTAGCTCACCACACCAAGAACCGTCAGCAGCTTTTTGTACGATTTTCCAGGATATTTTTAAAAAAACCAAGCATGACGTTCACGGTTTTAATATTAAAGCCTGGAGGCACCCCCTCGCTCCAGAGTTGATCACTGCAAGTGTGGTGGTGTGGGTGACGGGAGGCCAGAAGCCACGGAATGTTCACGTGGTGCGTTCCCATGCAGAGGAACGCCGGTACTCAAACGTCTGCCCAGTTGCTTGATTTAAACAGAATTGTGTTCTAATAATTGTGTTTCCTAAACACCTACTGTTATGCACAAGCTTTTCCAATTGCTACTTATGTGTACCGCTGGACCACCAAAGATTCATGGCTGATAATACACTCGGAGAGGAATTCACTGCACATAACTGACTCCACAAGAGAGATTTCCCCCTTTTAAACTCATCTGTTTCACTGTATATACACTTAAAGATGCATTTCAGAAGACTCACCCAAATAATAATGAAACCAAGTCTTCTCATCCTTCACTACCCTATTCTCTTACGTGCAGCTTGCAAATACTATTGAGTATGATTAGCGCAGTTACAACATCAAATAAATGTCATAATTAATACACTTTATATTGTGTATTGTGTCTAGAATTTAGGATCTGTTCATCCCAGTTTTTTTTTAAACAGTTGTTCGTTGCAGAAAAGATTCCGGCATTGAAAAATCCTGCTGCACGGTGATTACGGCTGAATTCCTCCAAGATGTAAACCCCACGATCTGAGAGTCTCCGCTGCAGAGCCACGAGCTGCAGTCTCAGGTCAGGTACCAAAAAGACGGGTAAGAAGTCACCTTGCCCATGACCTAACAACACAGGTAGTATTTATTTTTCCTCTCACCTGAGAACTCTCGTCTTTAGTACCAGCTGGTGATTTCTGGCTGTTCACAGTCTAGTTCAGCAGAAATGTAGGTCACATCTATGACTACTCAGAGTCCACTACCTCTATCAGAAGATAAAACCAGATGCCCTCAACATTCTTCTTTCATGCAGCAGCATTTATTTATGGTAAAAACACACGATATTTTCATGTCTGAGTTTGCATTTGGGCAAAATATCAGGGACCAAGACATGTATTAACAGACTTTACACCACTAAACACCTTCAACTTCTTTACACCAGTGATTTAAAAATAAGAGTCCCAGAATTTAAATCAATTTTGTTTCGTGTATTTACTTTTCAGTTGTCTTCCCCTAAAGATTTAGTCTATTGAGAAATATGACTTGTACACAATGTTTTTCTGTTTCACTGCAAACCAACCGCAGCTGTGCTTCCCCCACAATGGGGGAAGGAAGAACCGCTTCCCAAAACCTTTTCACACAGCCCAGGAAGAGGTACTACTTGGTTTGTCCTCTACCAAGAGCAAGCCTGGAGAGCTCCTTCAAACACACATTTATGTATGTAGACTTAAAAAAATTATGAGAAGCAGGTTTTACGCTTGAATGTTACTGCTCTTGCAACTACAGCTCAGCTGTAACACACCATTTACTCACTTCCAAGGCCACACTGGCCCTTACATCCCCTTTCCACACCAATTCTGTGTTTCCTCTCCTTCTCCACCACGTCATACCTTTTTTGTTGTTGTCATGGCCTTTATCTACAGCTTCTTCTTCTGCCTCACATGTGCTCTCTTGAAATCTTTAATTAATCTTTAACCTTTGAAAGTTCTTTCCTTTTTCCCCCCCCTTCACACAGGTTTCTTTTTTCTACTAACACACTTCTTCCAATATTTGTCCCACAACCAACAAACTGGTGGGTTTTTTGCTTGTGTGTTGTTGTTGTCTCCCACCCCCACCCTGGGCAGTTTTTGCCCTTTCCTGCCATCTCCTGCTCCTTAAGAACTCAAGCTGAGGAAAACAAAATGAGACCTATTTACAGTTTCCTAACTGGAAAGTATCCCCATGCTGTTGCGTCCTGTGCTCCAGGAGTCAGGCTACAAAATCCGCTTGCTAAAATTAAACCAATCTCATCAAAGCGCCACATCCTGCTTGGTTCCTTATTCTGTAGATCCCTGATGGAAGAGAGTAAGTGTGATGTCTACACAGCCACCACTGGAAATAAAATTAAAACCAAAACCCCTTCATAAGCCACAACAAATACGGAGAGTGGCATGATGCTGAATTTCCACTTGTCTATCACTGCTCAGTCTTGCTGTCCTTCTTTGTAAATAAACCAGATGCCTTGCTTCTCACTTCATCAATGTTCTTCCACTACATAAAACTGTAACCAATTCAGTTTGGAGTCTTGGGAGTAACAGCGAAGACGTCGAGGAAAAGGCATTTTCTACCTTGAAGCACCTCTGAAATATTCTGAGAGGCTGATGGAAATTGGGGAAAACCCCCCAAAAACCTCCTATCCTGGTCATCCACACTCATCACCTTTCTCCAGATGCACCATCAGCCCCTAGTTTCGCTGTATTATTTATCCTCTATTTTCTAGAGCTGCTACAGACGACGGGGAGGGTCACGACAGCAAGAAGCTGTCAGAACACTTTTTTCAGCCCCAAGCGGCTACAAAGTCCGGGATTTTTGCGCTTCTCTTTCCCCCACGTTTAACTACAAAGGCTTTAGCAAAGGTGCCCCTGGAACAACACCCACCCGTGGGGGAAACACCTCATTGCCGGGGCCTGAGGACACTCCCGGCAGCGCCCCCACATCCCCGGGCGACCGAGAGGGAACCGGCCATGGCCACGACTTCGCCTTGGTGAGCCCGGCAACTTGGAGATCTGGGAGCAACGAGCAACCAAGAGCCGCGGAGCCACACGGGATCCTGTTCCTCCAGCCGAGGGGACAGGAGAGCGGGGGACAGCCCGGGGCGCCACGGCCACAGCCCAGCGCCGAACGGGGAACAAAGAGCGGCGGGGCCGGGGAGGCGCAGGGCCCGGCAACCCCGGCCGCTGTCCGCCCCCCCCCCCCCCCCATCCCATCCCGCTGGGCCCCGCCGTACCTGGTGCCTCCCAGCGCAGACGATGCTGTTCATATTGGGAGCCTCCAGGCTGAGGGGGAAGCCGACGCGGAGATGCAGTCCCAGCCGGGCGGGAAGACGGAGCGGAGGGCGCAGGGAGAGCCAGGCGATGCGGTGCGGTGCAACGGCGGAGGGCGCGGCGGGAGCAGGGAAGCGCGGACACAATTCCGAGATCCGCCACAGCAGCCTGAAGAAAATCCGGCAGCCTGAGGAGAATGCCCCACGCCTGCGCGGCGCTGCGGCTCGTACCCCTCCGCCTCCGCGGAGGCGGGCGGCATCGCTCCGCCGAGAAACGAGTCCCGGCCGCGCCTTCCCTCCGCTCCACAGAGCAAGGCGGGGGAAGGCGGCGGGCCGGCAGGGGGCGCTGCGAACGGGGGTGCCCGCCTGAGGGGACGGGAAACCCGGGCGGGGCTCAGGGGACCGAGCCGGGGAAATGCGGGGCTGATCCGCCGCGCTTCTACAAGTGAGTGCCGTCGCGGTCGTTTACACGTAGCTCTAGGCTGCAAGCTCTCCCTGGTTCCATGGTTTTATTTTTTTTCCAACGTGGCGTTGGTTTTTCTCCTCAGCGATGACTTCCTCTCAGCGCTCGGGTCTGTGGTTTGAGGTGTCGTTAACTGCTTAACCAAAAAAAAATCATATTTAATGCTGCAAATACTCCATGGCAGCCTGTGCTCCATCACCCCGGATTGTTCCAGAAAAGGTATTTTCCCATCTGGATTAAAACCACCCCCACCCACACTTTTCACAATAAATCCTATCTTGCTGGGCAAGGTGGTTTTAAAATATCCCAGCTGATAAAGGAGGGGTGTTTAGAGCCTTTGTTATGTGTTTGCATGATAGAAAGTGCAGAGGGTTTCTAATTCACGGCTGGGCCCCAAGTGCTGCTGCAAAATAAAATAAAACATGGAGCTGGGGGAAGCCTGAGGGTCCTTCCCTGTTCAAAACAACAGGAAAGTCACCTGCAAGGGCTGTTGAGCATTGGAACAGCTGCCCAGGGCAGCAGTGGAGTCACCGTCCCTTCAGGGGTTTAAAAGGCACTTAGATGAGGTTCTCAGGGACATGGGGCGGTGCTGGAGTTTGGTTATGGAGTTTGGTTGAACTCAATGATCCTGAGAGTCTCTTCCAACTGTAATGACTCTGTGATTCTAAGGCAGCAATACGCTTCCCCACACTCCTTCCTCTTCTTCTTTCTCCTGATTTGGAGGCCACTTTGGTAAGAAACTAGGAAACCTATAGATTATGTTATTAACAGATCCATCCTCAGTGCCTCAGCTGTCAAATGTGTGTGACGTGCACAATAACATTTACCCATTTCTCTGACACTCTTCCAGAATCTTGGTGGAGAAGCATATTTCAAAACACTGGAGTTGGACAGTTCTGAGGTTTCAAGCAGAAAACGCTTCAAAATACTGAAAATAATGGTCTCAGCAGAAGCAAGCAGAGGTGTTAAGCCATAGGCATATTCCTCACCTATACATATCCCTTCATCTCTGGAGATTATATATATGATAGCACTGGGCCCTCTCTTCAGCTTCTCTTCTTGCCAAACAGGACCCTTTCAACTTCTTGCCTCTCTCTGACACATTTATATCCCTTTCATTTTTTTTTAAGTCACCAGCCACACCTCAGTGCCTGCCTTCCCTCCCTACTTTCTTTTTGAATTAAGCTTCTTATTAAGGCCATGCTAATCAGAGGCACTTGTGGTAAAGCTGGGAGGGAGGGGGAGGTGAAGACAAGCGATAGAAACTATGATCAAATAAAATAGTGCTGGGGATGTTCCTTCATTAAGTAGATCTCAGGATTATGCAAGCTGCTGTTCCAGTATTCTTTGGAAAGGAAATGTCTTTGTGAATCACCATTAATTTTAATAATCAGCCACAGCAGGTGACGTCAAAGAGCATGCAGAGCATCCTCCCGACAGCACAGGGTGAGCGGATGGGTTTTCCCAGTTCTTTTTGCTTAGGTCGCTGTGGCAGGGGAACACATTTGGTATTTTGTGAACTGTGGCTAGCGGGGAGCTCAGGCAACACCTGCTTTGGGCAAGTTGCATTCTGAGAACCCAAACTCATCTCCCACTGAAAACAATTGTTTGTTGTCATTTTTTTCTTTGCTTCTCGCTTTGTAATCAGTATGAAATTAGTTTGCGCCCTCAGACACATGCTGTGAACTGTGGAGTTGTCATATGCAGGGACAGGAGTTGGACTCAATGATCCTTGTGGGTCCCTTCCAATTCAGGACATTCTCTGATTCAAACACCATTGTTCCAGCTGAGATGTGACTGTATTTCTTATGATGATGGAGAAGACTTCTACAGCATGCAGATAACTTTAGTCCAATATGCTAGATGCTTTGCAGTCCTTCCTAGTGAGACCTTTGCTAAATCTTGGTGGATTTTTGAAGAAGAATACTTGATTGAAAGATGACAGTGTGATTGAGTTGATAGTGAACGACTGAGTTACTGGGAGCTGAGCCAGAATCACTAGTTAGCACAAGTGCAACCATCAGAGCAGAGGTGATGTTTGTTAGGGTCTTTGATCTCATGGTTTGACAACTATCTTTCCATGTAAGTGTTCCTAAGGTGTAGAGAGCACTTCTTTAACAAAACCACTTCTCTAACAACACTGGATTCAAAAATTTAAAAAATAAATTATAAAAGTTATGATTTTAGAGGCTCTGGATGTTCTGCACACCTCTTGTCTCCCACCACGGAAGACAGAGTCTTCCTCGTTAATGAATGGAAAGCCCTCTTGCTTTTCTTCAAAATGGGGTGATACTCTTAAATCATGTGGTTTGTAGGTGTCCCTGACTGTGCTGTGGCTCTTCTGCTGGTCCCTGGTCTTATTACAAGTGCCTAATCTAAAGATCCAGTGTCCAAAGGAAAGGCTGCTTGTGTTATCTCTGGATATTACAAGGGCCTAATGTTATAATATTAAACTCTACTTCCACCAAAGCTTAGTCATGAAGACCACCTGACAAGGGAAAATATTCCATTTGGTGAGAGCAAAATATGTGCCTTGGATTGCTGCATTAAAAATCGAGGAATTGGAGAAAAAAAAAAATGTTACTCCTAGAAGAATAAGACGTGTTTGCGCATAAGCCACCCTACAATATATCTTTAAATCTAACATCACGTAGCGTTTCTCTTTGGACACGGATTAGTACAGCTCAGCAAAGTGCAGCACCTGAGCGAGGTACACGAACAGCCAAGGATCTGCTCCGTGGTGTTCTTTTAAAAGGAAAATAGTTTCTGTGAACAAAGAAGACATTTTGTGAAACCAAATACGATTTAGATTCTCCTTAATTGTCACATATACTAGCCTACTCGTTCCATAACTTTTCCTTGCTGTGTTTGAGAAGGATTTTTGGTAGTTTGTTATAGTTGCAGAAATCCTGGTGTAGAACATGTTTTGTTGGTGCCTTGGCTCTCAGAGTCCTCAGCAGTGACATTTTATTGGTGTTTGGGGTGTAGAGGCTGCGTTGGAATTAATGATCTGTGTTGGATTGTTTCCTGTAAATTCTGGTGCGTCATTTGCCATCTGGCTGGCTGGTAGCCGCTGTTCCGAGGAGGGCAGTTCCTCTCCTTTCCTCGCCCTGTTCTTAGGCAAAGCAACGATCGTCTTGGATGAATTCTTCACTTAGGAGCAGAGATTGTAGGCAATTTAGATGCAGTACATAAGAGTATTAAAAGGCCTAATTTCAATAGCTGTGGCCTTACATTTTAAAGGCAGGCTCTCTATCAAGTGTCTGTTCATTTTTCCTAAGTGATGTAAACAACTTTCCTCCTTGGTTTCAGGAGACACCATTCTTCCACCACAGTGACCTTCACTCGTTTCAAATCGCTTTGTGTTGGACAGAAAACCAGAGGCTGTCTTCCACACCAACGTTATAAATCCTGTCTTGTCTCAGTTCCATTAAGCAAACAGAAGTGTCTTTAATTAATTCCAATGGATTAAGTCCATAGGAAACATGCGGTGGCTTCTGACAGAGCTGCTAGTTAATGTCTTGAAAAAACCCTCTTCTACCTGTCCTGCCATCTCAACAATGCAGCTTTTAGGATGAAGCATCATGAGAGCTCCCAGCTGCAAATGTACCTTGCATAGAGAAAATAGGCACAGTTTTTGAAAAATTATAGCTCTTTGACGACAATTCTCATGGTGCAACTATCAGTGGACCCATTCTGTGCATGGCGGTACTACCTTTGTCTGTGTTTACATGATATTTTTCCTTGGTCTGGGACAGTTGTGCCGGTATTTAACTCAGATGTAACACCAATTTGAAAGTATGGATGTGTGTATCTAAACTGTTCACAAAGCAGTACCTGCCCTGTCTTCATTCCCCGAGCAAACGAATCAAAAATTGATATTCAGATCTGGTTCCCCAGCAAATGCGGTGGGACATTTTATAGAGACTTTTCTTCAAGGCTGGTCCTTTGGACTGTACATGCTCAAAAGCTTCCAAAGGACTGAGTCAGGAATCGGCCTTCAAAAAAAGTCTCTAGTTTGTGGCTTTCCTGTAGAACTTGAAATTTTGTTATTGCTTCTTTAGCCCAGTTAAAATTAAATGAACTCTCCCATGCTTTCTGGTTGTATTAATTTACGGTTGCTGGGCAGTGATATTTACAAATATATTCTACTTGTTCCCTATAAAAACACGGACTTATTCCCATACAGCTGTATGTCTTTATTGCTTCTATAAGGACATTGTTTCTTTGGCTGAAACACCCTGTTCAGAGTGTTACAATAAAAGGCTGTAAACCGGTTTGCTCTTAAATTGTTTGCCTTCGTGACCCTTACGCTTTCTGCCAGCTCCTGGCCGTGCATGGAGCTCTGAGCTTTGGACTGTTTGTCCTTGGTGATGCATTCACAAAATATGTTTGTTGGCTCTGCTGCAGTCTGGTAGCTCCAATTTGCTTTTCCTTCTTTATTTTTTCTCGCCTGCTCAACCTACATCATAACTTTCACTCGTGGTCCTAAGGAAAAGTCAGAATGTAAAGAAAAAGAATTTAGAATTTTTCCAGTATGAGAATCATACCAGTAGGTCCAAAGCTGTTACAGTGGTTGCTTTTCAAGTAAAGTTCTTCTTTTCAGCCTTTGCAGAAGAACCCAGTGTCCGTCAGTTTTGTTTTATTTTGGTTTGGTTTCATTTGGTTTTTTAATTAATGCTAACATCTAAAGCTAAAGAGAATGAAATTGGTTTAAGAGTTGGACTATGTGTTTGTAATCTCTGCACAAGCAGAAGAGTAGCATTATTTCTAAAACTGCTTTAACTCTACCTTGATGTTTTAGCCACAATAATGGGATGACTAACTTCATGTCAAAAAAAAAAAGAAGAAAAATGTAGGAAAACCTTTATGTGCTGTGAAAGGAAAGCTTTTCCCATTGTGTATCCATGCCAGCAGGAAGGCAGAAGGTTAATGAGAAAACCTCCTTTAAGGTTGTTTTTCAGATGTGCACAGGGACAAGCCAAAGACAAGCTACATTGTTTCTTGATGTAGAGCAATGAATTAATCTTAAAAACTCATAATTTGTTCCAAAGAACACAGCAATTTATTATAACTGGGTCCTCACTTTGTATTACGCTGCAGCTAGGCAGGGTCTGAAAAAGTGACTCTTACACGTAGATCCTCATTGATTTTGATTTCATCAATATTATGAGTTCATTCAACATGGTTTGGTTTGGGGTGTTTTTGTTGTTTTTGTTTGTTTAACATCTGGAACCAATTATCTTTTATTGGTATGATTGGTTTCCAAAAACACCGGTGAGTGCTACAACTGGCCTGCCACAGATTATGGAGAATTTCGGTAGGGTTGGCGGAAATGTCTCTTGGAACCATCGGCAGGGTTTGTGTTGAAATGATTTATTTCACGAGTCACGTTGCTTTGCATTTCTGTAGCACTTTCTGTTTGAAGACCTCGGAACTATATGTAAATGAATTCAGCAGCGTAGAAATGCGTAGGAGGAGATAACTATTTTATATTTATGCTTGGCTCTATGTCATTGTTGCTTGTCTTCGCAGGTGAGTGGACTGCATGAAGAGGACTGTCTGATTTGCCTGAGATCACAAAAGTGCAAGAACCGGCAACACTGACAGAAAAGTAAATTTCCCCACTCTTGAATCTAGACAGAATACCACCAGCTTATTTCTTTAAATATATATATATATATATACAAACATGTTTATGCTTATGTGTTGCATTTTAACATAGCAAAATACTCAGGAAAGGAATTTAAACAATGAAGTTAGTTTTTATTAAGACGGAATACAGTATTTTGCCCCTCACATTAAGGACTCGGTTATTTTATTATCATACCTAAGATGAGGAGTTTGTTACATGCTGATATACAAACGGTTATGGTGCCAAGATAATTACCAATGCGTCATAGCCATGTGTGTTTTGTTCCAGCTTCAAAGCTCTTCAGCCATCCCTACCCATCAACATCAAGTTTCTACTCCTATTATAATTAAAAACATATTTACCTTTGAACTCTGGGGGAACAAGAAGTGGCCCCTTGGGTAACTGTGTGAAATAATGGACTTCAGTAACATTTACTTCACTCATCCAATCTGTGTGTTGATTTGAACCAAATTACTCAAGTAATCACAGTACAGTTTACTTACGGCTTTATATTTTTAATTATCATGCAAGTGTCTAACACTAGGAATGATCTGTATTTAGGAAAAAGAGGGAAAGGTATTATGAGTGGTTTTCTACAAGCAGTGTTCAGATAATACACACAAACCAAAAAAAAACCAGACAGCTGCTCTGAAATCTATAGTGTGTTTCAAGTTTTGTGAATTCTAGTGGTAACTATAGCAAAGAAAGCAGGTGAGCATTTTATATCGGTCCAAAAAACCATTTTCACTTTGTGTTGCTGAGACCCGAGGTTCTGAAAAGAAATGGAGAATATTATCTTGCTTTTCCCCAAAAGAAGTTAACTGATAATCTGTCTTCATCTCTTAATTTTTGCCTCTTGTTCATTTCTCTTGCTTTCTCTTGCTCATTTATTGTCTGTCTTTTGAATGTCCTTTTGTCGGTAATTTTCATTGTCTGCTTTTATGTCACTTGGCAAAAACCAAGGCGATAAATTACAGACTCTTCACAAGAGCGAACGATCACCAGTGGCTTTGCTTGTGATACTTTTATGGGATGCCTTATCTTTTCCCTTCACTTATAAATGAATGAGATTTGAAGTGTTTGATAGGAAAGGGGAAGCGGCATAACTATTTATAGAGTCACAGCTACAGTGTTGAGAAGGAAAACACGTTTCAAATCTGTAAGTGAAAGCTGGATCCCATTTGGTTTTGTAGTCATTCCCTTTTTATGAGTGAATCAGGATTGTGCCCTGTCATTATCTGGGATTCTACTATAGCCACTCAAAGCTTTCCCCACTGGAATATCTGATCCCATCACTGAGGTTAATGGCTGTAGTCTCGCAACAACTCAGGGAGATTTATACACCTCATTTCACAGTTTCTTAAACTGAGGCTTAAAAAGGTGAAGCCATTGGTTTGAGTTACAAAGGAAGAATGTAGGAAAATTTTTAGTTCAGTTTGGATCACCCTAGTCCTATGTCAGCACTTTCACCCTAAAGCTATTGTTCTGTTGTGATGCAAAGAATAATACATGACTCATGCATGTATGCTTCTTTTTCTCTTCTATATAGCCATTTAGAAGAGAACCACCATATAAATGTTAATAAGCCAGTGTGAAATATCTGGAAACATGCATTATCATTTGGCTAAGATTCAAAACTCAAGATTTATTAAGTCATCAGAGAAGGCTGATGGCCAAAATAACAGGCTAGCTGTAGATATTGCTGTAGTATCTCCCTGTGCTTCCTAGTCCCCTCTTTGGAAAATGAAATGTCAGGCCTGGGAAACTGTATTTTTGGTGAAAGAACGGGTAGTGGTGTGATCATAGTGAAAAGTGTGGTGGAGGGATTACACTCTCAAACTTTCCAGGTCTTCTGAATTTCAGAATAAAAAACAAACTAACACCAAAAACCAGAATGTGGGAGATATAATTTGACGCTTTGGGACATGTTTCCTTTCAGCTGTATCGCTTACCTGATTTTGCTTTACCCTTTTCCACCTTCAGACTCATTCCATCTTCACCCACAAACTCTCTTGATTCATTTGACTTTGCCAGTCCTTCCTCCTCCTTATCTTAGGAATTACTGAGCTCCTTATTATCCACAACCAGGATTTTCGGTTTCTATTCACATTCCCTGACACAGCTCTAGCCTGAAAATCACCTCTCACACCTCTTCCTTCTTGCTGCCGTAAAGACTCTCCTGCACAACAGAGGAGATCACGTAGATTATTGCACAGCCCGTTGGATAACTTGGAATGACGTTTTATTTTTCAGGAGTGAATCCGAAACCTGCAGTAACTTTGGGAGGTTTGGTAGGACAAGCACTGCAGCACAAATCTCTGTTAGACGTGGAGTCGCGGGCTCCTGCAAATTAGGGTTAAAGAAAGGAGCAAGGGGGATGTATTCTACAACCATCTATAATTCCATTCATAATGAAGAAAGGAGAGGGGTTTTTTGTGAAGATCTGTTTCTAACAAAATAGAAATATGGCAAACATGTTTCACTTCATTACATGTTACCACTGTTGCTGTAGTTCTGCAAATCCAGCTGAAGAAACAAAGGTTTAGGAAGAGCAAGCCCTATGGGCCCACCATTGCTTTTTTATCACTCCCTATCACGCCAATGCAATTATTTGCTGCAACATGCTGTAACACGGGAGAATGAAATTACCTAAGCTAAGAAACAACTTTTATTTTCTGTTTTTCAACCTGAATCATTCAACAGATTGAGTTTGCATGGGGATGGGAAGCTGGCTGGCGATTCTTACACCTACTTTTGCTACTGCAGCCAACATGCAATGGCTACGGTGTCAGGACAGCAGTACTCTGGGTCCTGCATCCCTAGATATGACTGGCTTGGTATTTAGGAAGACAAGCAGTGCCATACCATGAAGTGGCTACTTGTAGTTCTTTTATTATCAGTAGGGCAAAATAGGTACAAAGCAATGAAGGCGGTGGGTGCGTGATGAATTGTTATTCACTAAATCTTCCAGTAGCAGGGGGCATATGTTGAAACAAATAAGAGGCAGATTTGAAAGTTTGATTGAAGAAAGTGAATTCTTTAAACGGCGTGCGCTGAACTTCTGGAATTAGTGTCCATTGAAGCGATGGAGTAACAGTGAACACAAGATAAAACATTGTCAGGGGTCTTGAGAAACAAACCACAGCCAGGCACAAAAATAACATTTTCAAATACATGCTGAAGGAAGAGATTACTCTCTCATGGTCCAACATTTTTGCTATTGAATTTAATTTGTGCCCAAGAGAGACAACCAGCATTCCTGCTCTGCTTTCCTTAGCACTTTGGAGGTGTGGAAATGAGGCTTTTGAGAGTTCTTACAGAGATCTCTGGTGACTGAAATCCAGATGAAGGTAACTGCTGTACAGATGCATTTGTACCATATGGGCATTTTTATCTCCCATGAAGATGCCTGTGGTTTGGCCGGGTGCCACTGGGAGTTTTGGCACTTTTTAAATTGACCAACATACCCCTTATGTTGTTAACACTCTAATTTTAGCAGTGATTAACTTTGAACCTGCTCTGATCTCCGCTGTTCCCAGGTGATGCTCACCCTTTTCTCTGGACATGACAAAAAGTAAGATATTTGGAGCAACATAGAAACCCTGTTTAATGACAAAAGAGGAGACAGCTTGTATTATTTTTAAAACTTTGGGTCAGATTCCTTTCTGACTCATTACATTTGCTGCATATTGATTTTCCCGAAGTTACATAAGGCATAAAACCAGCCCTTTGTCACCAAAAGCAGCACAGCTGTTTCCAGGACCATGAGTCATGTGCATGACTTCTCTTTTTAACTTCCCACTGGCTTTTTAAAAATATACTTTAATATCAGTTTTGCTTTTCAACACCAAAGAGAAACAGCAATAATTCCTCCCAAGAACTGCAGGTTTGGGCAAAACATTAAGTTGTCATATGCTGCGAAGGTTGTGTTGCAAAGTTGTTTTAAACTCTGATATTTGCACAATATTGTAGAATATTGGAGAAGTAACGTATGGTTACATACATTTAAAATTCAGATTGGAGGTATTGTTTATTTAAGCAATAGTGAAACACAGCTGCTGGGGCTGTTTTAGATAACCAGGCAGTCCAGACCTTCTCTGACCAAGTCAGGCATCAGTGTGGTTAAAATGTTGTTTACTGGAACACTTTGCAAAAGCAAGTTAATGTTAGTAGCAGCAGGAAACAATGAGAAGTTTAGGCTACGCTCCCACTTTTCTAGAGTGTGTTCATAAATAGTTAAGTATCAAAACCTTTAAAAGTGGATATACGGAAAAAATAATAAACATGAGTACAGGGTGAGAATGAAATTCCCATTGAATTATTTTGTGTAATCCCATCTGGATTAACAAGACAACCACTGGTGATTAAAATCAGCTTTTCCTTGTGCTCTGGCTCCAATATTGCAGAGGTATAACAACCTGGTCTTTGTGCCACACCAATGTGAGAGCGTTGGCTTTCGAACCCTGTTTTGTTTTGCTCCAGCTTTTGTGCCAGGGATCTGACCTGAGCTGCACGGACCTCCGCAGGGAACTCCGTGTGCTCTTCTGAAGCAATGTCACCTCGATCCTCTTCTGGGTCTGGGATCGCATCACACTTGGACAAGACTGTGGCCTCAGCCTTTGTTTGATGCCCAAAACTCCTCTGGTGGCACAAAGAAGCTGCAGTCCTCTTGGCCGTTCACTTAGTTTTTATAAAAAGAACAGGGAAAGACAGCACGGCAGAAGCTTGTTTGAAAAATTACCCCATTTCTTGTGGCTACACTTGAAAATATTCATCTCCCAGTTGTTTCATTCTGTGTGATTTGCCACAAAGTTGCAGGTGGTGGTGGAGGAAAAAGCGAGTACGGTGGTCTGAAGCCAGTTGTCAAAGCGTGTCCTCATGGGTAGTCCTGCTGAGATGCCCAGATGGAGCGATACGGCACACGTGTGTCACCCCGTTTGTTATCACAGTTTTACATTAGGAAAAAATGGTTCCCGGAAAGGTCTGTCGGGCATTGGAACAGGCTGCCCAGGGCAGTGGTGGAGTCACCACCCCTGGGGAGGTTTATAAGGAATTTAAATGAGGCTCTTAGGGACATGAGTTAGTTATAGCTGGACTGGATGATCCTGAGGGTCTCTCCTGACCAAAATGATTCTATGATTAATATCTCCTGGGTGCCTACAGAGCCCGGCCAGACCACGGCATCATGCACACAAAGAGAACAAGCTGTGGATAAACTATGCGGCTCCTCCCAAGTCACCTGGCGATCTGTGGCAGATCAGGCGAATTTTACAAGTTAGTTATATGGGTTGCAAGCCCGGCCTTTTTACTGCAAGGCTCATGAAGCAAGGAATTTAGAAAACCTCCATCTAACTGGCTCTTACAGGTTTAAAAACACCACTGCTGTGCTTTGCCTGGCTTTGCAGGTGTTGTACCAGTACCGAGGCACTCAACTTGCCTCTCAAGGACAATACTGAGAATTAGGTAAAGTGTATAAAGCGCTCTGAAGACGAAAAGCACACCAGTCCTTAGTACTATGTGGGAACCATGGATTAACAGCAGTTTAGACTGGGTTTGCTGAAGTCACATCATTTGCACATTTAAAATTAGATGATATCCACATATATTAATTTGATAAATATATGAAACCTGCATATTTGCACTCATCTCTGAGGCTTTTGGTCTGTTTTATGGGCTGAGAAGACAGCGTGCATCATCCCGATTGCTGTGCTCAAGATCAAATGTAAAAATCCAAATGTAAAAATTAATGAGCGAAATCTCCAAATGCTTTTACAGTTTTGTGCATCTCGCACACTCGCAGGTTTTTATGAAGAGAGAATACAGTGATCTTTTTTTAAGTCAAAAAATCAGCGGACCAGGTTCATACCACCACCGCAGTTTAGGGAATTATTAATTCATGTAAGAGGACAGATACTAGGTTATAAGTCAAATTGCACCCAGAAATACATATAAGAACAAGACCATTTCTTTTAATCTCTGTATGTCCATGTATTTGCGCACACAGGTCACCTATATGAGTTATACAGAGACGTATAGGTGGGAGGTATGTCTAGGTTACGTCCTTTCCGTTCCTTGGGTATAACCCTGCAAATAACCACATGCTCTGCCTTTTAAAAAGCAATGCTGCTGCTTAGCAACCATTTTCTGCCTGCATGAAAGCAGAAACCTTGCAAATCACAAACAAATCCGTAGGTCCATGCAGAGGCCAAGTTAAATAAAGTGGTATCCTTTACCCAAACTCTGTCTGCTCCTCTTTTTTGCAAGGTAGAAATTTCCATGAAAAATAAGAGGGACTGTAGGACATAGAGCTTTAAAGAAGGTGTTTAAAAATTAGATAAATAGGAAATAAATATGATGCACAGGAAGTTTTCAGCCACTATGGAAAATAAAAAAATACCTCCAAAGGAGATGAAAATCGCTTAATTCAGACTTCTAAGGCCAAAGTTTAAACTGGATTTAAAATTTTCCTTCCCCTCATCATGACTAATAATTACTAATATGTGTTATTTCCTCCATAAAAAGTGAGATGGAGAGGACAAGGAGTTACTTTTGATATCCTTATTGCCAGCTCTTTTTAAACATGTTGGCCAGACAGACTCGTGCACTGACATGTCATTAACACGTGAGGCTGACTCTCACAAAAGAGCCACATCCACCCGACTACAGAGCTGGTGCTTCTGCTAAAAGTCCAATTTTCAGAGATTTTTATATTCCTAGAAATGCAGCTGGTGCCAAGACATCACATTTTTCAAAAGAAAATCTAATGAAAAGCAAATTAGGTGCCTAAATCTCAGGGCGACTAGATGCTTCATGTGGTAAGGTACTTTTGAAAATCCCATTAGGCACCTAAATATCTTTGGAAAATCTGGTCCTGTGAGGTTGAGCAAAATCCACTTGAAATCTATGGGAGTCACTCCACTGACTTCAGGAGGTTTTGAGTTCAGCAACTGTATTGTACCAGTTGTATTGTTATGTTGTGCTGGTTTTGTATCTCTGAACAGTTCTTGTGGTTTAACTAAACACCATGCAGCCACTCGCTCATTCCCCCACAGTGGGATGGGGGAGAGAATCGGAAAAGTGATACAGCTCATGGGCTGAGATAAAGACAGTTCAATAGGTAAAGCAAAAGCTGCGCATAAAAGCAAAGGAAACAAAGAATTTACTCACTGCTCCCCATGGCAGGCGGGTGTTCAGCCACTGCCAGGAGAACAGGGGCCTGTCGTGTGTATTGGTGACTTGGGAAGACAAACACCATCGCTCCAAACATCCTCCCTTCCTTCTTCTCCCCCCAAAATATATACTTACCCCCAAATATATGGTATGGAATGTCCCTTTGGCCACTTGGGGTCAGGGGTCCCGGCTGCGCCCCCTCCCAGCTCCTTACACATCTTCAGCCTTCTGGCTGAAAAGTCCTTGACCTGGTATAAACATTGCTTGGCAGCAACCAAACCAGCAGTGTGTTATCAACATTTTCTCTTAAATCCAAAACACAGCACTATGCAGCTACTAGGAGGAAAATGAGCATTATCCAAGCTGAAATGAGGACAAGAGCAAGTAGTAATGGCACAGCCATGGTGCAGAAGCGCAATGCTCACCCTTGAGTATGAGGATTTTACCACTTCCATTCTCCCCCAACTCTTGTGTCATGCCACAGATGCAGAAAATCCCTGGTGCAGACCTGCTCACCTGGGAAAATGTGCTGCCCAAGACACGGTTTCTGTTCCTTTGCCATGTCTGCTTTGCAATGTAGAAGCTTTACAGCCTGCAGGAAATAAAAAAAAGCTTATTGGTATAAATGTTCTGCTCACATCTCGCTTGCCAGGCTGGCTGGAGAGTAAACCCCCATTGACTGATTGCTGCATGCGCCTCTGTATGCATCTCTGTGTTATTTAAGCACAATACACCTAATTGTGGCCTAATATCTGTCTAGAGAAGCATGAATTCTCCCCAAATGAACGAGACTGGCAAGGCCCACTATTTTCTTTATCTCCTGACCTTTGGGGCAAAGACACGGACCCCTGCACCTTTTCCAAGAAAAAAGGCTGCTGTTTAGCCTGTGAAAAATATAGAGGCCTGCTTATATTTTAAAAAACACTTGAAGCTTTTCCTTTCTTTCAAGGCTTAAATACTTCCAAACACCTCCTTTTCAGGATTTAATGTTCAAGAGAAACAACTTTGGGTGCTAAAATTACAGAATCACAGAATCACAGAATGGACTGGGTTGGAAAAGACCTCAGAGATCATCGAGTCCAACCCTTGGTCCAACTCTAGTCCGTTTACTAGATCATGGCACTAAGTGCCATGTCCAATCTCAGTTTAAAAACCTCCAGGGCCGGCGAGTCCAGCACCTCCCTGGGCAGCCATTCCAATGCCTGACCACTCTCTCTGCAAAGAATTTCTTTCTAATATCCAGCCTAAATTTCCCCTGGCAGAGTTTAAGCCCATGCCCCCTTGTCCTATTGCTGACTGCCTGGGAGAAGAGACCAATCCCCACCTGGCTAGAACTGCCCTTCAGGTAGTTCTAGAGAGTGCTGAGCTCACCTCTAAGCCTCCTCTTCTCCAGACTAAACAAGCCCAGCTCCCTCAGCCTCTCCCCATAGGGCTTGTGTTCAAGTCCCTTCCCCAGTCGTGTTGCTCTTCTCTGGACCCGCTCCAGCACTTCAATGTCTTTCCTGAACTGAGGGGGAATTGTGGCTTTCCTTTGAAAATGCAATCACTAGGGAATGGATCAATTTGTTATATAATTCCAGTAACAAAAAGAAAAAAGGAATTGTCTTTTTTTTCCCCCTCAGAAATGCCTCAGTGCTGATTTTCCTTCTGGTTTGATCGCAGGTAACCCACAAACGATGAGCCCGGACATCGTAGCAGGTGGATCTCGGTGGAGCTTGCCCTGCGGCGACCGGTGAGCTGAAAGATGAGATCGGACACAACTGAATGAACACGTTTTCTCGATGCTTTGTGACCCTGTTTCATTCCCCGGCAGGTTCGTTTGTCTGATTACCTCTGCACGGTCTTGCTCATGCAACCTAAAGGCAGCCAGGTTGGCTCCTGCAGCTACAGCTAAAAAAAGAGAACAGGAATACGACCTGGCAAATGGAAGGGAACAAAACTGGAAAATTATGCAGCGAGATTTTTGACATTGCTGAAGCCCAGGAATCTTTAGGAGCACAATGACAAATCTGCCGTAAAACCAGAGGGAACAGAAAACATTTGGAATTTTTAATATAGTGATATGGCTTTTTAACTTACGCTAAGAATAAGGTGACACACTCATATGTGTAAGACATTTTTACTGTAGAATTTCAAACGTTACAAGCGTCACATTTTGGCCCTGGAGGCTGCTTTTGTATAAACCGATGCTGACATACTCACTAATGTTTGAAGGGCTTCGAGCAAGGGACTAATACATAAACTGGAGGCCTGTCTGCAGAACGCATTCTGTGTACTTAATGCCATCATTAACAAAGTTAAGCGTTACTGGATACATTTATATTTTCCAGTTTTCTTCCTGTTTTGAAGTGTCAATATCTAATGTGGCAAAAACCTTCAGGAATGTAGCAAGTGGTGCTGTTATTTCTAAGCAAACAAAGCTGGTATTGTCATTAAATATTGGGTGGGCTTTGACTAGAGAGAGATCAACACTATTAGTTCTGTTTAGGAGAGATGAAATGCTGCCAAACTTCATGATGATGCTCCTGATACCCCAGCTCTTAAACTCAACCTCTAAAAAGTACCTTTCAAAAAAGTACTCCTAACTATTTCTTATTAAAATAGAGTAAGAAATATCTGTTTTCTGGGAAGCACCTTTGCAGTCTTTCTGTGAGACAACTGATCCTTGGCTTGTGCCAACGGAGTGAAACCGAGAGCGGCTCCACTCGGAATGAAGAAGGGAAACTGTTTCAATTAACTTTGGTTGCATTTTTATCAGTGTTTATCATGGGAAGTTCCTCCAGGGTGAAAGAGAACACGAAGTACAGGGCGCTCAGCAAATCGCCACCAAAGTTGAATATTTATGAATATTTAACAGGTCTTGCAGATTATGACTGGTGGTTTTCAAGCGTGACTACCAAGGAATATACAGAGAAGTCCATGTGATGGGAAATAAAGTTTACAACCCCAGTCCATGTGTGTTGATTGAGGCCAGATAACAAAATTTAGTCTGCCAGCCTTCTTGTGTATTATACTCTAATTGCAATTAATAGCTCTGTGTACATGAAGTCTCTTAGCAATTAGCTTGTTCTGCTTAAGCTTGAAATCTGGAATGTAATTCAGATTAAGTGTTATGCTAGAAAAGTCTGTCAGTCCAAAAGCGATCTGAGAATAAACAAACACACCTGCTTCGCTGAGAACAACATGCTTGTAAAGTCTTAGGCAAATACTTCCTGAGAATGAATATAAAAATAGCAAAAGCTGTTAAGCCCTAAAAATGTCACACTGTAGCAGGACTTTCACCTTCAGGGTGGTGACAGACTGAGGAAAGTCATCTGTAACAGCAAAACTCAGGAAGAGCTGGTCTGCCTCAGTGTGGGGTGCACTGTTCAGTGCAAAAGCTAAAATCCATGGGAGCTACTTAATCTGGCATCAATTTACCCTGAACAGTAGAGGTTTTGATGTTTAAATGCTCAGCTACATGCTGCTTATTTCACCTTAACGTCTGAGGGAATCAGTAGGTCAGTGGGCTCAAGCCCAACCACCCCAGCTTCAGACTGCGAAACACGAATCTTATGCTGGTTGGGAGGAAGAACGCAATTTTCCTCACATTGCAGGATCAATAGCGTTCATTTAAACTTTATAAAGCGCTAATAAACCTTCCATGAAGGAGGCAAGTGTTATCAATCTCATGGCATGAGTGCTGACATCTCAGAGGGATGTGAAGTGACTTGGCCAGTTGAGATGGATCCTTGTTTTAATTGGTATCCTCAACAGAAGAAGATATTAGTTTTAAATATTAACACTTCAAAATACAAAACGTGTCTCCAGCTGAAAAATAGGTTGTTTAATGAAGGAATAAATACATTGATTCAATTTGAAATGCAAAATTTGATTTGGCCGTAGCAGAGCAAATATTAAAAATACTTCTTATTAATAAACCTCAGCTGTTCAGTGACCAAAACTGGATGCACAGCAGCTGATGAGCACAATACAACGCAGACAGAAATATAATGTATAGCAACACATCAGAAGGGTATTATAACCCCTACTACAAATCTGTTTACCTCTGTACAAATGTCTGATTTCTTTGCAGTCCACCCATAACAGAAGACAAGCTGTTTTTTGCCGGTGAGTTAATTTTATTTGACATTGACATCTTTCCTCAAGGTAGTGAGGAGCTGTATCTGTAATATTTCAAATCCGAAATTTGTATTTTAATGTGGCAGTAGTATTTAACATACAACAAGGCATTACAACAGGGACTGAAAATATTAGTTATTATGAGCAGTGTTTTGTGGAAAGGCATTATTCATGCCAAGATTTGCTCTTCTTTCACAGTGGTAACAATCACTGCCACTTTGATCAACAACTGTTATCTGTTTCCATTGAGAAATCCTTTTCATTGAACAAAATATATGGAGAATTTGCAGATAGGAGAATATGGTTTCAAATGTTTCATGTTCACACTTACCTTATCCCTCTCTATCCTTTCACGGTTCGTTTGGGGTTCAGGTCTTCGGTCCGTTGCCAGAGAAGGGTGGCAGATGCTGGGATCTGCGTGGAGTCAACAGCATCCGGCCAGCCAAACTTCTCCCCTTGGAAGGAAAAAAGACACAGCGCAGCTGGGAAGCACTACTGGGGATCCTGGCCCATCCGTGGGCACAAAATCCATCACTGGCCTTGTGTAAGTGGGAGAATTGGCAGCAATTTGCCTTTGCTTCGGGTTTTGCTGAGACTGGGCTGCTGAGGGTCAGGCAGCAGCAAATTGTTGCTGGTCACTGCTGCTCTCCACAACCTCCTGGCAATACAGAGCTGGAAAACCTGGTAGAGAGCTTGAATCGTTATTTTGGTTCTCGCTTTCTCACCTGCAGAAAAATGGTAAATACACTATTTCAGTGGATGGCAGACAGACCTGAGGGCAATTATGCTCCCCAGTACAAAACATCTCACATTAATAAGGCTCAGTTTAGTGCTGGGGATTCAGTGGGAAATGGCATCTGACTCCAGATCCTAATTACAAAACATTGTGTTACCTTAACTTTGCTTTTTAAAATATGCTGCTGGCCCAGTAAAAAGTAGCTGGGCTTAACGTCTGATACCCTTTTTCATTTGCAAAACCAAATCAATTAACTAGAAAAAGCATATAAACTGACCGTAGGCTAAACAATTTCATTTTCTCTAATGGTGGCTACTAGTAAAATGTTGCTACCTTTAAGCATGGTATTCAAAGATTGAGATTCTGGATACGTGTACTGCTCTGTCTTTTGTAGGTACAAAAATACTTGAAGCTTTAATAGTTTCTCCTTCAGCATTTCATTGCTGATGATTATTCACAATCCAAGGCCCAACTTTGTTAAAGGGTGGCTCTAGATAGACAGTAATTATCCTGTTAGAGATTAATGCTGCAGACAGTTGTAGATAAGGATGAAACAAACAGGTGCCACCTCATTTCCCGCTCACCGAGTGGTAGCAGCTTCTATCAGGGTTTTGTGGCTAATTACAGGTAGCTCAAAATGCCCAGACACACACAGTCGTAATGGTACAGAATAATTCAATTTTTTCAGCTGCTTGGCTTCCATCTAGATGATCCAAGGGAGGAAGAACAGCGTGCCAGGAACTTCAGGAACACTTGTTTTCCCCAATGTAGCGTATGCAGAGCAATATCTCCAGACCTTTCTAGAAGTGCCCAAGGTTTTTCTCAGGGAGGTCTTTATCACTGCATGAAGTTCAATTTGCAAAATACAAAAGCTGTAGCATATGAGATAAACAAAAAGCCAGCTTCTGCTGCTGCAGTGCTTCATAGGGATTGAAATATATATTCTCCGAGCAGAGTCCATAATAGCTCACAAAGTCCCTAAGCAAGGAGTGTAGCAGGTTTATGACTGTTAAGAAAACAAGGGTAGGAAGCCTAGATGAGGTCATAAATGCAAGTATAAAATGAAAAAGATGAAAATGCTGAGCTGAATATATGTTCTTACATCCATAAATGCAGTAGAGTCTCCAGCATGCCAAACATTTTTGTGTCTTGATTTTAACCTGCGGCTGTAACAGCTACTATGGTTTCGCATCATGTGTTAGAATGGTCCGATTCATCTCAAAGCCTTGCTATCAGTTTATCTCTGCTGACTTCACTGGTATTATGTCTTTATCTCTCTCCTCTTTAATAAGACATTCCTGAATTTTCATTCTCACTCTAAGCATGGGAAGAAATACCATATTCTCCTTTCTCTTCGTATAAGCAGAGTCCTACCCTTTTAGGGTCAAACCAAATTTTCATTAAGTCAACACCATGTTTTTAATTTATTTCTATGGGAACTGGATCAGACTTGCATAGCATGAACTATATGAAGTGTCACATCATAGTATACACATTGTAAATTTTCAGGAGACTTCATGCATTCAGGCAGTTTGAAAGGTGAAGCTAACATAAACCACATTTAGTAGATGGAGTAAGAGCTCCTTAGTTAAAATCCATTAAATTAATTTCACATGAAAACAGCCTGGCTCCAAATTATATCCAGGACATTTGAAAAATGCAGTTATACACAGATCTCATATGACACCATGGGAGAGAGGGGAAAAAAGGGAGGATAAAACCAAGTTGTAAATATTTGCAAGACTGAAATTGTTCAAGATGTAAGAAACATGAGCTGTTAACGCAATCAGTGGGAAGCATTATCTGTAGTGAGCAAGTGTTATTTTCTGGGTGTGCTTGTCTGAAAGAATTCTGCCTCTCTGTCTCTCCAGGAAATATTGGATAGCTTATGAATCTACTAGGCAACAGTAATTAATTGGAGACGCTTAAAACCAAGAAATCCCTGGTGTGAGATAAGGTTTTTTCAATTTTTTCAAAAAGAACTTGGTAGGCTTTACTTCCCTCTTGGGTGATGACAATTATTCGTGACAATACATATATGAAACTAAGAGCTTATATGAATATGTGGAAATACCGCTAACCTCCTGAGACCAACCTCCTAAGTATAAATTGAAAAATAAGCTGTTATAGTCTGTAAAAAATGAGTGATGAAGCATTACTGGATATGCAGAAATATTTTCTGGTCATTGACTACCATAAAAAGAATTACTGAAATTGCTGTAGCTCCACTGAACCCAGTGAAATATAGATAATAAAGGGTTCTGATTATGTCTTGGGGCATCATTTCTGGAAGGTCTTTTTTTTTTTTACATGACCCATTTTCAACTACATATCCATTTTTATAATGACAATAATGCAAAGGAAGCTAACATAGAGATGAAGAGCTCTTAGATTTTTGAGGCAAGGAGGATGCTATGTGGTACATATGGTTAAGTTCTTATGGTCAGAGAACAGAGGTATCTCACTATTAGTGGCGTTATATGTTGAAAAAACCAGATCTGCAATGGGTTGAAGGGTCCAGATTCCAGGACAAACAAAAATCATGAACGTAGCTTGGGTTAAACAATGTTTTAGCTGAGCAGAAGCTGTCTCATACCAAAGAGAAAAAATTATGCCCCATTGCTACAACCTTTTCATTCCTCAAGTGCAGAGGGCTTGGATGAGGCTACATTACAAACCAGCCTCTGTAAATGGCAAACTCAGAGTAAACTTGCGGCTTCCCTATTTTACACAAAGAGTAGAAAGTGGCCTTCTGCAAAGGAGGTCAAGTGGCTTCACCTGAAGAGCAGGGAAATAAAAGTGCTTTATCTCAACATCTGCTTGCCACATAAATCTCTGCACTGACCTGTGGAAGAGCAGATTTATTCTAGGGAAGCTGTTTGAATTAAGATACATGGCATAAGCATATAAGCTTTATCTCTTTTGTGCTTATGACTTTCTAAGTACAATGTTTTGTTTCTTACTTGGACACTAACTGGGCTGGGAGGCCTCCCAACTCTTATGACAGCAGATTCTAAGGGAGGCATTTTTATTCGGAAAAACATGATAAATTGCTATCCCATGAACTGCCTCTAGAGATTGTTTAAGAATAATGAACCAGAGCAAAACCAATTCAGAAAGATGTTGAACAGAAAAACATTGCCCAGTAGGACATGATGAAGTATAACTGGACAAAAGAGTTTTAAATTTAGCTTCAACATTTATCTGTGAATACTTACCTAGTGATAAAGTTTTCAGAATGTTTTCACTCCAAGTATAATTAATCTGTAATGTAAATACTCTTCACGTATTTGGGAAACAGCAAATTTAATTGAGAAGTGTGTATCCAATAATAAGCACAGAGTCACAGTCCTTCTGTATTTCCTCTCCTTTATTTCAGCAGTAGCTGTCAAGTAGGTTTTTTTTTATTCTGAAGTAATGTAATACTTTTTTTCATCTGCAACGGTACATATTTTTTAGCTGATTTGGAAATTCCTGTACTGTATTATGGAAGATTTCTGTCATCTTGACTTGTAAAACAGCACAAGTCATACATCAGCACTAGTACTTGCAACCTGAAATTGCTATGGGCAGAAACCACAATGATTTAATTCTATTCAAGAGTCGAAAACGCAGTGTTCAATGGTAAAGAATCATTGTTTTGAAGGATGAGATTTTATTACTTTTATCTTTAGCGCTATCAGTTTCCATTTGGTTTGGCATGATTTGGTTTGGCCAGATAGAAATGGGATTTCTGTTCTGTTCCAGAGGAACAAGCATTTCCACTCCCAAACGTTCCAGTAAAAAGGACAAGGACTGCAGAGGTTTGAAGACTGAGCTCTTCCCTTCTCTCCATGGCCCCTCGATCTGCTTTTGACATCAAGGTTGTGGCCGACCAACAGCTCTAAGTTAGTGCTGAGTAAGTACTGCTCAGTTCCACCTCTGTTGAGGTTAGAGAAATGCCGGCATGAACGGTACCTGATCTGATTCCTGTGAAAAAATAAAAGCACAGTGGAGATGGTGTTTTGAAGACGAACGAGTCTGTCGTAGGAGGTTATTTGAGAAAACAAAGCA
Source organism: Columba livia (assembly GCF_036013475.1). NCBI lineage: Eukaryota > Metazoa > Chordata > Aves > Columbiformes > Columbidae > Columba > Columba livia. The sequence continues at coordinate 31,104,831 of NC_088609.1, forward strand.
TAAATCATAACACCTACTTGCATGGTAGGGGAGAAAAGTAGTCAGTCAAGCTATTGCGAATAAACAAAGCAAGGAGGTGAAAATAGCAGGAGTGCCTGTCTGGATAATGAGAGGTTTGGATATACGGACAAACTGGGCTATTCAGGAGCAATGAAAAGAGATTTCAGAGCAGGCTTATTTTCTCTTGCCATCTCCAACAGACAGACAGTGCAAATAATAATGGGAACAGCAAACTGTGCTTCCAGATCTGTTCTTCATGTTTATTCTGCTTGATGTTTTTTAAGGAAGGGAAGGGAACATCTTGCACTTTCCTGGATGGCTCAGCTTCAGTTTCTGTGACTGTTTTTGAACTGCCCTTCCTAAAAACCAATGTCACTTCAGTAAATGGAGGTAAGCAAGATACAGCAGCATTAAAAGCAATATATCAGAGCTGAAAGGAGTATAATTATCTGAATTAAAAGTGATTTCTAGGTAGTCAGTGCTTGAGTAATAAAGGAGAATGCCAGTGTCACTTTACGAGATCTGACACGCAAACCGACTCCATCTCCTCCTGAATTTCTATCTGCTTCAGATGTCTGGCTAGCCAAGATTTTTCCTTGCAGCATGTGGAGGTGACAGCCAGCACAACTGTGATATCACTGCATGATCTTCTGTACTTAGGGAAAATTAAGTCATTTAAAAAACAAACCAAAACAAACCAAACAACCACAATCCCTAAAACTCACATACAAATTCAAAAAGAAAGGAGCACCATAAACAAGTTGCTGAAATAGAAAACAAGACACAGTACCCCTCCCCTCTGGCTTTATCCAAGGCTTCTTTTGCCTTTGTTTTGCTCTCGCTCTGGCATATCTAGGCCAGTATTTACTAATTACCAGGAAATGGAAAATGGTTGCTGAATAGTATTAAAGGACGATTCTCATATTTAAAGCCTGTGTTATCTAACATGCTCCATAAAAAAACCCCACTTACTCAGAAGAACTTTAAGGAAACAAACAAATAGTGCATTATTACATAATTGGAGCTCAAGTTGGGTGCATTATCTATTATATATATACACTTACAAATCCAGCCGCATTTTACCTATTTACCCATCCCTCCAAGCGCAAGGCACGGTAATTGTTACCACACCTTCGAAACTTTCCACGGCAAGGTGTGGTCTATTGTCAGGATTATATCAGATCTTGAACTTGCATCCACAGAGAGGAAGCAGTTAGAACCTGCCAGTAACGTCAGCAGAGAGAAAGGAGAAATTTGGAAGAAGAAAGTAGAAGAAAAACTATGGAAAGCTTACCCTCCCCTCTTTTTTTTCCAAGTTATTAAAAAGATTTGCATAAGGGTTTGTTTGGTGAGCTGGAAATAGGTGAGGAGAAGGGTGCTGGCATACCATCAGCTAGTAAAAGTATGCAGAATATTTGTCTAAAAGGAAGATTTACTAATGCCTCTGGCAGTGGGGTGCAGCCTTCAGAAAGCTGGCCACTAGTTTAAATTCTGGCCAGATGGGGTTAGGAATTGCCACTGCCACCAAAGCTGGCAACTGGTACAGGCACGATATTATTAGATGGACATTTGATAAGTTAAGGCATATATACAACTTTAATTTCACTTATCTAGCTGACAGATTCAGCCCAAATACACAAATTAGCATTGTTTTGTTCGTGTTTGTTTTCCAGGATGCTTGTCAAATCAGGAAGTGTTGGAGTGCACTGAAAAGATGTTGTTTTCCTAAAGCAACTTCTAAAAATGTTGAAAATAAGAAGTACTCGATGTATATTCAAATTTTATAAAAGGGAAAAAAATCGCTCAGTAGTGTGCAGAAGTTATTGTAATGCTAGTTTTATCAGAAGATTTGCAATAATTCCATGCACTTATATATAGAACTGTATTAGCATTCTGTGAGAAAAAAGGCTATTTCAGTCTGTTCATCCACTAAGGAGATAAACCAGACTGTTATGTCAGCCTTGACAGCAACTCTGAGTCTTCCTGGATATATCTAAGAAAAGGGGTTTATAACTATCACCATATGGAGCTATAACATATGATGCAGCCTAAAGCTATTTCCTTTGAAAGCAGAGCTCTAGATTCCTGTAATAAAGCCATGGATGTAAAAACCTGTTGTGAACTTGACAAAACAAAGTATCCGACACAGGTTCTGCAATTTCCTATTAGTACCTGCGGTGGAGTATAGCATAACCATACATTTTAATTTACCTGTGATTTTTTTTTGGCTGAAGACCTCTATAAAGGGGCTTTAGGTACGTATGGTCCTACAGATAACTGGTTAGTCCAGAGCCATGTGGGACTTACCAACCCAAACAGACACTGAGGTTGTGAGATTATGTCAAGCCTTAGCAGGGTAAGAAAGGACAGAGGTCTGGGAAAATGTCTAAATCAAACAGTAGTTGTTGAGCCCACTGGAATTTTTTGGACAGATGAGTGTGGTGGGCTGTGCTGGCCGGAGCTCCACCAGCTGCTCCAGGCACAAGGATATTTCAGCCAGAGGGGTTATGCTATAGAGTGCAGAATTTCCTTTCCTGGTGTCTGTTAAATGAATACGTAAAGCTCAGGTTGGTGTTTTTAATGCAGAAGACATCTGCTGTCCCTTATCTTCTCCAAATCTTCCTCCTGTGAGGGTCACTTGAGAGGAACAGGCTTTGACTCCCATCGGTGCAGAAATCCCTTTTTGCTGTATTCTGTCCCCCCTGCAGGGAAGCCAACTGCTCTGTGAAGTCCTTTTTTCTGCTTTCTACCAGGGGCTGCAGCACCAGGACGTATCTTTTGCCATGTGTGTGCTTTTTCCCCTCTCTGTACAGCCCTGCGTGTCCCCTCTCTTGCACCTCGCCGCAGCAGATGAGGCGGCACGTCGGGCAGCGTGCACCCCTAGCACGGGTGGACTCCATCTCTGTTTGAACCAGAGAGCAGAGGGAAAATATTCATAAAAGCAAACATCAAACCAGACTGTTGGAAAGTATGGTGAGCATCGCAGGTTACAACAAGACCAAGAATCTTACTTATAACATGTTCTAGCCAGATCTCCGTGTTTGGTTAAAATAATATATGTTTATACTTGGTTTGAATAAAAGATCATACACACAGTGGTATTTAACGTGAGCAGGTGTACATGTCAGGGCTTAAATTCAGTGAAGAATGTGAGTAGCATAATTGTTGGCTCTCTTTCTTGACCAGGAGTTACCATCTTATTAATTGTGAGACACAGGTTCACACAAGACGTTGTCCTGAGTAATAGCACAGGTAATCACTGACATCAAGCAAAACAATGCTGCGATGTTAATGAGTAGATTTTTTTTAATTAACAGTCTTCAGGGGATAAGAATCACGGCCATAAATTTTAAAACATTTGCAAGGGTGCTGTACACAACCAAAGTAAATCTACTCAACCTCTGGAGCACAGCAGAGAATAAACAGTATTAGGAGCTCAGTTTAAGGAGGTGGGGCATTACTATAAAAGGGTTATCCTCCTAAAGGGGAACGCTATTTCCATCGGGGAAATCATATATATTAGATCACCATACATCCATCCGTAGGTCAACACCACTTTACCAGACTAAGCTATTGCCACACAGACTCGAGGTGTTTGGCCCCGGCTTTCTTCAGCGCTGGGTGTAATAACTTTGATGGAGCACTGGTTCTTGTGATTATTTGCACCGTGATTACTTGCTGCTGTTGAGTTTTTATTTACAGGCTTACAGTACTTAATGGACACGCAGGGAATTCGGTGGCAGGAGGTGCAGTGGATATCTGCATAAGCGTATTCACATGAATAAAACAAGTTGACAGTGATTGACGCTATGGATGATTAAACTAGGGGTAGTAGGTAACTAATCATACCTGTTGAACAACGGTTAAGAACTGCAAATGCTTTTAATGATAGATTAGCTATCTATCATTAAAAGCTATCTATCTATTTCCCTACTGTTGGCATTGAGTGAGTCCCATCATCTACTCTGTCACATAGAATAGTGGAAATACAAAAATACGGCGGGTCTGGGGCTGGAGGTGGGTTCATCTGCTGCATGGGGGCCAGGGAGCACTCCAGAGATGGGGTTTCTTGCAGCTTCCCCCCCAGGAACAGCCTGTCATTAAATTTTGGCTAAATTAATTATTATCATCAGGCTTTTTTTTTTCGTATGAGAGCTCATGTAGCTGGAGTCAAAGCGCATTTCTTGCTGCAAATGCGTGAGGCTTGTGCTGCAACTGCTGTTTGTGTCTCCATTACAGGAGCAAAACCCCAATTTTCATTTTAATGTTTCGATTTATACTTTCGACTTCTAGGAAAAAAGGATCAGTGACGTGAGAGGAACTGTGGTGTTTGTGATTCATGCTCTTCTATGTCTCGTGCATGCACTGCAGCTGTACCTGTAACTGCGTGAATAATGATTGTGCTTGAGCTGGGCCTACGTAGGTGTTGAAAATCAGTCATGCAGCCGTGCTTTGCTAAGCCAGGACCATCGCAAACCCTGCCTGAGTGGCTTCTGCTTGCTTACAAAAGGCCCTTGAACACAAAAACTGAGAGAGGAGAGCCAATTCCTGGCTTTAAGCAAACTTTCTGTTACATGAGGGAGGAAAAAGGGATTTCAGACCTTAAAATGGTTCGGTCTTAACAGTTTAAGCCTGACCCAAAGCCCACTGAAATTAGTCTCAGCCTAACTCCAGTTCAGTGAGAATCTTTACATCATAAGGTATTATTTGGAATGGAGCAGTAGGAGGAGAAAAGGTCAGTCTGAGCTAAAAGTACACGACAAACTTCTGTGTACTGTGAAAATGGGTAATAAAAGCTGTCCTAGCACACTAAACCTTCCCCCCATTTGTACTTGCATCACCTTTTTGTCTTCTAGCATCCCTGTTCGAGAGTGTGCTTAAAATTGACTATGCTGTATAAATTCAGGAGCCTTAATTCACATAAATGGATAGAAAAGCTGTCCTTGTTTGTCTTTTCCTTTGTGGAAGGAACGAGAGGCCAGAGCCCAGGCATTGCATTGATGCAGAAAAGCGGTCACATTAAAGCAGGGCATAGAACAAAGTGTATAAACATGTGAAGGGATAGGAGAAGGCTTTGAAAACAATACACATAAATATAACCTAAACCCTAATACTGGAACTTGGTGAGAGCAGCTGCAGTCTTGCTAAAGTCTCCATTATACCAACATGTTTTTACCCGCTTCATTTTCGGCCAGAAGTCCTGCATGACCTGTTGCTGTTTGAAGATTAGTGTTAGAAATCCCAAGCAAAAATTTCTTCGCTTCTTCTTGAAACCATTGCAGAAAAGTAGAATAAATATGCACTTCTCCTATTGTAAAAACACTTGAGTTATGGTTCTTAACATGCTAGTGCAGGAAGTAAAACAAACGAACAAAAAACCCCACAGCAACTGAAAGAAAAGACAGAATTGGAAATGCGATTGACTCTTTCAGGATCCCAGCCATAACCAGAGAAGATTTATGTTTTCTTTTGAAACTGCTCATTCAGTACCAGTTTATTTTAAAACTTCATCCCGCAAACATCTAGAAGTATTAATTTCATACTTGCGAGTGGTTATTAGTTTCAGTGGATGTGAGATCACCGTCTAAATTCTGCTAAACTACTTCACGTTTAGTTTACTAAAGCTGGGAACTGTGGGGTTGACCGGTTGCTGTTGAGACAATTTACCTGGGGAAGATTATAAGCCTATCAATCAAAGCTGCTTCTAAGATATTTATTTTTCCCTGAATATTAACTTGTTTAAGTGACCAACATTTCCATGTCTTACAGAATGTTAAACACCCAGCAGATGACAGCTACGCTTTCTGGAAACACCCAGTAATCCGACGTTCCCCGAGGGACAGCGGGAAGCACAGAACTAAGAGCTCATCAATTGTTTAGTTGGATTCTGAGTCACATGGTGAAAAGGTCAGTGTAAATTGGGCATGCGCTTTATAATTAGTTTGCAGAGATTAGTGATATGCTAATGACCCAAATTCCAAGAGTTGTTCTTAGTGCACACAGAGGGCATGTGGGTATATTGGATTCAGAGTCTCGGCAGTACAGGAGCAAATAGAGTTGTAGTTATTTTAAAAGAGACGATAGTTTTGGAAGTTAAAAAGGAATCTATTAAAAGAGGAAAACAAAATGACTAGAACAGTGTGAAAGACACTAAGTAGCCTCAGTAAACCAAATAAGCAAGATTTTGCACTTCTGTTGGCTTCTGCCTCACATATAATCGCTTAAATTATTGAGTTTTCGTAGTATATGATTAACTCTTTCCCAGTCATCCGTATCTCCCATGAGACTGTACCCAGTTAGATTATCCAGGCCGTGCAGGTGGGTGCCTGTAACCTTGTTGCTGAAATGGAGCACAACCTTATTTTGTTCTGTCAGCTCAACACCACAAGCGTTCCCCTCCCTCTGTCCCTCCCAAAAGGCACGGCGGGCACAGAGAGGAAGGAAATCCTGAGGGATTATATCAGTGTCACGGCATTAACACTTAGTCGATGACAACTGTAAGGATTAATTCAAGCTGGTGAAATCCTTCTTAGCTAGAATAGGAACCAGCAAACCATCTGGTGGAAAGAGCAGTATGACAGGGCCAAAAGGAAATACTGTCTGAGCAGTCAAAGGAAAAAATAAACCTTTCCGCAGACTTTTGGGAACTGTTGCGTTTCCGAAGCGTCTGGCCACAGCAAGTGACAGTTTGGATTGTGGTGGTTTAAATAAATAGCGTGGCAAAATATGGTGTTTGTGGCTCAGGAAAAAATTAGATTTTAAGCTTTTAAATTTAGTATAATAAAGCACAATGCTTGCATAGAAAGACTACGTAAAAAAATGGTGCGTTCTGTGAAATAATATTGTGCCATACAATCTGTTTTCCTGCTAATGTCTGTTCTGTTGCCAGATTGCTACCTGCAGCAGAAATGCTGCATAACTACATTATTTTATTGCTTCCTTATTGAATGATCGTTACAAGTAAATCTCTTTTCCTCTGCTGTTCTCTCCTACTTTCCCTCCCTTGAGAGAGGGGCTGTTGGTCTCTGTACGCACTTTGCTTTACCCTGAGGCGGAATAAATGAGGTGTGTGTAATCGCAAAGACAAAGCACAAGTGACCCAGATATCCAGGTGAGGTCAGTATCACAGCTCTTGGGGTAGGAAAGACGGGCTGGCCTACAAAGGCAAGGTGATCAGCCTCGTAAACTGCTTTGAGGTTACCTCTCCAGGAATTAAGTGTCTTTGTCTCTGGAGAAGATCAGACAATGTGAATTGGATTTATGGTGACGTCCCTCCTCTGCGATGTCACTTTGCTGATGTTTATACTAGAAATAAGGTCTTGCTTCTGATGCGTTGGAGCTTGGTTCACTTGTTTCAGCCACCTTATAAATAAAGGAATCTAATTTACAGCCTCTGTTTTCTGAGGTGTGTGCTGCCACCATTGACTTATGTAATACATAACGGCAATTGCCTCACTGTGAATGATTGCTGGTGACACCACGTGCAGTCTCACGGGAAGGAAGTTTCCGAAGGGCATCCAGTAAATACATTTTTCATCCACTTGGATCTGTCGTTCCCTTTTTAGACTTAGAAATTCTCTTGTTTGCTTATCTCCGAATTGAACAGTAAAAGTGCTTGCGCAGCTGACACTGTTGTTCCACGGCAAGGTTTTCCTGGCTTCCTGTGCCTATGGAAAGTTTTCATCCTGCTTCTCCCCAAATATTGCCATGCCAAGGAATTTATGAATGCAGCACTCTGGTGTGTAAACTAACGTAGCCTTGCAAATATAAGAACTGCGCGAAAGTGTTCGTTTTCCTGATAGAAAAACACTGAGGCGTTGGTTCACATTCCTCTTTTGTATGTGGAAGCCAGAGCAAATCTGAACAGCAGAGTCCTAAGATGTGTAAGGCTTGTCTGGTACTTGCAATGAACCTGTTTATTGCAAGAGGCAATAACAATCAATGTGTTGCTACAACAGGGCACCAAATTTTCCTTAGACGTGCTGGCACGAGCAGTAGTCCTGCTCTTGAGCTCAGCCTTGCCCTCTGAATGCTGCTGGGTTTGAAAACATGTTTTCACAATATATCGTTTCATCAGCGCTCAGAAGTTTCATGGATCTTGAAAGATTGTTTTCTCTCAGTGGAGCCTAAAATAAAGCTAAATTGGGAATTTTTGGATCCAGATTTGAAATAAGAGGATCAAAGGAATCAAAATATCAGCAAAGATAAAAGAGTTTGTTTGCCAGTGTCAGGTCTTACCGGTGCTACTGGGGGCTCTTTCGATCTTTGGCAATATCAAGCAGGAAGCATCTGTGTGTGCTTTCTTACAACACAAAACCACACATTTCTGGCCTTTGCCTTACCAAAGATAGGGAATAAGATGTCTCTTGACGTCTGTCTTTCAGAATATTGGACATACCCCAAAATCTGGAGTTACTTGGTTTGTGTCTTTTTGATCAGTTTATGGTCAGTTTGTCTCATAACATTAAAACTGTGTGAAAGGTTGGAGCCGTCCGTCCCCCTTTTGCTTCGATCTGGGTGATAATCCATCAGGCTGGTCAGTTGTTCTCACAAAACAGCTGTGCCCTCAGCACGAAGAATAAATAACAGGAATGAGTCATCACAGCGAATTTACAGGAGTCCTGAAGGAAAAAATGATCCTGGAAAACTGAGTCATCAGAACACATCTTCACCAAACATCTTGAGAAATCATAAACTGTACAGCAAGATTCCCAATGCTATCAATAATTATTTACCAATTACTAGTTATTAATTACTAGTTACCATAAGCACTGTGCTCCAAGCCTATCAACTCAAGACAGAACAGTAAATGCTGTATCATTTGGGAGGTAAAAGTACATTAAATTATTATGTTTTAGGCATCATGAGAATAGACATGCTGATTCGGACCAAGGTCTTGCACAGCCTCTTACTTTGACTCCAGTATTGGACAGAAGCGGATGGATGACAAGAAAGAAGTAAAAAGAGGGTAAGTATAATATATATCATCTTTCCCTCTCTTCCCCCTGCCTATTCCATGTGCTCTGCCAGATGCCTTGAGATTTTGCTTATTAAAAATGGAAAAGGCAACAAACGGAAAGAGCAACAAAGGTCCAGAGAACGTCCATGTGAGATTTGACAGAGTAGAACTCCACAGCCAAAATCCAGAAAGAGACAGTTCATTACGTAGCTTATGGTAGACCTGTGCGACTCTTCGCCAAAGGGTGCTGTACATGCACAAAATTAACATTTGTTTGAAAGATATTTGGACAAGTGCTTTGGAAAGGCCCAGCAATCTTGGTTTGTTCTGAAGCTGACTTCTTCCATCTTCACTGGTTCTTCCAGCACAAGAACTGGTGCATAAGATGAATAGTTGATTCTTATTCACCTCCTCCATACGTAAACAGCTAAAATATCCCCTTTAAGTCAAATGTTTTCTGTGCTGTAGAGTTTCCACTCAATCATTCTTCATATAGAAGTTGTTTCATACATTTAATCATGCTCATTGCTCTCTCGTGAACCTTTTAGATGCTTTATGTTTCACCAAAGCTTCACAGAGCGCTCGCTGTGAAAGAACCCTGGCTGGATGTAATGGCATCGTGTTATTTTCCGTTTCATGCTGTATTGCTTTCGTAATAACTCCCGAGGCATGGCTATCCTTTCTGACAGCTGCCAGCCACTGAGCTGATGAGTGTATGAAAATCTGCATCTAAACCCTCGTTCTTGCTGTGTCTGTTTTCCCGTAGTTGCTCAAAATGTTGATTTAATAATCCCAAAACTAATGAATAGTATTTTTCATTACAGCTATTTACAAGATCATACTTGCGTATCCATGCTGAATTTAATTAACTTTAATAGGTTGAGCGATTTCAATCTGCATCTTTTGGCGTCTTAAGATCTTTTCTACATTTGGCCTGAAATGAGCATTAAATATCTTGTTCTGGCAGTTTGGGGTCACCATAATCATAGCTGTTTAACACCGAATACATGAAACAGAGCTACGCCATCTGCAATTACACGAGCTTTGTCATGGATAATTAATGAGATATTATTAATACCCTCACGTTGTTGAAAGTATATTCACATGCTTATGATTAATCATAGAAATCTAAAACCGGGAAGCAATATTAGTGTACATGTTAATTTGATGTCTTGCTGCAATGAACGTAAAATATATACATAAATCTTAAGACAACCTTCTCTGAAATGGCTACTAAAAAAAGGAAAATCCTGTGAGAATCTATGTAAGTTCTACAAAGTTCTTCCATGATCTGGCTCTTATATTAGTTGTTCAAATGAGGTCTTTCTAAAATTTGTGGAGGTGGTGTAGCCAGGAACGCTTTTCCAAAAGTGTAAGTGGATGCACAACAACAACATACACCCAAATTACAACAACATTGCTCGTGAGGAGCTTGATTTTTTGGATACTTATTTTTAGAACCATGTTGTTTTGATTTTTTAGCACGTTCATTTCTCTACTGGCCTGAGTTACATACTGAAAGCTGGCACAGGTTGCCACAGGGCACAGGGTTTGAGAGCCTTTCTTGAGTAGCTTTTTTCCACTCCAAAAAAGATAGTTGGAGAAAATCTGTGAAGTCTGACAGGCAAGAATTTGGATGCAGCTGAGGAAATAGGAGGATGAATGGTTACAAAAGGAGAACACCGCGGCTTGATGGGAGGTTGTAATGCTGGTCTCCTGCCTTTTGAAAAATATTGTGGAACCGTAAGAAAGCTCCTCTCCTGAGATTCATTTTTGAGTCTGTATTTGTACCTTTTTTTTCCCCTGAAGTTGCTCAAGCCTGTGCCCAGACTATGATTCAGCTACTCTCTGGGCTTGTTCTGTGTTCAGAGTGTGTTAAGGTGGCTCTGTGCTGTGCCCCACATGCAGCTAGGGTGGAATATTCTTGGTATCTCTGCTCCTTTGGACATTTTAGAAAACCGACAAAGGAAAAAATACACCTAGAGCTCTACTCTGTTAGTGTCTGCTCTGTTTATGCAACAGGATCAATACAAGCTAATTGAGGTTGGCTTTTAGTTGCTGCAATTCTCTGGTTTTTCCCACGTGTCCCTTGCCAGTTGTAGGTTGCGTTCATCTCTAGCTGTCAATGCTGCTTTGCCTCCGCTGGGTCTAAATCAATATAAATGCACTGGTGTTTTCTGGGACTCTATTTGCTGGGGCATCGTGGGACTCGGGGTATCGTCATGTCATTAACTGTTGGGAGATAGTACAGAGAGCAGGGTATGTACGTTAATGTGCTCAGTTCAGCGCGTGAACGTCATCCTGTAATAAGATTGTTTCACAAAGTACCTAATACCATTCATAAAAAAACTTGTTTGGGTGCTTAAAGCCCTGTTTGCCTGAAATACAGCACTTTCACCCTGTGTGCCGTTACAGTTAAAAAGCAGTAATAATCAAATGGATATCACAGTAATATAGGGATTTTAGAGATGTTTTAAAAATCACAGAATCATCTGATTCCATTTAATAACCTCACATTGGTTTTCAGTTTTTTATTTACTCGTAAATCTAGACTGCAGTATTTCCTAGTGACAGGTTTCCAGTATCTACATCGCTGTTATTTCCCACGACATAGCTAAACCTTTACTTGGAATACTATCTCTTACTGTTTAATGCTGAGTGGGTACAAATCACTGACTTTGAGCTTCTTGAGCTCTGCTGTTGTGCTGAAAACCTGAATTTTACAAGATTTTTTCTGTTTGTTTTCCTTGCTTCTCTTAATTCTTCCAGGTCCCTTGTTGGACATAGGTTACATACACATCTTGATGCAAATGCTCAGCTATACATTGCACTCCCTAAATCAGCAGCAAAGTGTGTGTACTTTGTTTGTGTTCCCCATGCATTCTATAGCCCTGTATAGGCTAAATCTCAGTGCTTTCCCTTGTATCTCTTTTTTCCCTTTTAATACTTAGTTTTTAATGTGGACATAGAATAAGTACATTTGGTGCTTCTTCATTACAAGTCCTAATACTGGCTGTGGAACTAAAGATGTGATCTTTGGGACTGATTAAGCTTGAGTGCAAATTTCCAGTTAGCTCTACTGACTTAAATGGCACTCGGCACGATGAGGTACAAATTCTGATCCTTTTTTTGTGCTGTTTTATGGGGACCTGATGCAGGCGCTCATCTTATGCACCTAGTGCCTGCTGCACTGAACAGACACCTTGCAAAGCTTTGTGAGGCAAACCGGGAGAAGTCGGACAACAGATATCGTGGTTCTGAAATGCAGCATTTTCGGCTGTTGCTCAGTCATGCCTACTAATCTGGTAATATAGGAAAAGCTTTTGTTTGCAACTACTTGAGAAACTAGAGATATTGGCATTTTCCAGGTCTTTTGTGTTTTCCGCTGCTAATAGAAATACAGTCGGTGTCATCCACAAGTTGCTTCCATGAGCTGGGTCGGATTCAGTGTCCAATTCAGAGTCGACCAATCTGTGGGGTTTAAGATTAAATGCTGGGGTTTCCAATTACCCACGTTCGTAAGGTTATTAACAGGAAGGAAAGGACAGCTGTGTTCTTTCCCCCAAATTTCTGAAGATTTGGATGTGCACGTCAGTCTTTCTTCTGTGCTAGTATTTCAAGCATGGATGAAGCGTAGGAATGGAAGAATCGTATCAGTAGCACCTTGTGATACCAACTGTTTGGATGACATTAAAGGGAGCTTTCAGTTTATTGGAGCGTAACTCTTGCGGCTGTAACATTGGATAAGTACATAAGGGAGAGGAAATCAATAGCCTGCTTAAGAAAATTAATCTTTGCCTGTGTTTCCAAGGCAACACAGATAAGGAAAGTAGTAACTGCCATGCTTAGAAAATGGGATCATCATATTTAAGGGGCAAATTGCTCTTGCAAAATCAAAAAGAGTCTCTAGAAAAAAAAACAAAGGTGTCTCTAGCAAAAGAGATACCAATTGTCTTTTTAAACTCTGCTGAAACTACCCACGTGAAGAAGAGTGAACATGATGAAACCTACGATTGCCTAGGCGGGAAAACGACTTTGATGCAGATCAGATAATTTACCATGTGCATAATCTTAATCCTGTGTGAAGGAGTTGGCTTCTAGCAGGGAGGAGGGTGTCTTGTATGTAGTACGAACAAGGACCGTGTCCTCAGGGGAATTTAGATGCACTCGGCAAAATATCGGTTGTGTTGTTTGAGTATATTCTTAAACAATTAAAACATCTACCAAAAATGTTTGGGTTTTGACAGGTTCACGGTATTTTGGGATGTAAATTAATTAAAAGCTGGGGAAGAAGTTGTTTTCTGTTGTAGCTTAATCCTCATCTCAGCAATAAGAGTCCTGCTAAGACTACTTATTTAGTTTATATATATATATATATGTATTTGCAAATCTTGTTCCTAGACTAAGATCAGTTTTCTTCAAGAGCTGTTATATGAGCCAATGCCCTTCTCTTCAAGTGAAATAGAATTGGATCGCTCTTCTCGATCGATTACTATGGGCTATATTGATTGCATGGTTTCTAAGGAAGAAAGACGAAAAACCAATAGTTCTTCTGGTTGTTTTCTATTGATTGAAGATTACACAGTAGCATGATTTGGAAGCTGCCAAGAAAAAGATTGGACCTTTTCTTGTGTCTGATGGAGTAAGATGAGAGGATATAATAAGTTTTATTATATGTATTGTCTTCTTGGGCATTTCGTTTTGTGGCTAAGGGTTCCTGAAAAATCAATTTTCTCCTGCAAAAGTAAGAATGAAAAATACTTTGTGGAAACTTTTACTCACCTGAGTGAATTTTTATGATTCACTGTTTGAAAGTGAATTTAATGTTCTTATGTTCATAAATTCAGGTATTTTTAATTATTACTCTTGCATTCTTCCTTTCCTTCCTTCTACTATTTTTTTTTTTCATTTGGACAAGGCTTGCAAGATGATATTTAGGTCTTGTACATGTTTTCCTTTGCATGTTTTCCTTTTGACATCGTTACTTCTGCAGATTTGAAAGACAATTATTAGTCACCTTGACAGCAGTTGAGTTCACAGAATCACAGAATCACAGAATCGCCTGGGTTGGAAAAGACCTCAGAGATCATCGAGTCCAACCCTTGGTCCAACTCCAGTCCATTCACTAGATCATGGCACTAAGTGCCATGTCCAATCTCAGTTTAAAAACCTCCAGGGCCGGTGAGTCCAGCACCTCCCTGGGCAGCCATTCCAATGCCTGACCACTCTCTCTGTAAAGAGTTGCTTTCTAATCTCCAGCCTAAATTTCCCCTGGCAGAGTTTAAGCCCATGCCCCCTTGTCCTATTGCTGACTGCCTGGGAGAAGAGACCAATCCCCACCTGGCTACAGCTTCCCTTCAGGAGTTGCTCTTATACCTGCAAAAGTTTGGACCATAACGACGGGGCAGTGTGGAAATGCTTGTGTTTGTATCCATCACCCTCCTATGGATAAGTTTAGGCCTGGAGTCTTGTGGGGTCGCATTTGCAAAGTGTCTTTAATAATAAATATCGATTTAAAGCGGGAATAGCAGTAGGTGACAGCATGACTTGGGGGGTAGGGGCGGGGGTGTTGTGCTATTTTGCGTGCTTGTTTATCTAATTGAATAGAAATCCCATCCATCATGGGATTATGGTATTTGCCAAGGATGCCTGTGGGCTTTTAAAGCATTGACTTTTTGACATCACTGAAAATGGGAAATGGGATGCTTGCATGCTGTGGCTTATGGAATATAAGGCTGAATAATTAAGTCTTTAACATACTGGGCTTCTTAATTAGTATTAGCTGTAGCTGATAAGATATATGGGCAGGGTGTGTGCATTTATATATGGAGGAGAGAAAGAGCAAAAGAGAGTGAAAAAGAAGAATAGGGGTGAAAAAAAGGGAAAGAAGTACAGGAAAGGAAAACAAAACAAAGGGAAAAAATGATCTTGTGTATTCCCTTGTATGTTGAAGGCCTGGGCAGCAGGAGGAAACCTCTCAGGCAGTGCGGTGTAACTCCCGATAAGGAGTGAACCAAACAATGCTCTTTGAAACCCCAGCAAGGTAAGAGATCTAAAGATTCAGATTACCTGATTTGACCCGGGTGCTGCTTTGCCAAAGCTTAGGGATCAAAGGAGACACTGCCTGGACAAAGGTCTTCCTGAAAGACCGGAGGGGAGAGGTTGTTGCCTGCGGTGATATGACATGTACTGATTGAATCGAGTTCCTCGGTAGGCAGGGTGTCACTTGGATGACAGGGTTAGTCAGGTTTATGCAGGTTCTTGAAGGAAATGTCAGAGACAAGCAAGGTGCTAGGAATGTGTATCTTGGTTTTGCACTGTCTTGATTTTGGCAAATCAGCTCCGCGTTGCAAGGATGAATCCACTTGCGTAAACCAGCAAAATCTCTGCCTACTGGTACCCAAAAAGCAACAGTATTTACCAATCCTGCTAAACATCACAGCTATACCACCAAGCAGGCTTATACCTACCTGTATGATCTGGCCTTCCCCTGGCAAAATGGAGACGTGGACATCTGGCTTTAGAGCCCTCAGCTTTTCGTTTGGTTACAACAGATCATTTAGTGCGACCCCGTGCACCGAGGAAGCTGTTCTGCAGCAAAGGAATTGAGGCCGGTAGCGGGAATCACAAATGGAGTGCTAATCAGCAGTGATCTGCTGTGACCGAGCAGGTAAAGATTGTATGAGACTATGAATAAGGAACGTTACTTGAAAAGCGTAGTCATGGATCTGCTCCACTTAGCATTAGTAAGAGCTTGGCTGGAGACAGAGGTCCAGCTTTGGATGCTGCATTTCAGGAAAGACGTGGGCTGATTGGAGAGACACAGTGAGTCAGAGCTCTAAGAAATACAGTTCTTAGGGAAAGATTAAACCAACTCTGATTCTTTCAGTTTACAAACAACTGAAGGGAGTGGGGCATAAAGCTGTAAGACGTCAAAAAGCTGCTGCAAAAAGAAAGGTAAACGTTGTGTCCTCTATGTCTGCAGTGTACAAGACAAAAAAACCCACCCTCTAATAACATTAAGTGAGATTTGGGTTGTTTCTTGGAAAAGTTCTTCTAGCGGTAAACATGATTAAGCTTTGGGGGGGGTGGGAAAAAGACATAGGGAGCATGTGGACTCACTTTACCATAAGAGGATTTTGAGAATAAGTTTGACAAACAACTGGAAGCAATAGTATTGACAGAACTGATCATGTGGGTCAAAGGAGTAGATACGATAGTCACTTTAGGGTCCTGTTTCTTTCCTTTTTGACCTACTTTTCAATTTGTCAAGACACCTTTGAGTTCTGTGCTCCAAAGCATATGCAATTGCTTTGCAAATTCTGTGAGCAGGCTTTCTCTGTTCTCATCCCTGCATTAAGAGATGACTTCTAAACTCACCCTACGTCTGGTATGATTCCGCTTGCGATAATTTTTGAGTTTGATAATCAATCTTCTACATTTAGAGATGAATTCTTTTCAGTGAGTTGCACATCCGTTATTTGGTAGTTTATGAGAATGTCCTGGGGGAATGTGCCTTACCAAGGCAGGGAAAATCCTCTGTGGCTTCCCCTCCTGCCACTGGACCACTTGTCCCGTCCAAGAAAGTAAGTACGCTGCTTGGAAATAACTTGTTGCCTCTTTAAAGCTGACCTGTCTTCTTGTTTCATATTTGTGCATGAGTTTTTGAGGGATTAAAGGGATCTGATACATTCCCTCAGATTTCCTTTTACCTTTGTTTTGTTTTGTTTGAAGGTAGTGGTGTATTTACTCAACATATTGCAAATCAAATCCTGGTTTAGAATGCTTAGGTAAACAGCCCATATCTCTGCAAGGACACAACACACATTGTACTTTATTGGAGAGGCCTCATCTGAATAAAAAAAAGGGAATGATTTAGCCCTTTTCTTTGCAGAAAGTGCTGCACAGAGCTATGTTCTGGATGGGAGTGGGATGAGTCCAAGAATGAATATTGTAACTGCACAGTGGTTGTACACACTTTTGGGGCAACCTGACCAGAACTTGTGCTCTTTTCTGTTCCACTGTACGTATTTCAAAGGAAACAGGAGTGTTTACAAGTTCTAGGAGTGGAGCTGGCACTTCCAAGAGTGCAATCTTGATTCAAACTGAAAACAAACCACGAGGAGGAGGGGCAGTTTTTCCCCGACGATGGGAAAAATGACCTTGCCGAACACCAGCTCCCTTTGCTTGCTCCTGTCCCCAGTGGATAGCAGGATTTCAAATACCTGCGGCAGGAGTGGGTTATCTGCTCAGCTCCGTGTCATCGAGATGCAACCATTGCTCCCTGGATCCCCGCCAGCATGGCCTTAACCCAGGCAAAACACAAACTTCTGCCTTTGAACTCTTACCTTCTGCTTCCCAGAGGGTTTTTTATAGACTTGCTTATTTTGTGGCCGGGTTGACATCAGGATAAGGGTCGTTAAAACAAATAGATTTCAGGTGATCAAAAACATCAACACAATATGAGCACAAGGAGTAGGTGAAGTGTGAAGCTGAGGGAACACTCTGTGCGGCCTTGGGAAGGGAAACAGAAATAGCCCATTCCCATAGTAACTCCGCTAAACTATTGCTACTGTTTATCTATTGTGTACAAAACAAGTGGTGGGAGGTAGCACAGTTCAATTAGCATTGAAGTAGATCCAATTTTATGTAGCACTCTGGATTTTTGCCATTCATCAGATGTTCAGGGCACTTTGAAAGCAGCTGACAGCAAGCTGGCTAAAGACAGGGAGATGCAAGATTTCCATCCATCTCTCTACTTAGCTGTACAGAGTAGCCTTGTATAAACTTCTATAGAATAAAATAAACCTGCTAGTTGTTTGGGGAAATTCTTCCAATAAACAGAAGACACCATATTTCTCCTTACTCCGCGTTCAAGACAAATATTACAACAGTGTCCAGGAACGGCTATGGGATAATCTATGATAGCTACAGAAAGAGCAAACTTCTCATTTGCTTTGAGGAGTCTGTGCTCATATTTTCCCTTGCCTTTGTGTTAATCTATTTCTGCTAGGCTCACCTGTTTTAATAACAGTTCTTGCTGTAATATGTAGGTGTTTTTATGGGGTTTATGATATGTTTTTCTATCCCTGGCTTCTTCTCTGTTTCTCTGCAGAGTACAACCACCAGCCGTTCTTCAATGGAAATGTGTCCTCCTGGCTGCTCATTTCTGACTCTCAGGCTGCCAAAACCCAACAATATCCAAATGTTATGGAAACTTCTTGCTTCTTCCACATCTCCTGCTGCTTTCACACATCTCCGGGCGGTAGGAGCTGAGGCTGAGTCTCCGCCAGCAGTTTTACACGTATCACATCAGTTGTTTGCCTACTATGATAAGTAGTTCCCACTGGTATCAGCTAGAAAAAGTGGTTACCATGCGTGCTCGGGATGTTTTTCAATGTGATGAACTGTTGGCAGCAAATGCCATTGGCTCGGGTTCACGTAGAAACACTTCCATGGCTCACTGGTCTTGTGCTGGAATGACCTATCAATATGTAAACCAAGCCTGGATTGTACTTTGAATGCTCCAAACGAGGTCACTAAGACTGCAGTTGATTAAAAATTTACTTTTGTGAAAGGCATGACACACTACATAGGCCACGTGTCCGAGTCCGATAAGGCAGAAAGACGAAATACACGAGGCTTTTAGGCTTGGGAAATACATCAATATTTGTTGTGGTAAAGAAATACAACTTGGAAAACTTTTTTTCATGAAGGGAAGCGAACTGTTGCAAAAACGTGAATTTAATGAGTTATATGAAGTTATTCCTTTTACCCTCTAAGTACAAATGTCAAACAAACTGAGGATTAGAGAGGAAATACTTGAATTTGCAGATGGAGCCTCTAACACGCTGCTTCTTTTAGCTGTTATGCAAATATATCTGGTAGTAACTCAGTGGTTTCACTGTTTCCCCTTCTTGGACAAGGTTTGGTGTAAGAGTTTGAATACTTTGCAGTGGTTGCCAGTGGCTCTAGAAAAGCAAAAATACTCCTTGGTGTCCATTTCATCACCGTTTATAAGGCAGGATGACCTGAAAGGCCTGTGTTGAGTGACTGCTGAAAATCTCATTTAAAAGCCTGTGCTTATGTTAAAAGAGAGAGACTTGGATGTAGATCTGAATACAGTATCAAAACTTAATCTGAAATCCTATTTGGAGCCTTAACTTAACCTTTTAGGACTTTTGTCTGTCCCTAAAGAGCTTGGTAAGGTGAGGAAGGGCCGACACCAAAAGCCAACACAAGGCATCGCTGATCAGCCACTTTTCTATTGGTAAGAGGTAAATAGAAAGAAACAGAGGTATAGGTGGGAGTTTCAGTTCTTCCCGCATTAGTATCCTCAGAGAAAGAACAAATAGGAACAAATAGTTAGAGTTCAGGCAAATTAAATGTTTGCAGGTTTATTTTAGTGGCCTTAATGAAATTAGAATTCCAACCAACCAGCCCTAGTTCATTATGTTCGTAATACAGTGAAGGCATTTTCTCACAGCGAATGTTTTCTTTGTTATATTGGTAAAAATGACTGTGTTGGTCCTAGAAGGAAAATATTTTCAGAGTCTGATGATTTCTTTTAGAATTCTGCATTGAAATCTCCCATGGGGTTACTCTGCTGATAAGCTGTGCTCTCTTTGGAAAGAAATTATTAGTTCAGATGAAGCACAAGTACAGAAAAATAGCCTATGGATGTTTTTTTTTAGCTGATGTTAGCTGAATTTAAACAATATTACGGAGGGAAGAAGGGAAAGAACATCGTGATCACTCTTCCATCAATTACATTGAGCCGAGATGATATCAACATCACAGATTTTGGGAGATTTGTTGTCCTGCTTTCCTCTTGCTCGAGCTGGTAAAGGTGCTGGCTAGAGAGGGAGCTGCTGCTGGTCTTTTCTGGGAAAGCTTTGCCTTTGGGATCACGTTTTCTAAACAGAAATACAAGCAACTCAAATTAAAAAGAAATTATTTCGTGTTTATTGCTTGGGCTTTTGTTAAATGCTTGGTTTTATCCTCGTAAGACCTTTTTGCTTTGCTGTTGATGATTTATTTTATTATGGATTGCAATGTTAATAATTTGCAAGATCACCTGGTGAACAGAATAGATGCTTCAATTTAACATTTTAGAAAGAAAACAAATCACCATTAGAGACTTTGATACACGGGGTCATTGATTCATCTGCTAAAGCTGACAATAAACAAGTGACTCATAGCAAAGTGCAACAGCTCATTTCAAACATTTGGCCAACTGTTCAAGCAGTATTGCTGCATGGATGTCAATGTCCCTAACCCCATGGTAGCCCTGCTGCACCGCTTCTTCAGTCCCAAAGATTATTTTAAACCACATAAATGCAGTATTACTCATTAACCCGGCCTTTGGTGACAAAGAGGGTACTTGGCCACTTGTGCTGTGAAGTATTTTTCCACATTTACCTTATGTGTTATACTTTCCCCCTCTCATTTACATATGGCGTATTGCCATTTGGGGCAGAATTACAGCTTGTAACACTTCAAAACAAACCCAACACAAAACACAACCAACCAACCAACATAAGAAATGAAATCAAATACCACATAGATTGCAAGTGAAACTCCTGAACACTTGTTCTTGAGTCTTTTACAGGCTTATTCTGTGACGCTGATCCAATTGCCTAGAGGACTGTGGTCATTTTAGGGTTCACAGTGGTTTGTGTAAATATAAGCCAAGACTTTTGGTGTTATCACTAAAATTCCCTTTTGGAGAAGATGGGGGTAAAAGGAATCCAAAAGAAACCTCTTAAAGCCGCAGTGACTCTGAGGCACAACAGAGCTTCTTGCTTTGCAGTTCTTATCTATGGCCCATTGTCCGTCCATGAGGTATTTTATGATCCTTGATGATGCATTCTGTGCACAATGGAATTTCTTTTCCCCCTCTAAACCCATTAGAAAGCCCTGCATTTTCAGGTACATCTTCCTCACTCTGACACATATATACCTACATCTTAGTTTCACTGCTAAACCCAGTGTTTCACTGTTCACCACTCTTAAATGGGTAGGTGTTTGAGACCCTGTCTAATCTGTGTTTAGGATCTGAGCATCACTGAACACAATATCAACTAGCTTTAGCATCTAGCTGTGGATCCCCGTTTTACAGTTACACCCCCTTTGGATTAATATTTTCTTGAGCTGTTGCAATGCAAACCCCCTGTATCTGGTTAGTGTTAGTTTTAAGCATTTTAAGCTGTCCTATGAAATAGGTGTATTTGGTTGCAGGTGCAAAGAGGAAGCGTTGCTACATTTTGGTCCCATGCCATTAACCAGTTTACACTATTTACTATTACATATCAATAATATAGCAAAAATTACTCCTGCAGGTCAACGAGTACCCTGTGTGCCTCTGGTTTAAGGACAACATGTAAACCTGACAGTGCACATGGAATCCAGCTGATCAGACTCTTAACTGAGAACGGTTTTTCTCTTGTGCTGAGCCTGGGATCCAATGTTGCGATGGTGGAAACTTATCATTTACAAGTTCATTTTAGTCATTATCAAGATTTGTGCCAGCTGAGTTCCTTTGAGATACAGATTCCTCAAAAAATGGTGTTAAATGCCTTGTTACTCATCCATTCTTGCCCTTGGTTAGGACTCTGTATCTTCTACTGCTTTAGCAATTGTGGAAATGATTGATGGGTCATCAACCAAAATCACAGAACAAACTCTACCCCTTCAAAATGGACACTGCAAAAGTCTGGAGTCCGAGTCCTCTTTGGTGTAACAGAATTTTCCTGAAGCTCAGTGTGTGCGTACGTGTTAAATCTAGAAACAGTGTTAGGTATGGTGTAATAACTGAGGTTACTTCTAACTGCAAATCTGGGGTTCACATCTATTCGGTGGTTTGATGTGAGTTTCTCTGAATGTTATCAGTCCTGTAGCCAGTGCTGTTCTGGAAAGCAGTGGGAGCTCTGTCTATTCTGGACTTGATCAGCAGTTTTTTGCGTGGCTGTGGGGGAAAACAGACGTCAGACAATGACTTAATTGGTAAGAGATGCCAGTGTATACTTTTCTTTTGTATCAAGATTAAAACTAAGAGTCCATTTTCTTCTGCCTTCTCTGTTTTGAGGCCATTTAAGGAGTATTCTGCAAGATCCATCAGAGCAGTCGCGTGCTGGGATTTACAGCAGGAGACAGAACTAAAAACTGCCCCATTTCTGGGAAAGCTCGTGCACTTGAACTCAAAGGTACGTAACCGTGTGCACATCCACAGGTACCATGTCCAGCTCCAGGTGGGGACACAAGGACGTGTCCAGCTCTCTTTTGATACTGAAGAGAGAGGGTTTAAAGGGCCACGGTGTGAACAATTTCATACCATTCATCTGTTACAGTATTCTGCTAGATAAATAATCGAATACACTCAATTTTAAGGGCCAACACTATTGCGACAAGTGTCAAAGAAGATAGTTTCTAATAGGCAAAAACTGTTTTCTCTTTTTCATTGTACGTAATAAAAAATATACACTATTGAGCTAAGATTGTGGTAGTGATCTTCTAAATACATGGCTATATAATTAATAATAAAATAGCGTAAGATTGGAGCAAGGCTAAAAATTGAGTAGAAAAAGGATTAATATGATAAGCGACTTTATTACGATGATACATTGCTGATAATGTATTAAGTGCTGTCACAATACAGACCGTCTTTTTTTACCGTAGGGGCATAATGTTATTGAAACTATATGAGAAAAGGAGACTTTTCTGTAATTTATGTATTAAAAGCTCTAAGGCTTCGTGCAAGCCAGATTTGTGCATTTATGATGTAATAATTTGACACTGGAATTTTATATCGAGCAGTTCAAGGGAAATATTAGCAATATACTGCCATTGCTTGAACACCTCTGATCCTTTGTAATGATGAACTAAAGCCAGGCTTATATCAGAAGTTAAATGTAAGCTATTCTTGCAACAGGGTTCCCTTGTCTTTCTGAATTAAACCTTACCTCACTGTTACAATCACTATGAGTGCAAGAAAATAACTAAACCCAATAGAAAACCTAGAGAAGAAATTAGATTTATCAGAGGGACTTGCAGTTGAATGAGTACTTTACAAAGGGCAAAATAATTAAGATTATCTTGCAGACCTGTAAGGACTCTTTCTGGAATAATGTTTGGACCTAACCCTGGAAGCCTTTGGTCACGTAACTAATCCGGGCTCTCACAGGGAGCGTCACCTGACGTCAGTTAAATGATTTGCAGGGGAAGGGATTACTCACATGACAAAGGGTTTGTGTGCTTACTTTAATCAGTCTTTTTCTTGTTTCAGGAGTAACTTCTCCAGTATTTTTCTTTCCACACCCATTTTGCTCAGAATAGCAGATGGGGTCTACACACTCGCACACAAATTGATGGTGCATTTTTGTTCTGGGTAATTATAGCAGCTCTTAAAACCGTGTACACACATGGGGATGACTATAAAGGGACCCAGGTGCTTTTAACATCTTGAGTGTAGCAACACTGATCTTTTTCTTGAACAAGTTTATACTGTTTTTCCCCTCTCATAACTGATTGCAGTTCATCTGTATAAAATCAAGAGAACTCAAATATAGCTAGACAAAATAAATGTGAATTATCTCATATGGATAGCTAAGATCTATTAATAAGGAGGAGAAAATTATAAATCGATCTGTCTTCATGGACTGAGTTTGGTAGAGGAGAAAGTGCAGAGCAAGACCTGATTCATTCTTAGAACTTGTGGGAGAGAGACTCCAGCCAGAATAGATTGAATACGAAATATATTTGTCCTTTAAGTGTATTTAATTGCACTACATATTACAAAATGTGAAGATCTAGTTCTGAAAAGTGTTCTGAGACAGAATGCATGTGTCAATGCTGAAAGAACTTACTACTTTAAAAAGAAAAAAAGAAACCTACAAACATACATATTCAAAAGATTCAAAAGTAACTGGAGAAACATTCATCTTCTGAATGGCTCTGGTATGTGGTCACCTTGAAGCTTCCAAAATCAAACATTAAAACCAATGCCTGCAACATTGCTGGGGTACCTCAAAAGAGAAGGAGAAATTATCCTTTATTTCAGAGACCAGAAGGCTAGTCCTAGTAATTTATGACTTACTTCAAGACAGTACTTACTGTAATACTGTTGCAGGTGGGGGTTAGCTTTGGAAAATACACAAAACCCCTCTGTTCCAGTCCATGGTTATCCAGATTCGAGGAGAAGCCCATGAGAGCAACGTGCCCACAGGAACCCTGCGCCTCCCACTGGGTTTTGTCAGACTTCAGATCCTTAGTCTTAAAACCAAAGCTTTTGACATTAAAATGTCTGGTTCAGATGTCAGATACCCTGCTCCGGAGTTTTCCAGATCTCTGCTAATACCCGTGTTACAAGTTGATGCGTTACTTGCTCTTCCCAGGTTCCCAGGTTCAAGAGAGACGCTCTGTGCCCTTGTTACTAATCCATCAGTCACATCCCTGACATCCTTCCCAATCTGTCACCAGTCGCTTAGGGGAACACCGTCTGATCCTGACATCAGCTCACACTTCAGTTCTGTCTTTGTTCAATAGCCTCATCTTTGCCTTTTACAAAAAGAAGTTCGGCTTGGCCTGCCTTAATGTTTTGTGTTGTGTTTTATGTTTAACCTGCCAGAGTTTGCGGTGCTTCCTGTTGGCTTCATTTGAACTTGACTTCAGCTTTTTGATGATGTCCCTTCATCTGCTTGGCCATGCCTTTTTCTCTTGTCCCTTTCTCAGACCTTTTTGAGAACCATTTGCTTTTGTACTCTATTGCTGAACTGGTGGTTCGAGTAGATTTCCAATGAGAGAAAACTCTCTGCAAAATCACAGGTCTACCACAGAACCGGAATAATGAAAGTACTTGGAGAACTGAAATGCGAGTTGTTGCATTTTACTGCCCTGGTGGCTCAGCTTTGCAGGAAAGGCACAGATCTGCTTCGTTAAATGTCTTGTGTCATTCTGGCCAATTAGCAAATGATCTAGTGAAAAAATTAAAAGCCCCCCCCAACCATACAGAACAGGGATGTGCGGGCAAGCTTGGGTTTTGTTATTGTTGGTTCGGGGTTTTTTGTGGGGTCCTCTGCTGGGAGCTGATAAGGTTTAAGGACTCCTAAAAACCCTCAAACCAAGTGAAACTAAACCCCCAAGAGCTCCGCACTCTCTCCAGGAACACATCCGATGGTTGTGGTCTTTCCAAACATGGGAGATGGGAATTGTGCAAGCAACCATGCAACGGGATTTTCTTCCTTACCTCTGTTCAACCTTTCTGTGTCCTGTTCATTCGGATAATATAAAGGCAAAGAAAGATACGTTGAAGTTTTGTAGTTCTTTTTTCAAACAACCTGATAGGACCTCAAATATGCTGTGAATGTCTTTGGAAGCGTCGAGTTTACTTGACAACTTCGAAAACAAAAGATAAAATAGAACTGTCAGTGTTAGTATCATCTTGCTGGTGAAAATCTGGGGCCTAAGCCTTATGAAGTGTTCATTATCTTTGATAGCGAGCATCATGCATTCATATTTATAAAAATCCAAACTGAGAAGGAAATGAATTTTCTTATCAGATCAGACAGGTAAATGGATTGCCCTGCTTTTAACATACCTGCAAAAACCCAAGGAGTAAGGGTCAAACCTGCAAGCTATTCCAGAGAACTATTTTATAAGTATTTTTGGAAGTTATTGCTACAGCCTGTGAACCAAGACACCCTCTGGGCTCAACAGAAAGAGAAAGGTCTCAAAGTTTGAGTAACTTGGAAGAATCTAATGATTATACAGAGAGCCTCAGCTCCTACGTTAAGCTAAGAACAGCTGGTTTGTGTGACAAGGAGATGTTCTGCAGCTTTTTGTTCTTTCTGCACTTCAGCCCAGAAATTGGGTCAACAAGCAGAGACTTGTTTTCTTCTCAGGGGAAACTCCCATAGAAAAGCTTGCACTGGATTCCAGCACGGTGTACATTTTATGTTTATTGTGGGTGTTGGTTTTATTTTTCAGCTGAACCTTAGCTCGACCTTGAAGTAAAATAAAAATAACAACTGGAAACGGGTTCAGCTTCTAGAAAACTAGCAAATCCATCCTTGGAGCAGGCAATAAAAGGAACAACATACCCTGGTCTTTGAAAGAAAGCAAAGTCAGGTGGGGGCAATTCATTGCTCTGTATCAGAATTCACGCACTCTGCGGCACTGCGTTCAAGTTTTGTCGTCATTTTCCACTTTCCATGACTGTTGTTGTTGATACTAGTTATTCAACTAGTCATTTACTGCTGTTCCTTTCTTTTGTTTGATGCATCTAACCAGAGGAGGATTATTTTTTCCAAGCCTTTGAACTTCCCCCCCATTCACAGCAACTGCAGCGACAGGTTGAGGCAGCTGATACGCTGAATCTGTTGCAGATGGCTTTACTGCATGTTTGATTGCAAATAATTAGGTGGTTTATTAGGCCTTTGGACGCTACTGAACAAAAGCCAGTGTCTTTGCCAAGCATTGAGGTGCAAGTTCTGCGGTGCTTACGCCGGAAAAACCTGGGGAGTTCTGTGGAAATGAGTCAGAATGACTTTCTATCAGCAAGGAAAATCTACTGCTGGCTCTTGCCTAAAAAGCACCGCGGAAGGTCAGTTAAAAGGGAGAAGAAACATGTTAAAAGGGAGAAGAAACACATTAAAAGGGAATAGAAACATAGACAGAGTGGCGTGCCATTGCTGCCTCTTCTCCCAGCCTCCAAAAGAAATATTAATAAGTACCTTCTGCAACCAAGACCGATATAAGAGACGCCTCCTTGGGCTCCTTTTGCTCCTTCTCAAGCCAGAGATCTCAGCCTGGGCCTTAAACTTTCCAGGACTTGATAACAGAGCTGAAACAGTGTTAATAAATTGCAAGTTAATACTGATTACTTCCTCAGTTATTTACCTTGCCGAAGATAAGCGGGAGTTGTTACCTGCCCTTGCTATTTTAGTTCCTGTGCAGAAAGAGGGTGCAGGTTGAGCAAGATGAAGCAGTATAGCATACCAATAATTCAAATAACAGCAGTGACTTTTTAACCCAGTTATACAGAATTGCTTAATAATGAAGCACAGGCAGTGCTTCAGTTTTTTTCTTTTCAAAAACTTACTGCCCTACAATGAAAGTTACTCGTTTTCAAAACCATCATAACAACCTGTATGTATCAGTTGTAGCTACAATGACCTTGAACTTCATTTTTAATGAATAACAAAAGTCAACAGAATACAAGCTCTTGATAATCTATAAAAGACGTTAAAAAAAAGAGAGGTTAAGTAAGGAAGGCACAGAAAAAGAGGTAATAATGATATAAATAATCCTGTTATTACTTTTTATACTGTTGCCAGCAGCTAAACAAAGTTAAAATAGCTTTTCAGTCCTTCTTTCAAAATTTAGTCTTGTGGGGTTTTTTTTTCTGAGCTAGAGAGAAAGGAAAGATGAACAAAATGGAATAAAGTCAAACTGAAGTCAGAGATTTAGCCCAATATAAAAAGAACATAATTCGGTGGGATGTTGAACACCGTGTGTTGAGGGAGATGGAGGGGACAAATCTCAATGTAGAAATTAAGGAAAACATGATCAGAATTGTTTTCTTTAGAAACTTGCTGTAATATGCCTGCCCATTTCTTCCTTCCTGTTCATAACGCAGGTCTAACAGGTTAATGTCTGTACCTGGTGGTTGCCTGTGGCTTCATTCTTGTGGTCGACTGCCTTTTTAATTGTCAAGGGCACCTACTCTGCTGTCTAGGTACTGTTTGGGTCTGTAGTTGCAAAACCAGACAAAGGTAAGTGCAAGTTCTACCCGCAAAAACTCTGCTGTGCACAGAAACTGAATTTATAAGCTGCACTCTTGAGTAAGTCAGGACAATTAACTATGAGTTTGCATTCTGCAAGTTACTTATCAAATCAGGGAGCAAGAACAATTGAGAGGGACTTGGAACCAAGCTGACTTAAATTATAGCTGGAGAAATTAATTTTGACCAGCAAGCCAATATATAAAGCAAGCCTACCAAAAAGCAAAAATCAATATGTTTTCATTTGAAAACATTTCAGGACACCTCAAGCGTCCACACAGCAAAAAGGAGCAATATCTTGTTGGCTGAGCTGTGCAGTGGGTATTTCCCTGAGCTGTACGCAGCACTGGACATGTGGCAGCGTGGAAGATCCAGCTGGGTGTTTGCAGAACCTCTATGCTCCGCAGTGAGGATGTAGCTGGCAAGATCTTGATTTCCATCTGTGTATGCAATGTATGCACTCCCTCTTCTGGATAGTCGTGTTGTGGCTGAGCTGCGGGAATTTTCTCCTGGCTAAAAACTTATCGGGACTGAAATTACGGCTGCAAACGGAGGCCTATGACCTTGGAGATCTTACGACAAGGGTTGTTATTTGCTGGAGGGCTTGTATCTCTTGCAGGCAACAGTGGCACAAAGAACCACGGCTCTCAGAACTGGCATTTCTGCACTGAGCGCTTCAAAAACTGCAAATCTGGATCTAAGCGCGGTCACTGGCCTCTCCCTTTGTAAAGGAACCACGCAGAAATCATGTGGTGGATGCCCCAGATGCCAGGCGCGCAAAGCTTTGATCACAATTTGGGCACCGTGGCTCAAAGCCAGCAATGTGAAAACACGATATTCATTTAGGAAAGCAACGGTGATCTTGTGGTTATGTCACCTGAAAAAGATGGACCCTGACCCTTTCCCACCTCAGCCACAGATTTCACGGCCTATTCTGGGCATGTCACCTGGTCTTTGGCCAGACTGCCTGTTTATAAAACAAGGCTGACAACATTTCTGGTTTTCTCATGAAGAAAACGAAGCCACATACTTGAGATACTTTGATGTGTGGCGTTATGAGATGTTAGTTGTCTTGTCAAGCAGAGAAACTAAGTTTTTTTCTCTGAATTATTTTTATCCATTTTATCTTTAAGCCTGGCTGTTCCCTTCAGTTAGGGAGGGACTTCACAGTGTCTGTTCTTGGAATCTTCGTGTGGCCCCTTCGCCTCCCTCCAAGCTTTTTCTAAGCGAAAAGCCCTGACTCCCCATTGCCCCCGACTCCCCATTGCCCTTGACTCCCCATTGCCCCCGACTCCCCATTGCCCCCGACTCCTCATTGCGCCCGACTCCCCATTACCCCCGACTCCCCATTGCCCCCGACTCTCCATTGTCCCTGACTCCCCATTGCCCTGACTCCTCATTGCGCCTGACTCCCCATTGCCCCTGACTCCCCATTGCCCCCGACTCCCCATTGCCCCTGACTCCCCATTGCCCTTGACTCCCCATTGCCCCTGACTCCCCATTGCCCCCAACTCCTCATTGCACCTGACTCCCCATTACCCCTGACTCCCCATTGCGCTGAACTCCCCATTGTCCCCGACTCCCCATTGCCCTTGACTCCCCATTGCCCCCGACTCCTCATTGCGCCCGACTCCCCATTACCCCCGACTACCCATTGCCCCCGACTCCCCATTGTCCCTGACTCCCCATTGCCCTGACTCCTCATTGCGCCTGACTCCCC
Source organism: Columba livia (assembly GCF_036013475.1). Classification (NCBI taxonomy): domain Eukaryota; kingdom Metazoa; phylum Chordata; class Aves; order Columbiformes; family Columbidae; genus Columba; species Columba livia. The sequence continues at coordinate 31,134,289 of NC_088609.1, forward strand.
ATTGCCCCCGACTCCCCATTGCCCCCGACTCCCCATTGCCCCTGACTCCCCATTGCCCCCAACTCCTCATTGCACCCGACTCCCCATTACCCCCGACTCCCCATTGCGCCGAACTCCCCATTGTCCCCGACTCCCCATTGCCCTTGACTCCCCATTGCGCCCGACTCCCCATTACCCCTGACTCCCCATTGCCCCCGACTCCCCATTGCCCCCGACTCCAACCAATTGCTTCCACAGCCATAAATTCTGCACCCTCCCCCCCTCAAACCTTTAGCCTCCTCTACTCTTAGATCTTCCAAAACTTTTAGTCTTAAATGCATCTGAAAAAAACCTGGAATTTGGGGGTGATTTGTTGTTTGGTCCCTTCCTGCCCATACCCCTTATGGGCTTACACACGTATTAAAGCTCTTGTAGCTCATATGCCGCTGAAAATAACAAAATCATTAATGACAACCTGTTTTTAAAGTATAATTAAGGCTTAAAAGTCCTATTTGGGCTGTGGAATTTCATTGCTAAGCTTTGTGCTGCTGACAGAAGGGAATGCTTCAATTTGAAGCCCCTGAGATTTACAGGAATCAAATAAAGCTTTGCTTTAGGTTTTCAAAAGCCCAAACGATGCCTGTGCATCCATTATACATGACAGAATGATTATAATACAAAAAAAAAATAATAAATTACATATCCAATCTTTTGTATTTTGGCTGCAGGCAGTTCAGCTGTGTCTGGTTGAGTGCACATTGTGTGTTCTTCCCTTGGATCCACAAACAGCTCTAGGTTAGTGGTGGAAAAGGGAAAGGGGTCTGAAATCACATCAGCCTGTTTTCTCGGTGTTTAAACAAGGCAAAACCAGCCACTGCATAAAGAGAATTCTCCGTGGATTGCTGCAGGCACACTCAGTCTCCCGTTGTTCTGGTGCAACATGAGAAATATTGGTTAACAAGATGTTGAAAGGTTTCTGTGCATCCCTAAAAAGCAACCGAGTCATCTAACATATGGACTTGCTTTTTCTCGAGGCTGATATCCAACTTCTGCAGTTGTGTGTCAGGCCCAGCTAAACCCACACAATTTCCAAGCTAAAATACTCCGTAATTTGGTGAGGGTGATGTTGATGAAATCAAACTGTTACTTACCTACCTGCTGCATTTATTTACCTGGAATAAGCGTTTATATTCAAGTAGGTGAATTGCTCAATATTTTTTAGCATGCTAGGACCTTCTACAAGCAATTAAAACACAAGGTGCTGAAGAACCAACCACCTCTTTCTACCCATTTCAGTGAAACTACATTGGTGACTGGAATGCTCTGTGCTCTATAGATAGAAGCAAGAGAGCTGAGGACTTGTTAACCCTTCGGCATGAGTCGCTGGACTTTGGGATCTTACAGATTGTCTGATGGGGAAAAAATTTGTGATCAAGTCAGGTACATCCTTAGGAACTACCAAAAGTTGCCTCCAGGTATATATAAGCCCCATTTTTCTACGTTGCCCTGAGCTGGGTTTGCTGTGTGCAGAGTTAACAAAAGTACAGGTGAAGAATAACTACAGCTCCTGTTAGTCAAACGTGGGATGTGTGCTACAAATGACACATGATGTGGTCACAGCCGCACAGATAATACACCAAAATACTTTATCCCTGCCTATTCTTCTACCCCAAATCCATTCTTTTTTATTTTTCTTTTCCCCTGCTTCTTCCCCTTTCTCCCAGAGGATTTGTGTTTTCTTTGCTCTGCCCACAGGGTCTTCTCCACTTTCCACTGAGGAACAGGATGCTCTTGCATGAGCAAGGGAAGGATGGGGTGAATACAAAACTGTATTTTGAATGCGGTCTTTCTCCAGCGAAATCAATTGGAGATTAGCTACCGATACCAGTAGGACCATATCTAGACCTCTTCAAGCATCTTTTTGCAGTTAGTGAAACACAGCTGGGAAAAAAGGGTGCTTGCTGCTCCCAAATGCAGAGACGAGCAGTGAGTTATTGCACCCTCAGCTGCCTGAGAACGCGGGTGATTTACAGCTGATGTTCTGACCTCTCCCGACATCTGAACAGCGGCGAGGGGAAACACAAACCCGGTGCTGAGGAAGGAGCAGGAAGTCCAGGCTGTTGTGTGTGCTTGTGGTTTCCTTTGTTTCTTCCTATTTTAGGTTATGCCTGATTTTTTTGTTTGTTTGTTTTTCAAGTGGCAGAAAAGAGATTTCACAGTGCTGGCAATAATATTCAATGAATACGCTGGGAAATATTGTGAACTTATTTTCTAGGGATACAGGGCTGTCAGTTAAAGTAAGGAACATCCTGGTGGACTAATTCCTTCTGGTGATCTAATAACAAAATAGGGGATTTGTTTGGATGACTCAAAGGGGTTTAATAGCATAGTATCTATAATAAATACTTCTAACAGCATTGGAAGTCAGAGGCCTGCCAGGGTCACCTCAGTGTCTTTTGAGGTTATCGTGTTCAGTGTCTCTTGAGGTTACCGTGTTCATTGTCAACAGACATTTATCTTCTCTGCCATGGGGAAATTAGTGCCATTATCCATGTTTTAGGGTATCATTATCTTGATGTGAAATAGAGACGTGCCTGGATCTGTATTTTAGTGGATCTAGGCTATTTAGTGCATCTTCTAATCATAATGTGTATCATGTTGTTTTAGGAGAGAGCTTAAAACATTGTTCATCCCCTTTTGTCTTTGTGTTTGCAGTGTCTTCCTAGGGACTTTTGCTTATGTACTTGCCACAGATTGTGCAATTAAAGCACAGTACAATTTTGTATATAAAACCAATGACCTAGAGCATTGCAGAGCATTACTGTACTCTTTAAAATTAATCCAGAGGCTCTGAAGACTATTTCTGTACCACTCACTGTCTTCCTTGTATTACATGTACATGCTCGGAAACAGCGTCTGCCTTTGGTCTTGGAGCTACAAAGCAGTTTCTGATCATTTCGAGATGCTGAACTGCACCTTGAGGGCTGTGGAATCGTATTGTCGTTAGTGTAAGTCATGGATCAAAGTGCTGGCGGAAGTCGGGCTGTAACTCTTAACATTGTGCAATGGCCAGGCCGTTATTTTTCCCCGAGGTTCATTTGAAAGAAAAGAACTGTTTGTGCTGTCTTTGAAATGTTTCAGTCCGGTCCCAAACCACTGACCTCCTAAAAACAAAATGGAAATCAGCCAACACCTCCCTGAAAAAAAGGCCGTTCCCCAGGCATGTGATAACACCAGTCACTGTGCCTGAATACGCACAAATAAGAAATAAAGAGCGCCACGTGTCTGGTTGAATCAGACAGCGATTAGGAACCCTGAATGAAGGTTTGCAGATGCTGGCTTTGCAATTTAGGGCTTGCACATTCCCGTTCCTACACTTTTTTAAAGATTAAACAAGAGTATTAGATCAATGAGGGCTGTCAGCATACTCTAGTTTCCTAACACACTTACTTTTAGCTCTTAATAGTTCTATTTTGAGTAAGTGTTTAAACAGTGAGAGGAATTTCATGCCTCTTACTGAATCAGCAAAGCCTTGAAATCTCCTGTTTGTTTTATTCTCAGTTATTTATGGCTGGGGTTATCTCCTTTCCAACACTTCCCTCTGGCATCTTGTAAATCCAGCTGAGAGTTGCGTAAGACAAAAGAAATTCTGATGATATGAATGACAAAAGCCCCATAACTTCTAGTTTTAGACTTATACCTCGATTACTTTGTTACCTTTTCATCATGCTCCTGTTGCCTCGGTTCCTCTTTCCCTCACCTGACCTAAAATGTTTCCTTTCCCTCTGTTTTGAAGGTCGCCAAACAGCAGATATGCTCCTGCTTATCAGTCCTGCTTTGAAATGCTGCAGCTCGTGGCAACTTTTCCTGTAATTCTGCTCACTGTAAGTAATAAGCAGCCACGATGGCTGTGGCCTTGCTGGTTACTTTACAGGGTGGCTGCTGCCCTGGCAGGGAGTTGGGTGCATCATGCAGGATCTGCCTCCACTTTTATATGGATTCCTGGCAGCAGGATCCGCAGACCATCTCTCCGTCTTTCCTTTGGGCTTTCCATACCTCTCCCCATCTTATGGTGGAATCAGAACCATTCCTCAGCCTTTAAAGATCAAAATCCAAGTCAGCTCTTCAGCTGGGCTGGATTTGCATGTGCAAAACATTCACGAGCATGGGGTTTTTTGCATACTGTTGTATGATGCTTCTAACAAAACACAGAGAAGCTCATTTGTGTAGGAGTTTTGTTTGAGTCTCTCTGCTCTTTTTGTACCCGTGAACCAAGGTTTGGTTCCAGATTCTATGTTTGCTCAGCTACTCACAGGGCTGTTCCCTAACCCAGTGTTTAACATACTTTCAGGGTGATCCAGCAATAGGCAAATGTTTAACCTTAATCCACTAAACTACTAATTTAAAATTAGAAAAGCACCAGCTTCTGGGGTTTAGTCACTGCAATTTTCCATCTGTTGTCAACTGTAATTGCAGGGCACGTAAGTCTTGATTGGCAAGGAACAAAAAAGTTGTTCATTCAGATTCTTACGTACCAGAAATTAAAAGCCGGCTTGCGTTAGTGTATCAGGTTTGTGATCACACCGTGATGAAGCTTTGGGTCCCCCCGGCTGGCACAGGACAAGTTTAGGAAGCTCTAGATAACGTGGCTGTCTCTGTACTAGCTAAAATCTTCACTTTGTGCCCACTGGGTAGACAGGAGGTTATTGAGATACTCCAACGGATTTATCATCTTTTTCCTCTGGCACTGAGAATACCTTTGTAACTGTTCTTATCTGTAAGATGCTGCATACATATCCTGGAGAAAATATTACTTGAAACCAGGTAAATGAAAAGAAAAACACTTACCCAACATGGGCACATTGTCTGGCATTGAAAATCCCTCCAAAATAGATGTCAGCACAAAAAATTCTTTTAAAACTTGTCTGCTGTATTTGCAATTGCATCAATATGTAATAAGACTTAAAGAGTTGTTTTGAAATGCAAATACATCTACATTTAAACAAAATAGAACCAAAGTATCACCCCAGCAAAGTCTGGGTAACCTCATTTACTGACTAAGAAGACTTTGATTCTAAGGATGAGATGACTTATACCTAACTTCAGATATCTAAAAATTTTTGTAATTATTATTATTTTTTATTTTTATTTAAGGACCATAAGTAGCTTTTCAAATCCTGTACCGTGAATGTGAACACCACCCCAATTCTGCTTGTTTGGAAGAGGGGTGGTTCTGTACAATGAGTTATCTGTATTTGTTACATCCGATGTATTTGAGTAAGTCCTGTTGGGTTGGTCTAATCAAAGGTATGGGTAATTAAGGCAGGGAAAGGGGGATTTCCCTTTCCACGCTGCATCACCACTGGCTGCTGCCTGCCTGGCTCAGCCAAACAATCTGGTTTTTCAAGTTTGATATTGTGAGGAAAATAAACAGGCCTTGGGGGAAATGACTGATGGAACATTTTCTACGCTTTTCCTTCACAACTTAGCATATCTAAGAGACTGGTTATAAACCAAATTACTTGGGTATATGGCAACCCTGACAAAGACTTTCCCACAACCTTTTCCTTCAGGTTTCCACTCATTGTGGCAGCAATGCTTGCTCTGTTTACAGCTGATCTTAACCCCCTTGCCCCTCCAATCAATCAAACAAGCAAAAAAACCACCAAAACCTAGTTATGAATTATTTTCTCAGGCAATTTTTCTATCACAATGTCTTGAACTCTTCCACATCACTACAGTGATAAAATCAGCTGCATTAATTGTGTTAAATATTCTGTCAAAATCAGCGCTGACTTCACTGAATGGCACATGGAGGACATTTGCACATCTGAATGATTCCAACATCCTTCGACCAGCATCTTCCAGAATACACTGAAAAACTAAATGAAACCCTTTTAGTGTTACATGGAAGGGAGAACTTTTCATTGAAACACAGAAGAGGAGTTACAGTCTACCCACCTGGTTGTCCATCCAGCTGAAAAAGTGCTTAGATGATCATGCTCCCAGGGACATGGTTAATATGTCCCCAGGTGGCTTGTGCCAAGTCTCTGCAAGTAACTGGGATTTGGCACGTGCTTCATGTCTTTAAATAAATGTTTTGGTAACGTAGGTCAAGATGGGGTTGATAGGGATAGATAGAATAGGCATCAATGCAATAAATGCGTCACAGAACTTCAAGATACTTTGAAGGACTGAAATAAGATAAAAAGTTTGCATATTGCTGACATTGTCATTGCTGATCTCATAGATCAAATTGACTTTCATGTGTTTAGATACATTATCAAAGTACAGTTACCGTGTTTTCTCTCTGTCCATTTCCACTACTGCGGTGGATTCACAGTGGATCTGCTAACACGTAGTTTAACAAATCATTGTGTGGTACGTGGGGGGAAAAACGGGTCAGTGGAAATGCAGAGACTGAGCATCATTTCCATAATCTTCATTAATCTTTTCCTTTGAAGTTAAAATATTCCAGTTGGCAGTAGACATCCGTGCAGCGTTTTGGCACTAGCAGCCAGCTGCGGTGTCTTGGAATTCATTGCCGCATATGAATAGATGTGAGTGGGCAATTTAGAGCTGGGGGTTATAGTTCCACAGGGACAACAAATAAGAAAGCAAAACAATGGCTTTGCGTGAGAGCCCGTTAAAACCCCCTAAGAGTTTTTCTATAAATAGAGTTTTGCTCCTCTTAGTCATCTTTGAGAAAATATTAAATCCAGCAGGGCTGGCGTATAAAATCCTGACTTACGAGAAGCATAAATGCTGTTTCTTTCTAAAGAAATGCTAGAAAGTGACATAACCAGTAATTAGGGTTATTTAAGGGTGGTCACTGATCTGGGAGATATACGAGGTTATGGGATGTGGTGGACAGGTTTGGATGTTTTGAATAACGCTATGAGAGTCCAGCATGGGAAAGGAGGCACAAGGTGTGAAGGAAGAATCAACATCCCCTACGAGACCAATTAGTGTAATTGGGGAAAAATAGGCAAAGGCTTGGTCAGACACACTGTTCTGGAGCTTTTGATGAGCAGAGCTGCTGATTGCTTTGAGCTCATTAATAGCAATAGCTGGCAAGAGGTGGTTTGGAGTTGAGCAATTTGGATTCAGGTTTGACAGTCTGGGCCTGTAAATAGTATTCAGCAAATGCAAAAGCCCTTGTCTGAAGTCCATGAAATAAGTGGGAATAAATAGATGGCTTGGTGTGTCTACGGTTTGGTGGTGGCACAGAGGTTTGTGAGTGCTACAACTAGTAAGCTAGAAGAAAATAGATCAGGTTCTTGGCAAAAATGTGTTATTTCTTGCTAACAGAGCTAGCGTGAGGAAGACTTGAGTTGTATGCATCTAGACTTTTGCCCTCTAAAGGTAAAAAACCAAATCTATGTGAATCGGGGGTTGAGACCAAATGGAAATTCAGGCTCTTTATTTTCAGTAAGAAGCAGTGCAAGGAGCCAGAGACAGTGAATTTTCCTTCACCCACTTATTACAGAACATTTGTATGTACCCCCAACTCACCAGTCTCCCCTGAATGCTCAGGCTGGCTGCAGAGATCCAGATCTGAAAATACTTTCCTTTGTTATTTTTGTGAGTAATTTTACCAAACCCCCCAGCTTTTTGCCTGTCACAGCCTAAAATGTTTTTTTTGATGCTCTAACATGCTATGCTGAACAGATTTCCAAGTTAAGATGTTACGAAGCAGATGGAGAAACACTATTTAAATGCAAGGCCTCCTTTCTTTTGGCCAATTAATATTGCTGAGGTTTAGGACTCGCCTTTGCAGGGACACTTAAGCAATAAACTAAATGAGCTAAAAATGTGATTTTAACATGGATTAGCCAAACCGCATTGAGCCTCTGGGTGGTTAATCATAGTGAGAATTAAACTGGCCTCATTTCCAAAGTCGAAGTAAAGTTACTTGACTTCTAAACAGAGATTTTATTCCGAAGGGCACGGCCTTATCGCTGCTGGCTCCAAGGTGCAGGCGGCTTCCAGGATGTTCTCAAGGTAGCACTGATGAGCGAACCTCCAAACTTCCAGATTCTTGAAGAGTTTGGATAATCATCAGAACTTCTGGATGTTTATCTGAACCGTATTTAAGCCGTTCCAGCCCCTTGGGTCTGGAAATTTAAGTTAGAAATCTTTTACGTAAGAGTCCTGGTATTTCCTGTTTCTGACAAGGCCTGATACGCGCAAGTGTCTCTTTGAGGTGAGATTTGTCTCCTGTTTTTACTACCATCACAAGGTTATCAGATCACCGGCTCTTGGATTCTGGTTCAGGAAAAAAGACTTAAACATGCTCTTGGTCTTGAGAATAAAGCAAAACAACAAAGCCTCGAAAATGTGCTTTAAAGGGATGAGATAGACAATAGGAGAATATATCAGGGCCAGAAAGAAGTTATGACAGCTGGGGTGCACGTGGCTGGTTTGAGACAGCAGCCATCTGTACATCATAAGCCTGTGATTACTGTGTGGGAGAAGAGGAAAGTTGCTTATAAAAGACAGAGAAGTTAAATGAGAAGATGAATTAAGAACATATATGCACATGAGAAAGGGCATTTATGTTAAGCTTCTGGTTTACATTAAGCTTTACTGAGAAAGGAGGGATAAAAATACTGTACACAAAAGTACAGAAACTGATTAAAAAATGCATTCACCTTTGGTGAAGATCAGAAAAGAACAAACCTAAACTTATGGTACAAAAATGCAGGAGCTGTAAGGGCTCCACATTACCCTCTTTTTCCTCTCGAATGAGCTTGTCTTAATCAGGCTTCAGAATTCAGGCCTGTGGTACTGGAAATATGTGTTTTCTGGGATTTCTGAAATTACAGGCATGCAGTTTTGGATATAGTTTATATATTTATTAAACTGCTGAAGAACCAGAAGTACAAATGTGTCTAATTGTCCCCCAAGATTTTGGGAGGTGCCTTGAGCAAGGACACCGGCATCTGCACTCCTAATGAGGCTTTGTGGGAGCAAGATGCAGCTGTAATGCAAAATACTCATCTCAGCCAAGCTGAGAACAAGAAGAATAGAAGTTTTCTTTGCAAATCTACTAAAATTTAACAAACAAGCTAGCTATTGAAGAAGTATCTGAAATTTGCCTTTGAACTAGAATAGCTTTCATGTAAACTCAAGTCTTCTATGTGATAAAGTAAATAACTTTTAACCAAATGGATATTATTTTAATCTTTGTCCTTGAAGTTAACAAATTAACTTTCTCTGTGATTTCCTCACTTGTGACAGCCTCTGGCTGTGTTTTTACTGTCGTAACAGCTCCTGGCAGACTGCGTGTCTCTCACATTCACTACAAAGTAAACAGGAATTTTTTCCAAGGGTAACTGGCTGGGCTCCAGTGGAAGAATGCAAGTTATTCAGAAGTTCTGGTAGGCTCGTTTCTGCTTAATATGCTCTGTTTTTATTGTGGATTTTACGAAGGAAAAAAAGTTGTGATTTTTCGTCTCCTGGAATTATTTTCTTCAAATGTGGGAAATTACCTTCCCCCCCTATACCCCAGAGCACATCGCTACATTGATTTTGTCCCATGTCCATTTCTTTTCCACCTTTGGGCACCAAGGTGCCGCTGGGACATTTCATACTATTTTGAGGACGTAATTGGTGTTTCAGACGTTCACGGCAAATCCATCACGGTTCTGGTGAAGATCTGGAGCGCTAACGGTGTCTGCCCTGCAGATTCCTCTTCCCGAGCACAAGCAGCAGCAAAGATTTCCTTGTGCCTGGCATAACCCTGGCCAGAAAGGGAGGAGAATACTTTTGGCCTTCAAGCAGATTCAATATTAATGAGACAGACCAGGGTCAGCGAATCCTGCTCGGTGCCCGTGTCCTTTGTGGCCTGTGGCACCACCAGGTTCCAGGTGCCCGTGCAGCAAAACTCCGGTTTTCCTGCTTTTGTCCGGTTTGGTCTTTAGAGCTGTTGGGTTTATCTTGTGGTTCTTTTTGTTGGAACGAGCTGAGCGGCCCTTTGGTGTTTTCCCAGAGGTTTAGGGGTACAGAGAGAGCTGGGGGGTACGTAACAGAGGGGGAAAAGCTATAAAGCCGAACGCAGATGTCGACACAAGAGCAAAAGGCTGTGAGTTGTCCAAGCTTAAGCCAGAAATTGGCTCCTAAACAGAGTAACGAGGTTCTTACATTTCCTGGGAGGAGGATTGAGGGAACTTGATGCGCTATGAAAGGGGTTATATAATAATTATACTGTTTGTGGCAAAAGGAGATTGGATTTGATGAACAGGGAGGTCCTTTTCTCACCTAATTTCCTCTTTTTTTTTCCTGGGGACACAAGCACAGCCATAGAACTAGACTATAACTGAGGACTGTCAGCACTTTATTGACATTGCAAGATGGGTGGGTGCTTGAGCCAAGTCAAAGTGTTATCCTGAGTCTCACCTACATACTGGAGAAATCAGCTGGTTGTGATGGGAAACAGCGCTCAAGTCAAAGGGGTTTGCATGTCAATGCGTGTAGAATTCAGGGCATTTCATTAAAACCAATAATAAATCAAGCATCTGATCTTAATATTGATAACATTTCTATAATACATTTTAGTTTGAAATGTCAAGCCGCTTTACCATCAAAACTGACTTAAATACAGCAAAATTCATCAAACGTCACCTGCGGTTGGTCAGGACCTGCTCATAAGCCTCCTGGGACTTTTTGTGGCTTGATACGATAGCAGACGAGCAGAAAATGTTTTTCTCCAGCTGCCCTTTGGTTCGAGTTGAGCAGACAGGTTAACTCAGTCCAATTTGTTCCAATCGCCTCTCTCCCCATTTGCTGTTTTTCCTTTGGCTGTTCGAGTGCCTGTCTTTTGTTGCCCCTGATGCTCAATGAGGAGGTTTTAATTTCACATGAAAGAGCGTATTGATGTGCGATGCCAGGGATTTACAGCAGCATTGCTGGCGTGCTCAACTCGCTGCTTTGGCTGCCTGTGAGTATTTGGAAATTAGGGTATTAGAAAGGAAGGGGAGACCATTTCTTGTAATGCTGAGCATTATGTGGCTCTTGTAAATCCGTATAAACCACTACTAATTCAAGCAAGCTTTCTTTTTGATGACTTTCTTAATCAGGAGATGAGTCGAAAGGAAATGCGGTAGACCCGTATCTCACCTTCACTGAACGGCAGGAGCGTGCCCAATTATGTAAAATATTTATGGTACACAGCTGGAGAAAACAAGAAGATGCAGCCGAGAGAGGAGATGCACTCAGCCCAGGGCCCTAAATGCAGGGCAATATTTCACTGCTTTTCAAATAGAAAATCGGTGAAGCCCACACTATTTTTAGGTACCTCTGCAACTGTTGTATCCCACAAAGCTGATAGGATTCCTTCCGCCAGCAAACTGTGAGAAGTCCTCGTTATATTTATTTCCTTTTTAAGATCAAAGAACATGCGGACCACTGAATATAACATCTGTGCATGAAAACTGTGAAAAGAATGTACCTGGACTGCAAAGTTTGTTCAGAAATAGGGTCCCGAGTCTGCCTTGGAAGCAGAGCTGCTTCATTTCTGTGCCAGAAAGCTCCATCCAAAGGTGGTCACAGGTCAAGTTTTTTATTCCTCTCCCTCACCTCCTTCACTTTACAAGGAAGAGCAGATGGGGGGAACTGTTCCTACAGGGAAGATGTTCTCTTCATAAATTTTTTGAGAACAAAAGTATTTTTGAGGCAGGCTATGCCAACGATGTGTTTGATTATGGATGGAAACTAGATTTATTTTCTTCTTCTTAAAATAGAGATTTATGGCATCGTAGCTGGATGCAAAACATTTCTACTGATTTCAGTAAGAAATAGGGCCACAAGGTGATACGTTTGTGCACCTGATGAGATTACAACTCAAAGTACCTTGGCTAGTAGAATTTTTTTTTCAACCTCTGCGTTTGAGATGG